>NC_053489.1:77122525-77448818 GCF_905171775.1 Rana temporaria
GTTGCGGCAGGTTTTTTCAGGACCAGGGTTTGCTCTCCCTAGGGGAGCTTCGGGCTCAATATGGGGGATTCCCAATGGATAGCTGGAGACATGGACAGCTTAAGCATTTCGCACAGGGCCTGCCTCACGCCATACGCTCCCCTACATCCGCTACCCCTTTTGAGAGACTATGCATGTCCTCTTCCCCCGTCCCCCATGCAATATCCGTGCTTTATGGCTTGCTGCAGGACCGGGGTTCCCCTGGGAGGCCCGCTTATGTCCGGGAGTGGGAGAGAGACCTGCAACATACGTTTACTGACACCCAGCTCAACCAGTTGTACCGCCTCACCCATTCCAGTTCAGTGGATACTAAAATGCAGGAAAATGGGAACAAGGTTTTGACCAGATGGTACAGGGTTCCCACTAGGCTCAGGCAGATGTACCCTATGGCCTCGGACGCCTGTTGGAGGGAATGCGGTCATAGGGGCACCTTTTTACATATTTGGTGGGAATGCCCTAAGCTGCGTCCTTTCTGGCAGGATGTTAGATCTCAAATCAATTCCATTCTTGACGTAGACCTGCCAGATTCTCCTATGAGTTTCCTCCTGCATGTTCCTGCCATTCCCCTTGGCCTGTACCGGAAATCTATACTACCGCACCTCCTGAATGCGGCTAGGCGGTTAATCCCTATTTTCTGGAAAACCAGCCGAGTCCCGTCCTGTTTGGACTGGATTCGGCTGGTAAACAATGTTAGGTCAGCGGAGGAATGGATGGCAAGGTATAAAGATGAATATGATAAGTGGTACGGGGTTTGGGCTGCCTGGATACACTATGTGGGCGAGGGTGAGGGAAATGCTGCTACACCTTCCTCGGGAATTACTGAACGCGTGACTGTATCTGCAGATTGATTGTTCTGATGATCACACTTGAGTACGCTTTATTTTTATTTTTTATTGTTATGCTATTTTTTTTTGTTTTTTTTTCTCTTCCTCTTTTTTTTTACTTCATTGTTCCTGTTTTTTGTTTGCCTGTCTGAACCGGGGTGATTAGCCTACTTCTGGTCCTCTGCACCTTGCAGACTGACTAGGGACAATTTCATTTTGTTTTGGTTTATATGTATACTGGACCTTGTAATTGTAACCCCTTTTATTCAGCCTGTGGGGCTTCCATTTGGGCCCTTTGTTTTATCTCTTTGGTAATTCATACATGTAAGGTTGGACGGCATTGTATGTTTCTTTTTTGTCTCTTTATTTTTCTACTGTTGTACAATGGAAAAATGTTTCTTTTTTCTATTTGAATAAATAAAGATTATATAAAAAAAAAAAGTTGAACGTTGAATTTTTTGCATGTTAAATTGTGAAGATTCACTTCAATTAACCAAATCATGTGAAAAGTAAATCTCTATTTGCAGATTGGGTAAATATTCACACAATTTATTGTTTGAATAATCTCAACTGCTTTAGTAACTCAGACTGAAAAAAAAGGAGCATTTACTTTTCAACTTCATCTCCTTCAGTAATTGAACCCCATAGTTAGTATACATCTTATTTACTAAGCTAACTAAACATTCACTCTGCCAAGCCTCTACTCTGCCAAGACTCTAGTCACACTGTCTCATGCAAGTTAATGTCACAAGATTCTGCGGTTTTCTGTTTCTTCCTCCCTAACCTCTTGTCTCTTATCTTAGTATCTACCAACTGTGTTATTCAGTATTACCTCTCATGGCTCAATCAATGGGGAAAAAAAAATCATGAAATAACATGCCACAACTTCCTGTTCTGTGCTTTATTATGTGCTGTATTGAGCTGACATTTTCGGGGCCTTTTCACCCCATACCACAGCGCACCATTTAGTGTGTAGAGATGCAGTGCATTGGCAGGTCATTCATTTTAAATAGTCTACCAACACACAGTAACACATTCCTGCATGATTTATTTTCTGTGTAGAGCAGGGCCGTAGATAGTTTTTTGAGACTAGGCCAGAAGAGAAAGAGGGACATACCTGGACAGGACTGCAGCAGTTCATCCATGTGGGGGGCTAGCGGCTACACAGCACTCTACAAGAACTTTGCACCCAGGCAAAGCTCTCTCCCAAGCCCAATACATCAGTATAGAAGAGACAGTCATCCAATGCACAAACAAGTGTTATTAGCAAAGGGGCCCGATAGGAGTCCTGGTTGTATATGTGCACATATTCCCAGGTATGTACAGTATGTTGCAGCAAAGTCCAGTTGCAGGGGCCCCTAAGCATTTTGCAGCATGTATCTTTGTGTTGGAGACCTGGAGAAAAGATCTGCGGAGCTTCCTCAGATATCTGCCACACATACCGCTCTCAATTCAGAGCCTCTCAGTCAGATCTTATCCACCCTGAACTAGAATCTCTGGTCAAATCGCTATTTCAAACCTCTAAGGCCTTTATGCCCTCTCTTCATGATGGCCTGGAAGGTTTTCATATTAAATAGTGGACAGATGTACCATATATAGATGGGAAGAATTGGAGGACATATGGGAATACCCCTTCCTTCAGCTGATTGCTGTCAGAGATCTACTTATCCAATTTAAGTTATTACACAGAACCTTTTTGACACCCCAGAGATTAAATAAAATCTACCCTAGGGCTTATCCCCATTGCTGGAGATGTGCGGGTGACTCAGATGATTTTTAGTACATATTTTGGTCTTGCTCACAGATTCATACTGTACATTTTAGTCAAAGGTCACTTAATTTGTTTAGTTTCTGACCACAGTTTCAATCCCGAAAAAAAATAAAAAATAGTTTTTTTAGGAGTGGTTGGTCTTCCACAGAGCAAACAAGACCCTTTTACAATATGGGCCCAGATTCAAGAAGCAATTGCGCCTGCGTAACCATAGGTTACACAGCGCAATTGCTTACTTGCTCCGGCGTTACGAATGCTCCTGATTCAGGAACATCGTAACGCCGACTGCAGCCTAAAATCTGCGTGGCATAAGGCTCTTATGCCACGCAGATTTTAGGCTGCATTCTTGCGATGACCGCTAGGGGGCGCTCCCATTGTGCTCAGTGTATAGTATGCAAATTGCATACTAACACCGATTCACAATGTTGCGCGGGCCCTGCGTACGCAAGTTACGGAGTTTCCGTACGGCGTCTTTAGCGTAAGGCTGCCCCTTCTAATAGTAGGGGCAGCCAATGCTAAAGTATACACGCCGTTCCCGCGTCGTGAAATTTGAATTTCACGTCGTTTGCGTAAGTGATTCGTGAATGGCGCTGGACGCCATTCACGTTCACTTGGAAGCAAATGTTGTCCTTGCGACATCATTTGCCGCAATGCACGTCGGGAAAGTTTTCCGACGGAGCATGCGCTCTACGCTCGGTGCGGGAGCGCGCCTAATTTAAATGATTCCCGCCCCCTACGGGATAATTTACATTAGGCGCCCTTACACAGGGCAATTTTAAAGAGCGCACACGCAATTTACGGAGCTACTGCTCCGTGAATCGCGCGCAGCGCAGATAATTTGCGGGGGTGCAGGGCAAAAACGCTGCCCTGTGCCTCCGTAAAAAAGGGGCAAATCGTACCTGAATCTGGGCCAAGGTCTTTTTTCAGGCCAGAAAGGCCATTGTGTTAAAATGAAAATCACCCGAAGCTCCTTCTCTGAATTTCAGGAAAGCTTTAGTAAATTCTGTTATACCACCCTACAAGGTCATCTATACCTCTCATGGATGTCCTAGTAAATGCAATAAGGCGTGGGACTTTTTAAATAGACTCACTCACAGTTGATGTAGGATGAACCTTTAGATGTTTGTTGAGCCCAAAGGGACAACGATTAGGACCTATGTCCGGTAGTCCTTTTAACTAATGCTATAAAGGACAGTTGATAATAGTTATTCCCCATTCCTTCTCCTTTTTCTAGAAAATTAGAGAAGTATTCTGTCTGGTCTATTCTGATGCCTTAACTCTGCCATGTGGTACCAAGCTGAAGTTTAGTTACTGGGTTTTAAGTTTGTGATTTTTCTATTGTACATTTTTGAGCTTGGGTATGCCCAATTGGCTCTGTTTTGTATGTACCACCAAAATGCAAATAAAAAGAATCTTCACAAAAAAAGAAGATCAGCGGTCATGGTGAGATTCTTCAACTATTCTCCAACTAGCCTAAAAAGGAGCATCTTTCTGGCAGGAGCTGTGGTGTGGTATGGGATTTCAGAGTATCCTGTCTACTCTGCACGTTAGTCCCTCTTTAGTAGTTTCTAATCTGACATGCAACCAGATCTTTAACATAATGATCCAGAAGTGGTTGTCGGATGCCTAACCTGGCTCGAGTCTAGAATATGATGGTTATCAAGCCCCAAGCTAAAACTAACTATAGAAGCCCAGATCAGAAGAGACAGAGTTAACTAGAATAACAGGAACTGCATATACTGTAAACAGTATTACAATAAACAGGTTCACCTACTAATTAGGGATCGACCGATATAATTTTTCCGGTGCCGATATGACACCTCTCCTGCCGATAGCGCATATTTTTATTTTGCGATATTTTGTACATTTAGAAAAAAAACAATTTACACTGACATTTAAATTTTTTTTTGTTATTGCTGTCACAAGGAATGTAAACATCCCTTGTGACAGTAATAGGCATGTGAGATGTACTCATTATGGAGAGATCAGGGGTCTATAAGACCCTAAAAACCCTCCTCTGCACTTCAATATATTCAAACATCAAAATCTGTGCTTTTTCGAATACTTTATATTTTAAAACTGGCGCCTTTAAGATGCCAGTAATCCGGAAAGTGGCGGACATGCCAATTGGTTGCTCGGGCCTGTCAGTGGGATGGGAGAGCCCAGGCGAGCGGCAGAAGGCGGTAATAACAGTCAAGCGGCTGCTGAGCCGCATCGGTTGTTATTACAATAAAGCTGATCATGTTGAACGGACCTGTAACCATGATAATGTACATTAACCACTTAAGGACCAAGCCTCTTTCTGAGATTTGGTGTTTACAAGTCAAACTCCTGTTTGTGTGGAGTGAAGCCTGGGGTCCCGTACTGATAATCACTTGCATATAGAGGTGTATTGGAATCTCCAAAGTATATATATCATTTTAAACGCTAAGCTCTGGTCGCAAGTTGTAATGCGTCCATCCTTAGTAGCTCAACACCTTTCTTTATGTGACAGAGAGATGATGTAGAGATCCCCCAAACTCCTGTTTGTGTGGAGTGACACCTGGGGCCTAATACTGAGTTGTCACATAAAGAAGCGCATTGAAATCCTTGCTAACCGCAGTTTTGGATCACTCCGTTCACCAGTGCTGTTCCACAGCCTCTCCTCCTCTTTCTCTCTCCAGCTGCACTGCAGGGGGATTGGTCCTGGTATTGGTCCTAGTACATGTGCCGCGTCCATCTGCTGTCCGGGCCCTCCTGTATGCCCATTTTCCGCACAGTGCTACTGGATTTCCTCCTCTCCTCTCATGCCAGCAGCTGCCGCAGGCACACAGATGGATGTTTTAGGATGGAGAGGGGCTGGTCGATATGTAATGATTGTATGTAAACTGTATTTACTATGCTTCAATTTGTGATTGAGCAGGTCGTCTCAGATCACTTCCTATTCATTCATCTGTGCAACTGCTGTTGCAGAGAAAGGGCCTGATAAATGTCCTCAGTCACTTTTGGCCAGGGGGCCTGTGAGCTAAGCTGTATGGGGCCCTGTGATTTCTAAGGCCCCGTACACACGTCCGAGGAACTCAACGTGCCAAACACATCGAGTTCCTCGTCGAGTTCAGTGTTGAAGCCGCCGAGGATCTCGGCGGGCCGACTTTCCTCATTGAACAACGAGGAAATAGAGAACATGTTCTCTATTTGGCCCGACGAGTTCCTCGTCGGCTTCCTCGCTGAAAAGTGTACGCACGACCGAGTTTCTCGGCAGAATCCAGCTCCGAACGAGTTTCTGGCTGAATTCTGCCGAGAAACTCGGTCGTGTGTACGGGGCCTAAGGCCCCGTACACACGACCGAGTTTCTCTGCAGAATTCAGCCAGAAACTCGGTTCAGAGCTGAATTCTGCCGAGAAACCCGGCCGTGTGTACACTTTCGGCCGAGGAAGCCGACAGGACCTCGGCGAGGAAATAGAGAACATGTTCTCTATTTCCTCGTTGTTCAATGGCAAAAGTCTGGGATGTTCTGGTCTGGGATTTAACAGCATGGAAAGGAAACATGGCTGAGACTTTCTCTCTCACTTCCTCCTTCCAGGATATTTACCCAACAAATCCAGAGACCAGAAGTGCTATACACAATTAGCTCTGTGGCAATTAACACCTTCAGCCCCGGAAGAATTTACCCCCTTCCTGACCAGAGCACTTTTTGTGATTCAGCACTGCGTTGCTTTAACTGACAATTGCACGGTCGTGCGACATTGCACCCAAACAAAATTACACTGGCAGGGAAGGGGTTAACCCCTAGGGGCGAGGAACAGGTTAAGTGTGTCCTAGAGCGTGATTCTAACTGTGGGGCTGCTGGGCTATGAGTGACACTGCGCAGCCGTGCCATTCTGCCGACGTATATAGCTGTGCATTGGTCGGCAAGCGGTTGAACAAAAGCCACCGTATTTACAAATTCAGGCAGTAAAGGACAGCAGTTCCCTACTATTTGGGGGATCCTATTCCTAGGATTGTAGACCAAAAAACAGTACAGATTATTCTTTAGATATATTTGCAGAACAGAATATCATCCTGGATCATGGCAGTGTACGCAAGTAGGGTAACAAGATTGATACAAACAGCATGATACAGCCTGCATAAAAGTAAAAAAAAAAAAAAATCCAAACTGAGAAGAACAGTGTAGAAATATAAAGGGAGAGATTTACTAGAGCCTTGGCACCCATGCCCCGTACACAAGCTCAGGATTTCCAATGGGAAAAAGTCAGTCGGGAATCCTGATGGGAAAAAAAAGAGCTGGTTCTCTTTTTCTTTTTGCCGGCGGATTTGGCAGTTTTCCCTTTGAAAAAACTGAGAGGGAGCATACACACGGCCGGGATTCCCGGCCAAAAGCTCTTCTCGCAGTTTTCCCATCGGAAAACCCGGTCGTGTGCACAGTGCATCAGAATCTGGTGGACCTGTGCATGGTAGCCAATCAGCTTCTAATTTCAGCTCGATCGATTAAGCTTTGCCAATAAAACTTGGAAGCTGATTGGTTTCTATGCAGAGTTGCACCAGATTTTGCACTCCAGCTTTAGTAAATCAACACTAAAGTGTTGCAATTTTTTTATTTTTTTGCACTATAATGAAATGCAAACATTATGGCCCCTTTCACACTGGGGCGTCCACGGCACCAGCAGTAAATCGCTGCCATTTTTAGCGTCACTTTACCGTCGTATTTGCGGGGGGTATTTGGCCGCTAGCGGGGCACTTTTAACCCCCGCTAGCGGCCGGAAAAGGGTTAAATCACGCTGCAGCAGCGCTTTGCCGGCGTTATAGCCGCGGTGCCCATTCATTTCAATGGGCAGGAGAGGTGGAGGTGCGGTACACACACTGCTCCTTCACCGCTCCAAAGATACTGCTAGTAGGACTTTTTTTACTGTCCTGCTAGCGCACCGCTCCAGTGTAAAAGCCTTTGGGGCTTTCGCATTGGAGAGACAGCGGCTCTTTCAGGCGCTATTTTTAGTGTTATCGTACCTGCAAAGCACCCCAGTGTGAAAGGGGTCTAATGGGCACTCAGGAGTTACCCAGTCAAAAAATATGTGCACACTTTTATCTTTGGGAAGTATCTTTGTAAAATCTAGGTTTTAGGTATAATTGGTGTCAGCGCACCTTAACCAATGCAAATGTTCTTGCAGAGCACAGGATGTTACCTGACAAAAAGTTTAAATTGTGAGCCAGCTAAAGTATGAACAAATGGGTTTTAGTGTTAGTGATGCAAAAAAACTGTAACCCTAAAGAAATATTTGTGCAGAGCACAGGATGTTACCTGCCTAAATTATTTTACTGCTTTGCAATGATTAAAGAGTTGCAGAAAAATAATGTTTTTGGGGTGTTAGGTGTACTAAGTGTAATAAGGATAATACCTGGCCAAATAATTATTTGCACTGTTGAAACAGTTGCAGAGAAATTGGTTGTGCCAAATTAAAATTGTCAAATGTTTGCAGGGCACCGGTGGTTCAGGGGTCGATTCACCCAAAGAGGGCATTAAGGAGGAGGAGATGGAGTGGTCTACAATGTCACTATCACCATCAATAAAGAAACAGGGCAGCAAAGCTAGCTTCACTGAGGTGCCCCTTCCAGCATCCTTCCCAGATGTCAGGAAACTTACCAGTGGGCTGTGAATGATATATAACTTCCTTATCCATTCTTTCTGGACTACATATCTGTTGTTAGGTAAAAATAGAAACATTACCTTCCACATGATTGTGGAGGGCAGGGATGGTCTTATGGGTGAAGAAATTATGGCTGGGAATCTGACACAGTGGTACAAGAGAGGCTCGGAATTCATGAAAGAGTACTGAATCCACAAGCTGGAAAGGCAAGAGATATTAAGAGAGCAATTTTTCTAAGCTAGTATTTAGCTGCCAGACATGGGGAGGTTGGGGACATATTTCTTCTTACATTCCAGCAGCTGTGGTGATACAGTTGGTTTTGCAGGTTGGGTTGGCAAAATAAGAGCATGATTGCGCTTCGGCTGTATGGGCCACAGTTACTCTTTTCCCTGTCAGGAGCCTAACGCCCCGGGGGATCAGAGCTGGGTCCTTTTCGGAGGACCATTGACGATGCACCCGTCACAGTTTTTTTGTTTCACCTCTTTATGTGTGTGCACATTTTTCCTGCACCGTGGAGTTTTTGGGTTGTGTTTTGCACGCCACAGGCTTTTCAACAGAAAAACATGTGTTGAAAGGCTTCTCGGCCTTTTGGCTAAGATCAAGTGTAGTATCTGTTCTTATCAGTTGCCAGTAGGTGGTGCTATGCTGACCGTCCCTAGTACCAGGCGAGGGGGAAAGGGATGGCGGTCGGCGGACGCTAAGCCTGCTCACGTGGAGGTGGAAGCCTTCTGAATTGGACAGAGAGGCATGAGGTCGAAGCTGGAGGGCTGGGCCCCTGGCCTCTGGCCTGGATTTGGTGGTGCCTGCCCCAGTCAGTTGTTCGGGAGAGAACCCTTGCTCCTCTTTTCGCCGAATGTGATTAGGTGGGAAGGATGGGGGTTGTGGGTAGTAGCCTGCTGTGGTTGGCTCTCCCCGATCTCTTCTCCTACCTTCCTGGCTGGGAAGGGTGCTGCTGGTCCGGGCCAGGGGTTAGGGTTCCGTTGAAAAGCCTGTGGAGATAGTGCCCCTGGAGTGGCAGTCCAGGGGTGCCATACATTGCACGAGTGTTTGAAAGGGGCACTCATCGTGTGGCACCTTAGGTCACGATCTCCACAAACACCTTTTTTGACACCTGCTTCTAGGGCCGAGCCTTTTGGCTAGGACCAGAGGAATTTTTGTTCCTGCCTGGAGGGCCAGCCATCGTATTGCACGGTGGCCAATTCCACTCACCTCTCCCACCTTCCTTTTCCCCCCACTTCCTTTTTTATTTTACCGCCGTTTGTCACATTATGTCTTCTTTTTGTCGGTGCATTTGCACTTTATGTGTGATGAGTAGGGTGCTGGTCCTCGGGCCTGCTCTGAAAGTCTTGGGAGTGGGCGGACATGGCCTTCTGGCTTAGTTCGCCTGCTCCCCCTTCGGGGGAGGGTTCTGTTTCGGCAGACCCTCCAAGGATGTTGGGTCCATGTGGCTTCGGCTGCACGGGGGATCAGAGTTGGGTCCTTTTCGGAGGACCAATTGATGATGCACCCGTCACAGTTTTTTGTGTCACTCTTTATGTGTGTGCACATTTTTCTTGCACCGGGTGAAGTTTTTGGGTTGTGTTTTGCACGCCACAGGCTTTTCAATAGAAAAAAAAATGTGTTAAAAGGCTTCTCTGCTTTTTGGCTAAGATCAAGTGTAGTATCTGTTCTTATCAGTTGCCAGTAGGTGGTGCTATGCTAACCGTCCCTAGTACACGGCGAGGTGGAAAAGGATGGCGGTTGGCAGATGCTAAACCTGCTGGCTCGGAGGTGGAAGCCTTCTGATTTGGACAGAGAAACATGAGGTCGAAGCTGAGGGGCTGGGCCCCTGGCCTCTGCCCTGGATTTTGTGGTGCCTGCCCCGGTCAGTTGTTCGGGAGAGAACACTTGCTCCTTCTTCCCCTTGGGGGGAGTGGTTAGTATTTCCCAAACGTGATCAGGAGGGAGTGATGGGAGTAGTGGGAGTAGCCTGCTGATGTGGGCTCTCCCCAATTTCTCAGAGCTCCTACCTTCCTGGCTGGGATGGGTGCTGCTGGTCCGGGTTGTGGGCCAGGGTCCGTTGAAAAGCCTGTGGAGATTGTGCCCCTGGAGTGGCAGTCCAGGGGTGCCATACCTTGCACAAGTGTTTGAGAGGGCACTCACTCTCCCATCTTCCTTCTCCCCCACCTTCTTTTTTATTTTACCCTGTGTGTGTCACTTTATGTCTTTTTTTGTTTGATGCTAGTTATGTACACTAAGTGTGATAAGTAGGGTGCCGGTCTTCGGGCCAGCCCTGAACGTCTTGGGAGTGGGTGGACATGGCCTTCTGGCTTAGTTCGCCTGCTCTCATGGTGTCTCCCTTCGGGGGAGCCCCACCTAGTTCTGGGAGGGTTCTGTTCCGGCAGACCCTCCAAGGAAGTTGGGTCCATGTCGGCTGCTCGGACCACTTGAGTACCTCAGTCCCTGTCTGGAGCCTAACGCCACGGGGGATCAGGGTGAGGTCCTTCGTGAGGACAGTACCCGTTGCACGTTTTTGTGATTACACTCTTTATGTGTGTGCACATTTTTTCTGCACCGGGTGGAGTTTTTGGGTTGTGTTTTGCACGCCACAGGCTTTTTAATAGAAAGCATGTGTTGAAAAAGGCCCACAAAGCTGAGCTCTGGGGAGCAGGCAGGGAGATAACAGTGCTCTGCACCTGTGGAGGGATTTCATTTGGTGAAACAGGAGAGCTGCTCCATACCTCCCAACTTTTCAAAATGCAACCGCGGAACATTAATTATTTATTTTGGCTCCCAAACAAAATTGGCGTCCTTTTTTCCCCACAAATAGAGCTTTCTTTTGGTGGTATTTGAGCACCTCTGCGGTTTTTATTTTTTGCGCAAAAATAGAGCGACAATTTCGAAAAAAATGCAATATTTTTTACTTTTTGCTATAATAAATATCCCCCAAAAACATATATAAAAACATTTTTTTTCCTCAGTTTAGGCCGATACGTATTCTTCTACCTATTTTTGGTAAAAAAAATCGCAATAAGTGTTTATTGATTGGTTTGCGCAAAATTTATAGCGTTTACAAAATAGGGGATAGTTTTTTTGCATTTCTATTAATTTTTTTTTTTACTACTATTGGCGGCGATCAGCGATTTTTTTCGTGACTGCGACATTATGGCGGACACTTCGGACAATTTTGACACATTTTTGGGACCATTGTCATTTTCACAGCAAAAAATGCATTTAAATTGCATTGTTTATTGTGAAAATGACAGTTACAGTTTGGGAGTTAACCACAGGGGGCGCTGTAGGAGTTAGGGTTCACCTAGTGTGTGTTTACAACTGTAGGGGGGTGTGGCTGTAGGACTGACGTCATCGATCGAGTCTCCCTATAAAAGGGATCACTCGATCGATACGCCGCCGCAGTGAAGCACGGGGAAGCCGTGTTTACACACGGCTCTCCCTGTTCTTCAGCTCCGGGGAGTGATCGCGACGGAGCGGCTATAAACGAATAGCCACGCGGTCGTCCCGGATCGCTCCCCGCGGGAATCCGCCCGCAGCAGGGGGGTCCCGATCGGACCCCCCACCCGCTAGAAGGCAAGGACGTATATATACGCCCTTCTGCCTGTCCGTGCCATTTTGCGGACGTAAATAGTCGTGCGGCGGGCGGTAAGGGGTTAAATGTGTTCCACCGAAATGATGGCAAATTGGTCTTGTAGTCGATCTCTGAATCTATGAAAGAATGATACTCTAGGGCAGTGTTTCTCAACCTTTTTCTAGTCGGGGTGCCCTTAAATAGTATTTTCAGTCTTGAGGCACCCCAGTACAAGGCTTGGTTCACGTTACTGTGTGCCGCAGAACACGTGCAAAATCATGCCCTTTCCTGACACACAGACAAATGCTCTGCTCTTTAGGGGTACCATTAATTCTTAATGGTACCCCCACACATTGGAAAACGTGGGGTGCTTTTGCTGCAGTGCAATTTAAAAATAAAAAAAAGTTTGGGAACTTGTTTAGCTGCATTTTGTGGGTACGGAAATGAATGGACTGCCCTACATGCAGCTACACAGATGTGAACCAAGGGCTTGTTCACATGTCATAGGGGTGGTAAAACCACATGGTTGAGCTGTTTTTTACCACCCCCAACTTCTCCACCTTTAGCTGCAGAGGCAGCAGCTGAGGGTGTTCACATGCTGTGGCTGCAACTGGAGGTATACAGAGGGTGAATAGGACTGCACTGCAACTACCCTGCAAATGTGTGCATTGCACAGTTGTGGTGTAGTGATGCTGCATTTACAGGCTTAAAACAGGTGGTAAAGAGGCAACATAATGCCTCTTTACCGCCTGTCAATTGCCTCTGGAAAGCGATCTGTTCATGGATTGCTTTTCAGAGGAGCAGCAGTCCTTGCTGCCATCAAACAAGCCCTACAAAAGCCATTCTGATGGTACATGAATTGTGGGGGGGGGGGGGGGGTTCAGGATTAAACGTAACATACACACATGCTTATACAGACAGACACTCACATGTGCACACACACACACACACACACACACAGACCGACATTTACATGTGCACACAGAAACATGTATAAAGACATTTTAAAATGAATCTAGCTTGTAGCTCAGTACCTTTCCAGATTCCTCATTCAGCCAGGTACTGCACTCTAGGGGAAAGCGGAGAGCACAGCACACTCCTCTGCACTTTACTTTCATTTTTGAAGCCAACATAGCTTCTCACAGTTCGGCAGGAGATCTGGCTCATCTGACAGCCTTCTCTCCACTGACCCCGCGGCACACCTGAGAACCTCTAAAGGCACACCAGTGTGCCGCGGCACACTGGTTGACAAAGGCTGCTCTAGGGAGAATGACCCAGTGATTCGGGTAATTGAGGGGTTTAATAGTGGAGAAATTTTGTGAGGCAATGAGAATGTGTTTCATGTTATGGGTGGTCCCAAAAGTGGGAAAGCCTTTAAAGTCAGAGCTAGCCATTCAACTAAAAATTTCAGAAGCAGGTCAGCAATGACAGCCAATAAACCTGTATATCTGTCATAACAGGTAGCCTTTTTAAAATTATAGCCAAATAGGGTATGGAATTTTTAAAGAGTCTAACTTTGAGAACTAGTGATGCAGATATTAAGACATTTTCTGTGGTGTATTTTTTTTTCTAGAAGTGATAAAGCTTTATCAGCATGTAGTATAAGATTGTTGTGATAAGATTTCATGGGGTATATATACATTCCCAGTCCATACCATTCACACTGGTGACCTGGCCTGACTCTCAACCATGAGACTGCAACTTATTTTGACTCTCTTTGCACTTCACCTACTCTGCTCTGATGGTAAGACCTTGTTTGTGTATTTAATTTCTCATGGTTCATGTAACTTGTGGTGTGTTCATTAAGTCCTTTTTCCTTTTTTTTATTAAAAAATTAAATGTTTTCGTATCTTAGAAAGTAAAGGCAATTTCTAGTTCTGTTACTGACAGCCTTTCTCAACTTTGTTACCCCAAGGGAACCATTAAAATATATTTTCAGGTCTCTGGAAACCCCTGTGAAAAGAAATGTACCTACAATTCACTGTACATTAGCATGATCACCAAATTGTAGAATGTTTTATATATACAGGTAAATAATATGGCTTACCTAGCATATTTGACAACCTGGGAAAATAATCTGCTCTATACAACATTTGTAGTAATAATCTTAAAACAAAACTAATAATAATAATAGAAAATAAATGCTTATAGTAAAAATGATGAGGTCTCCTGGCATTCGTGGTCATTGTAGATATGCCCCTTCCATTGTTGATAATGTAGGGAGTAGATAAATTTACCATGGCTTACTGCTAATGAAATGCCTAGCAATTCCAGGGGGAACCCAGGTTGAGAAAGGCATTTTTCTGATATGTTTACTCGCAGTCCATATATTCTTATAATATATCAAACTACAAAAAATGTCTAGGCTTTCACGTTTGGCGCTAAAGTCAATACTCAAATGCTGCATGTTTGCCAATTTGGGTTTTTTCTTGGGCACACTGAGCACTTTTTTGAGCTTGCTCTTATAGGGCATGTATTAATTTTGATTATTTGTGATCATGTCAAGTTGTCTCAATCTTCACAGGAAAATGCCTAATGATTGGATTGCATTCTTGACAATCATTTTATTTATTTTTTATATATATATCCACTGCACATAATAAATTATTCATTACCACATTTTATCATTAAAGTGAACTTTCAGACTAAAATGTTTTCTTTTCTATTTTAGAGTTAGGAAGGGTCAGATTTGTATTGCAGGAATAAAAACTAAAAATTAGGAAAGGGTATCAAAAAAAATTAGCCAATCAGCAGTAATCAGATTTAAACAAGCTTGGGATAACTTAAAAAAAAAAATCCCACTTTTGCCATCACTTTGATTATTGGTTTATTACTATCTATGTCCCTCTTACAAATACCGCTCCTCACGTGCAGTGTTTTTTTTTTTATTATTATTCAAAAAGCCCATAGTCTGGATCACCTTGATCCTATATATCACAACATTAGTGGAGCTTGAGGAAGATAATCCTTTCTAATGTTTTGAAAATCAATATAAGTATGTCATCCCCTGTTCAACAAAAACACTACAGCGTTTTGAATCGTGGGCAGATTTGCCGTGGATCTGCTCGCGATTTGACAGTGCTGATGGGTGAATGACAAATCCCGGAACTCGCATTTGAGATGCCATTCATTTAAATGGCACCTCAAATCGGAAGGCGGGTCTGCCGCGATTTTCGCTCGATAAAAAGGGCAGCAATCCGCATCATGGGAAGCATGTCACCAAAAAAACTGGAGCTTCTTTTGGTTGACATGCTTCCCACAATGTGGATTGCTGCGCTTGCAGAACGTTTTATCGCATGACAACCATGGCAGACCCACCCCGCGATTTGAGCTGTCATTCAAATGAATGGCATCTCAAATGCGAGTTCCGGGATTTTTCAGAGAAGAAAAAGATCACGGAAGGCTGCACACCATAGAAGGCATCTTTATTAATATGAAAAAATAAGTAAAATCCAAATGCAGTCACTTAATGTGAAGGGAAAAACAGGGAGAACAGCTAACGTGTTTCACGCCTTTTTATGGCGCTTAGTCATAGCTAAATTACCAAAGTTTGATCATGGGTATTTATAGAAAAAGACCTCAAAGGATTTCAATTTGTTTTTATTAGTCTTTTTCTTAAATACAAAAAAAAAAAATCTACAATTAAACGAGATTCTATCACATTATACAGGGAGTGCAGAATTATTAGGCAAGTTGTATTTTTGAGGATTCATTTTATTATTGAACAACAACCATGTTCTCAATGAACCCAAAAAACTCATTAATATCAAAGCTGAATATTTTTGGAAGTAGTTTTTAGTTTGTTTTTAGTTTTAGCTATTTTAGGGGGATATATGTGTGTGCAGGTGACTATTACTGTGCATAATTATTAGGCAACTTAACAAAAAAAAAATATATACCCATTTCAATTATTTATTTTTACCAGTGAAACCAATATAACATCTCAACATTCACAAATATACATTTCTGACATTCAAAAACAAAACAAAAACAAATCAGTGACCAATATAGCCACCTTTCTTTGCAAGGACACTCAAAAGCCTGCCATCCATGGATTCTGTCAGTGTTTTGATCTGTTCACCATCAACATTGCGTGCAGCAGCAACCACAGCCTCCCAGACACTGTTCAGAGAGGTGTACTGTTTTCCCTCCTTGTAAATCTCACATTTGATGATGGACCACAGGTTCTCAATGGGGTTCAGATCAGGTGAACAAGGAGGCCATGTCATTAGTTTTTCTTCTTTTATACCCTTTCTTGCCAGCCACGCTGTGGAGTACTTGGACGCGTGTGATGGAGCATTGTCCTGCATGAAAATCATGTTTTTCTTGAAGGATGGTGACTTCTTCCTGTGCCACTGCTTGAAGAAGGTCTCTTCCAGAAACTGGCAGTAGGACTGGGAGTTGAGTTTGACTCCATCCTCAACCCGAAAAGGCCCCACAAGCTCATCTTTGATGATACCAGCCCAAACCAGTACTCCACCTCCACCTTGCTGGCGTCTGAGTCGGACTGGAGCTCTCTGCCCTTTACCAATCCAGCCACGGGCCCATCCATCTGGCCCATCAAGACTCACTCTCATTTCATCAGTCCATAAAACCTTAGAAAAATCAGTCTTGAGATATTTCTTGGCCCAGTCTTGACGTTTCAGCTTGTGTGTCTTGTTCAGTGGTGGTCGTCTTTCAGCCTTTCTTACCTTGGCCATGTCTCTGAGTATTGCACACCTTGTGCTTTTGGGCACTCCAGTGATGTTGCAGCTCTGAAATATGGCCAAACTGGTGGCAAGTGGCATCTTGGCAGCTGCACGCTTGACTTTTCTCAGTTCATGGGCAGTTATTTTGCGCCTTGGTTTTTCCACACGCTTCTTGCGACCCTGTTGACTATTTTGAATGAAACGCTTGATTGTTCGATGATCACGCTTCAGAAGCTTTGCAATTTTAGGAGTGCTGCATCCCTCTGCTAGATATCTCTCTATTTTTGACTTTTCTGAGCCTGTCAAGTCCTTCTTTTGACCCATTTTGCCAAAGGAAAGGAAGTTGACTAATAATTCTGCACACCTGATATAGGGTGTTGATGTCATTAGACCACACCCCTTCTCATTACAGAGATGCACATCACCTAATATGCTTAATTGGTAGTAGGCTTTCGAGCCTATACAGCTTGGAGTAAGACAACATGCATAAAGAGGATGATGTGGTCAAAATACTAATTTACCTAATAATTCTGCACTGCCTGTATACAGTATCTGCTCCTACTCATTATTCAATATATAGAATATTGATCAATGTCCATAACTCACATTACCTTTAAGACAAAATTTCTTTTTTTTTTGTTTTCAATTTGATTTTATTATTCTTTTTCTTAAATACAAAAAAAAATTAAATTTACATTTGACCTCAAAGGTTTGATAACCAATCAAAGAAGATCTCACAGAGACCTACCAACACAATCAAATTTTAGGGCAACACCCAAAGTTAGGCGACACCTGGGATATGGAGTTGAAGTTATAATGATATAGATAAAGATCCACCAAACCAAAAGGTTTATTAAATTAATCTGAATATGTATATATATATATATATATATATTAGGGCTGTTACTGATTACAATTTTCGTGTTCGATCAATCGTTTTTTTTGTAATCGATTAATCGACTAATTTCGATTAATTATAACGCACATGCAGATTTAACTACTTTTAGCTGATCTCCTTGCATTGCAACTCTGCATTAGTCAGTGGTAAATGTGGTATACACTATATACAATCACCCGACACTAGTTAGTTTCCACAATCCATAACTTAACTTTACAGTTCACACAAATACGTTTTAAATTCAAACTGTAGCACTGACGTAAGTAATTTTTTCTTATTAACCTTTAGGAAAAACTTAGAAAGTTAATTTAACTTTAATTATAAAGCTTATCTAGTATATTGACTGTCAGTCACTTTATAGTAGGCAAGTAGGCATCACTTTAGCCAGTCACGCAGACATACCAGAGTTTTTACATTTTCTGGAAGCAGACATGATCGCATTTTATTGACAATATACATGGGCGGCAGCGGTACACAGTCGCATTTTACCCTTTCTTCGACTGCAAGCGGGGGTTAAAAGCGCACCCTCCCCCCACGTTAAAATGTAAAAACACCCCACTATGCCCCCTGCATCTTTCAATATCTCTTTGTCACTACTGTGTACCCCCTCTCCACAACTGCACCTCTGGACCCCTTTACATTACACAGCACCCCACAGCTCTGGACCCCTTTACATTACACAGTACCCTGCATCACTGGACCCCTTTACATTACACAGCACCCTGCATCACTGGACCCCTTTACCCCTTTACATTACACAGCACCCCTTTTCCTTGACTGAAACACTACACTATATTGACAGCATGTTTATTTCAGGTCTAAACGAGGAACCTTTTGGAATGAGGGACAAATGGATTTAATTCCAGAAGAGGGACAGGCACTCTAAATAAGGGACAACTTGAAACTATGCTGTAGGCTACAACAGGGCCATCTTTTCCATTGGGCACGCCGGGCAGTTGCCCGGGGGCCCCACTTGCCTGGGGGGCCCCACCGGCTGCCCAGCAACTCCAGTAAAATATTGTGGAGAGTGACGGGTTAGAACTGCCCATGCCCAGTTTGCGGAAATCACAGAGAAGATCCGGTCCTCCATGGGTGCGGGGGGTTGCTGATGTAAAAAAATGTAAGGGGGCACTGATATAAAGGTTCCCCCTCCTATATTAGTGACCCCCCTTACCTTAGTGTATTTACTCACCAGAGTGCCCCCCACATCAGAGTTCCCCTTTACATCAGAGTCTGCAGGATTCCCCCTTACAATACAAGGGGGAACTTAGTCTGCGGACCCTGATGTAAGTGGGAAAGAGAAAGCAGTGGACTCTGATATAAGGTGGTCTCTGGTCACCAGAGCCCCCCTCCACATCAGAGTTCCCTCCTTAGATCATGATCTGCAGCGTTCCCCTTTACATAAGAGTTCCCTTTCACTGTAAGGGGGAATCCTGCAGACTCTGATGTAAGAGGAAACTCTGTGCTGGCTGGGTTATAGTAACCTGACCTTCATGTCAATGAAGACATTTTTTTTAACTTTTGTTTAACTTAAACACATTGCTAGTAGCACTAGCTACTGTATATGTTTATAGTTTAAATACTGACATTTGCATTATTCGGCACTGAAAACTGTAATTTTAGGTACTTTTTTTGCACTGGCAGTAAAAAATGTGGTTCTGCCAGTAAATTTTATGATTTTTGTCAGTAAATTCTCGTGCGTGATTGTGTAGACAGGGCCCCTGTGCACTGTATTGCCCGGGGGCCTATAATGCTCTTAAGATGACACTGGGCTACAACTCTGTGTTGTGTTTGCTCTGTGTTTCCAGACTTGCTAAAAACATATCAGAAAATAGTCTAGTGTTACCTGTGGCAACAGATGTTGGAACAAACAAAGCACAGGCCTGGTAAACGATATAAAACGGCGCTCCCCTCCCTCTGTCCTCTGGCGCTCGTATCGTATGTCACGGAGCAGGGTCTGTGTGCAAGGTCCCACCCCCCTAGTTCGGCTCGTGTGATAGGCGAAACACTAGAAGACTACAGACGAGCCAAACTAGGGGGGCCGGACCTTGCATACGGACCCAGCTCCGTGATATACGATACGAGTGCCGGAGGACAGAAGGAGGGTAGCACTGCAGTCGCCGCATAAAGCGGCCCCAGGGCCAGTTCGGCCCTAGTCCTGGGTCTCCCTGTCGATTCCAGGGGGGGGGGGGAATGACCCCCCTTGCCCTATGGAGCGGACACCCATGACAATATACCCTGAAGAATTGAACAGTCTTTCGCACGGAACAGATGTTGCCGATACACAAAGAATTGTCTGCACAAAACTGCTTAGGACAGGAAAACAATGGTTATTTTTGCCCCCTTCCCTTGATGGAGCCTGATGCATCCTCCTGCTCCACATATGCAAAGGTACCTCAATCCAATGGGTGCAGGTTGCTCGCATCCAGCAGGGTAAGTCTCACTGTCCAGGCTGTCCGGTGACGTCAAGAATTTTGATCGATCAAAAGAATTTTGATCGATCAAAAAAAATTTAAGATTAATCAAGGAATTAATCTTTAATTTCCCCAGCCCTAATATATATATATATATGTTAGGCATATGATGATTTTTATTATTTGGTGTACATCCATAAATTTAAGACAATGATGAATGATAAATAATAATAACAACAGTAATATCAATATCAGTTATTGAATAATGACAAAGATAAAACTATAAATAAATGCAATAAGTGTAAATGACACAAGATCGCAAGATCACAATGTAGCATAAAAGTAAAATTGATGTGGACATACCAGAATGTATCCAACATTCTCAAATGGATCTTAATTGGCACATATATATGCACATAATCCTAAAATATATAAACCTAATTACATATAAAATTCTAATAAAAAATGTATATTTATTTAACCTAAGGTGACCAGATTTTTAAAATGAAATCCGGGGACATATTTTTCTTTACTAGTAATGGCAACAATCAGGGACTCTCTGCCCATCGCCGCCCGCCTCACAACCTCTCAAGTCTCACTCTCCGGGCCCCGGTTACTACTGGATGGGGAGCAGAGGAAGATCACTCCGCCAGGGAAGGCAAGGAGATAGGCAAGTGGCTGGCCAGGATTTGAGCCCAGGCAGAAGAACATGCGAGTGGAGCTGAATGGGCATGCGCCCGAAACTTTGCCCGAAATATTGCCTCTGCTCCGACCAGCACATGATCATCAGAAGGGGGCACAGATAATGGGAAAAATGCAACCCCACCTATGCTAGTAGGCACGGCGGTGTAATTCAAAAATGTTTATTTTAATTCTGCACTGTCTGTCTTTGAAATTGCCCCTGTCCCCTAATGAATCCAATCTGGGGACAAAACCAGGGACAGACTTGGTCCGGGGGACAGTGTCCTCAATCAGGGGACTGTCCCCTGAAACTGGGGATGTCTGGTCACCCTAGGTTAACCACTTAAGCCCCGGACCATTTTGTTGCTAAATGACCGGGTCATTTTGCGATTCGGCACTGCGTCGCTTTAACTGACATTTGCCGTGCGACGTGCCTCCCAAACAAAATTGATGTCCATTTTTTCCCACAAATAGAGCTTTCATGGTATTTGATCACCTCTGCTGTTTTTATTTTTTGCGCTATAAACAAAAATAGAGCGATAATTTTGCTATATTAAATATCCCCAAAAAAGATATAAAAAAAAATGTTTCCCTCAGTTTAGGCCGATATGTATTCTTCTACATATTTTTGGCAAAAAAAAATTGCAATAAGTGTATATTGATTGGTTTGCGCAAACGTTATAGCGTCTACAAAATAGGACATGGTTTTATAGCATTTTTATTAATATTATTTTTTTTACTAGTAATGGCGGTGATCAGCGATTTTTATCGTGACTGCAACATTATGGTGGACACTTTTGACACATTTTTGGGACCATTGTAATTTTTACAGCGATCGGTGCTATAAAAATGCACTGATTACTGTGAAAATTACACGGGCAGTGAAAGGGTTAACCACTAGGTGGCGCTGTAGGGGTTAAGTGTTTCCTAAGGAGTGATTCTTACTGTAGGAGGGTGTGGCTTGCTGTGACACGGCACTGATCGTGTTCCCGATGACAGGGAACACAATCAGTGACAGTGTCACTAGGCAGATCGGGGAGATGTTGTGTTTACACTAACATCTCCCCATTCTATCTCTCCGTGAGACGATTGCGGGTATGCCCGCAGAGATCGAGTCCGCGGTACCCGCAGGCAGGCTCACGGAGATCACAGCGGGCGCGCGGGCTCGTCCGCAACAACCGCTTCTTAACCTCCATGGCGGTAAGATTATTTCAGATTTTAGGTGCTGAAAGCGGTACCATTATTTTGCATGGAAATTTGGCGTTTTACATTGTAGGCCTGTAATTCTTAGGAATAACTCACTTAAATCTGACTAAACCAGAGTCTAGTGGATATCTCGGGTATGATAAAGTTTGAAAAACAAAATCATAAATTATAATATAATAAATAACTATAAATAATTATAACAAATAATAATATAATTATAATAAAAATAATTCAATAATGTAATCAAATCAAAACACTGAAATTTGCTCAGTTGCAGAATTGTTGCTGTCATTACTTTCAGGGTCTGATGATGAATTTCCCCACAAATCGCTATTGCTCAATTCTGCAAGTGATTCTAATTTATTATCGCTGTTTTCTAGCTGGTCTAAAACCACTTTTGACATAAAGGGACACTTTTTGGTTGCTATGGACAATCTCCAGTTTCCAGGTAGAAAGAACAGTTTTTATTATATAAAAGTGCATGAAGGACACTGGACAGACCACTAGGGACAAAGGGGATGTGTATTTATTTCATACAGTACTGTAATCTATAAGATTACAGTATACTGTATGTATTGTGTGTATTTACTTTTTTGAATTTGGCGCCGATCTCCGCCCCCGTGCGTCGTAACGTCACAGGGAACAAAGCTCGTCGGCACTCGGGCACTGTATGAATCGAGCAAGGAGGACACAGCTCGATCACACAGTGGGGAGGCATCACAGGATCCAGGGACAAGGTAAGTAAACTCTGCCTGTGGACACTGCGAGGCGATCCCGAGTCTGGCTCGGGGTTACCGCTTTTGGTTCTGAAATTCCACCCCGAGCCAGACTCGGGAATATCGCTAAGGGGGGTTAAAGGGGACTTATATATACGTCCTTTTGCCTGCCCCTGCCATGCTGCAGATGTATATCTGCGTACGGCGGGCGGCAAGCAGTTAAAAATTATTGTATAGAAATCATTGTTCCCACAGGGTCCCTGCGTTCAAAGGAATGCAAACCTCATTAAATAAAGTCTAGATCTTATAAAAATCACAGAAAGTTGATGTATCTAAATTATAATGAACATGATAGATCAGAAAAAAGAAAAAAAATCAACATGAAAAATGAGGGGCATTAAATTGTTGCAGGGAAAAGGTGGGACATTAAAGAAGGAAGTCATGTGATTGTGCAAGTTTTAAGCAGATCAACCATATATACTACATAATTATTCACGCAAACTTCAAACAGTTCTCTGGATGTTATAAAAATGTGTAAATATTTATTTAATAATCAACTATGCTGGAGACAATAGTCTCACTGCATTTGTTGCAATTGTGAAGAAAGGTACAGTAGGTGACCGCGATATTGTGTCAATCTCGCTCCCTTTCTCGGCGAGATTGACCACCTACGAGCCCCATCGCGGGAACCCCCATCGCGGGAACCAGCGCCGAGCTGGCTTGCCACGATGAGACAAAGCCGTCATAGAAGCGACGGGAGATCTGACTTGGATTCCCGCCAATTCTAGCTGCGGCGTTTGGTATGAATCCTGAGAGGGAGAACTCCACGCCAAATTTTAAATAAAAAACCGACATGGGTTCCCCCCAGGAGCATACCAGGCCTTTAGGTCTGGTATGGGTTGTAAGGAGACCCCCCGTACGCCAAAAAAAACAACGTGGGGGGACCCCCACAATCCATACCATACTCGTATCCAGAGCACATTACCCGGCCGGCCAGGAAAGGAGTGGGGATGAGCGAGCGCCCCCCCCTGAGCCGTACCAGGCTGCATGCCCTCAACATGGGGGGGTTGGGTGGACCCCCCACCCCAGAGCACCCTGTCCCCATGTTGATAAGGACAGAGCCTCTTCCCGACGTTTTTAAAGTAATTTATTGGTCAGCTCCGGGGGCCTTCTTCTTGCGCTCTCCGGGGGTCTTCTCCGCTCTCCGGGGGTCTTCTTCCGCTCACCGGGGGTCTTCTACCATCTTCTCCGCTGTCATCTCGGCCCCGGTTCTTCTCCCGCTCGCTCTCCGGTGCCTTCTTCTTCAGGGCTGGCCGCCGCTATCTTCGTGTGTTAGCTCGATTATTACTAGCAGCGGCCAGCCCGCTCTTCTTCTTCTTCTGTCTTCTGTCTTCTTCTGTCTTCTTCTGCCCTCTTCCCATGTTGACACAACGCTTCTTCCCGCTGTTATGCCGGGTGTCCGGTGCGCGATGATTTATATAGGCCTCTCTTATGATGTCACAGTCCCATCGTGCTCCGGTACCTACCCACGTGGCTGGAGAGAAGACAGTGTGCAGCCGCGCCACCCGGTCGATCGTGACAGGCTTGTGCAGCAGCGCCGCAATGAGAGACAGAGGGGAGGAGGAGTAGGAGAACACAGACCAGGAGCAGCCGCGGCGCTAAAAGAGGGTTTTCTGGCTGAAAATCACTTTTCACTTTTTCCGGGTGCCACCCCTGTAGTGGGTGGCACCCGGGTGCGTACCGCACCCCCCGCACTGCCCTAGCAATGCCACTGCTACAACTATGGCCTGCCTATGTCTCCCTGCAGATTTGGTTGAATTCCGGACCATCTATTGCCAGCTTAAGGCACTGCTGTCTCTGGCTCATTAAATTTGGCATAAGATTTGATTGATGTCACTATTCTTCTTCTCACTGTTCTTGTTCTTGGAGAGAAGCCTCTATCGACGTACTTGCCTCCACTCAGAAACACAGTGCAGAACAAGGCATTGTAAATCAGTAATTGGGAAAGGCTCAGGTTTAGGGATCCCAAACACAACCCTGGTAACTAGACCTTTTCCCTCAACCTACACTTGTTTGGACACAGCTTCTATTGCTCATTCTTAACCACTTGAGACCCGCGCTATTGACAAAAGACGTCAACAGCGCGGTTCTCAGGTGCCAACTGGACGTCTTTGGACGTCATTTGAAAGCATTACCCGCGCGCCACTGGTAACCACTGTGCCGCTGCATCGCTGGGGACCCGATGCGTGTACCTGTCCGCCGGGTACACGCGATCGTCGGTGACACAGCCGGTAACAGCAGGGACGTGGAGCTCTGTGTGTAAACACAGAGCTCCACGTGCTATCAGAGGAGAGGAGACCGATCTGTGTCTCTTGTACATAGAGACACAGCATCGGTCACCTCCCCCAGTCACCCCCCTCCCCCACACAGTTAGAACACACCCAGGCTACACATTTAACCCCTTTCTCACCCCCTAGTGTTAACCCCTTCCCTGCAAGGCACATTTATACAGTAATTAGTGCATTTTTATAGCACTGATCGCTGTATAAATGTGAATGGTCCCAAATTTGTGTCGAAAGTGTCCGATACGTCTGCTGCAATATCGCAGTCCCAATAAAAATCGCAGATCGCCGCCATTACTAGTAAAAAAAAATTTTTTAAAAAAAAATCATAATTCTGTTCCCCATTTTGTAGGCGCTATAACTTTTGCGCAAACCAGTCGCTTATTGCAATTTTTTTTTTTTTTACAGAAATACGTCGAAAAATACGTATCGGCCTTAACTGAGAAAAAAAATCGTTTTTTTAAAAAAAATTGGGATATTTATTATAGCAACAAGTAAAAAAAATATATATTTTTTTTAAATTGTCGCTCTTTTTTTGTTTATAGCGCAAAAAATAAAAACCGCAGAGGTGATCAAATACCACCAAAATAAAGCTCTATTTGTGGGGAAAAAAGGACGTAAATTTTGTTTGGGAGCCACGTCGCACGACCGCGCAATTGTCAGTTAAAGCGACGCAGTGCCGGAAGCTGAAATTTCGCCTGGGAACGAAGGGGGTTTATGTGCCCAGTAAGCAAGTGGTTAATAAATGTATGATGTAAACGCATAGCTCCCAATTGTCCCTGATTTGGAGGGACTGTCCCTGATATGTCCCTCTGTCCCTCAATCCTCCTCATTTGTCCCTCATTTTGGTCTGATCTATATAGTTGTATATGAAATTCACTTTTTAATTTTCAAAAAGTGTTTTCCAGCGCTAAACCTTTCACCCAAATTCTAAATTGCTTCATTTGTCAATTTTAAGAGACAATATAAAGGAATATTAGTGGTTTAACTTTTTTGGGGGTTATGTCCCCGTTAATGGGGGTGGCAGGGGTGTGTCCTATGCCTACATATGTTTGCTAGTAGGTGTCCCTCATTCCAATCTCAAAATGTTGGGAGGTATGTAAATTGATAATGCAGGTTTTATGACCACTACCTGCTGTTTAGAAAGTTTTTAGAAAGGAGCTTAGATGTGTACCGTTTCTTCATTATAGGCCTTTTCTCATTTGGGACTGAGGAGAGAAGTTGGTTGCTTTCAGGAATTTTCTTCCATAATTGCATTTAGAAAAGGAAATATTGTAGAACGACCCCATGCTTTGTTCACTTGGATTTGAACTTCCCATGTCTGACTTTGCATTCTAATATTATGGTAAATATTTTATGTGTTTCATGGTTTGGTATTTTTTGATGTTCATTCACACAGGTGCCAGGATAAAAATCATAAATGGAGATGTAGCTAAACCACATTCCAGACCGTACATGGCTGTGATAAAGTTTGAAACAAAATATGAAGAAATGATATGTGGAGGAAGTTTAATACACCCTAGATGGGTGCTGACTGCTGCTCACTGTATCAAGTAAGTACATTAATAGCATAGTATTCAGCATATTCTAAAATGTTACAAAATTAAATGAATTGATTTTTTTCCAGCCATGCTTGTAATATGAAAATGGTATGAATGTGTGTGTGTGTTGATTTTGTTTTCCCTTTAACCTTGCAGCCCAATCTTTCCTGGCACGCAGCAATCAGAACTTATACACTTATCCAACCAGAAGTATTAATACTCCCTATCCTGATATGAACACTCAAAGCATCAAAGCCCCAGCCTCCATGTTGCCCCTTCTTGGTTGCACTCCTCAGAGACCTCCCAGCTACATTGTATAAATGTTTTTTTTTTTTATACCTACCTTTTACAAATGACCTAAGGCTAGTTAGGTAACTCAGGGGGGGAGATTCAGATAGAGATACGACGGCGTATCTCCTGATACGCCGTCGTATCTCTGAGATCCGACGGTCGGATCTATGCGACTGATTCATAAGAATCAGTTACGCATAGATCTCCCTTAGATCCGACAGGTGCAAGTGACTTACACCGTCGGATCTTAGGCTGCAATCTCCCGCTGGCCGCTAGGTGGCGCTTCCATTTGTATAAGCGACGAATATGCAAATGAGGAGATCCGCCGATTCAGAAACGAACGCCCGCCTGTCGCTTTTTTTTTACGTCGTTTGCGTTCGGCTTTTTCCGGCGTATACTTACCCCTGCTATGTGAGGCGTATCCTATGTTAAGTATGGCCGTCGTTCCCGCGCCGAGTTTTGAATTTTTACGTCGTTTGCGTAAGTCGATTCAGAATACGGCCGGACGCAAGTTACGCTCACGCCGAAACCACGTCATTGGGAGCAATGCACGCCGGGAAAATTCACGGGGACGCGCCTGATTTAAATACTACACTCCCCCTAGCCACGGAATTTGAATTCCGCCGGGTGAATTACGATCCGCCGGCGCAAGTTTCGAGGTAAGTGCTTTCTGAATACTGCACTAGCCTCTCAAATTTGCGCCGGCGGATCGTAAATCAGATAGATTACGTGGATCTAAAGATCCGCTAATCTATCTGAATCTAGCCCACATACTTCTCTATAACCTTCCCAGAGTTGAAGCTATTATAGCAAAGGGTGAGACAACTCAATATTGAACCCTACAGGCTAAGACTGGGATGCCATTAAAGTTGTGTGTGTAAAGGCACAATACTTTTGCCAATAAAGTTTATAAGCTGGAGTTTTGCTTTAGATAAGAAATTTTATGTAGCCAAAAATGCAATATACATGGCAATGCTGTAAATATACACAACAATACAGTCATGTATAATGCATTTTTGGTAAAATCTAAAGTTCTTATCTAAAGCATATGTAAAGTCTAGTCAAAGCTATGAACATAAAATCTGTTTTGTTAGAATCTGTCTGCTATATTCCAGGTTCACTTTAAAGCGGAGCTCCACCCAAAAGGGGAACTTCCGCTTTAAGGACTCGTTCCCCGCTCCTCTTGCAGAATTGTCACTTTTGAGAAGTGGAAGGGGAGGGGGAGGAGCAGGTACCCGATTTTGACAGGTACCTGCTTCCCACTTCCGTTCTGAGCTCAGCGGTACTCGGAAATGGAAGTTCTCCTCCCTCTCTTCTGCAGTCTTTTGGGACACCGACAGGTCCCAGAAGACTGCATCCATCATTCACAATGCGCAACGTGTCGCAGTGGGCACCCGGCTGTGAAGCCTCAAACTGTCACATCCAGGGGCCCATAGTGAAGTTGCCGGCACCGGGGACCAAAGACAGCGGGTGAGGCCAACTTGGGTGAGCACACCGCTGAATCGTGGGACAGGTGAGTGGCTGTTTTTTAAAAGTCAGCAGCTACAGTATTTGACTGACTTTTATTTTTTCCAAAGGTGTCCGGAACTCCGCTTTAATAGGTAACATTCAGAGATAAAACACAATCATTTATCTGTAAATGGCTTATGTGCATTAAATTGTCCTGATAGAGATTTGGCAGTATATGAGGATGTTAAAGGTAACCTACAGAGTACTTTCTGGACTTGTAAAAGTTGCTTAAAATATTTTTTTTTAAATCGTGGCCTGATGGTTTTGGGTTTTAGGGAGTTTATTGGAATGTGGAAGCCCCTATATGGTTGTATTTGGTCGTCCTTTATTTACAAGGCCATGGATTCCCAGCCAGAAAATGAATGGGACTGGCACTGGTTCCTTAACAACCATTGACTGGAAACTGTCATATATATATATCTCCATTAGTATAAATCTAAGCATCCTTTTGGGGGAAGCATAAGCAGGGGGCTCATTTTTTTCTGGGGCTCTTTCTTCAAGTGGGGCTATTTCTATAAGTGGAAGCACTTCTGACTCTGCACTTCAGCGATTGCACAAAGCGAAGGAACACAAAATACCTTGAAATTTACAATACAGGTATACTTTTTCACACTTTTAGCTCTTCCTCCCCTTTCTCAAATGCACTACCACTATTTCTGACAGCTGTGTCTTCTATCCTTAACCTCTTGCCGACCAGCCGCCACAGTTTTACGGCGGCAGGACGGCTCGGCTGCGTAAAATAACGTAATATTAAGTGATTTCGCATTTCAGCCACTAGGGGCACGCCCCCTGCTTGCCCCTGGTGCCGACGCGCATGCCTGGTGGGCGCGATCACCGCCAGGCACCCGCGATCGCTCGTTACAGAGCGAGAACTGGGAGCTGTGTGTGTAAACACACAGCTCCCGGTCCTGTCAGGGGGAGAAATGACTGATCGCATGTTCATACAATGTATTAACAGCGATTTGTAATTTCCCCTAGTCAGTCCCACCCCCCTTCAGTTAGAACACACCTATGGAACATAATTAACCCCTTCCTTAAACGTCTGGTCTACAACCGACTGAGCGCCCACCTTACTGATAATAACCTTCTTGATCCCCCTCAGTCTGGATTTCGTCCTCAACATTCCACAGAAACTGCTCTCCTAAAACTAACAAACGATATACTAATGGCCAAAGGGAAGGGACACTATTCTGAATTCCTACTCCTGGACCTCTCTGCTGCCTTCGATACGGTTGACCACCCCCTCCTCCTCAAAAAACTCCACACCTTTGGTATCCGTGATTGTACTCTTAGTTGGTTCTCTACCTACTTATCCAACCGCACCTTCAGCGTTACTTACAACTCTACTTCCTCCTCTCCTCTTCCATTCTCTGGTCCCCCAAGGTTCTGTTCTTGGACCTCTCCTATTTTCAATCTACACGGCTTCCACTACCACCTTTACGCTGATGACACTCAAATCTATTTCTCTGCCCCTCAACTCACTCCTTCATTCTCCTCACGCATCACTAATTTACTATCAGATATATCAGTTTGGATGTCACACCACTTCCTCAAACTCAATCTATCCAAAACGGAACTTATCATTTTCCCTTCCCCACATGCCTCTTCCCCTGATCTCTCTGTCAAAATTGATGGCACAACTATCAGCCCATCCCCACATGCCAAGGTCCTAGGTGTAGTCCTGGACTCTGAACTGTCTTTTAAGCCTCACGTTCAATCACTGTCCAAATCTTGCCACCTCAACCTTCGCAACATCTCCAAAATACGCCCCTTTCTAACCAATGACACCACAAAGCTCATAATTCACTCCCTAGTCATCTCTCGCCTCGATTACTGCAACTCCCTCCTCATTGGCTTACCTCTGCATACTCTAACCCCCCTTCAGTCCATCATGAATGCTGCTGCCAGACTCATCCACCTTACAACCGCTCTGTCTCTGCTACTCCCCTCTGTCAATCCCTCCACTGGCTTCCGCTCACCCAACGAATTAAATTCAAACTACTAACAACTACTTACAAAGCCATCCACAACTCTGCCCCCAGCTACATCAATGACCTAGTCTCTAAATACCAACCTAATCGCTCTCTTCGTTCTTCTCTAGACCTCCTACTCTCTAGCTCTCTCATCACCTGCTCCCATGCTCGTCTCCAGGACTTTTCCAGAGCCTCTCCAAGCCTATGGAACTCCTTACCCCAATCTCTCCGTCTTTCTCCTTCTCTATTAGCTTTTAGAGGATCCCTGAAAACCCTCCTCTTCAAAGAAGCCTACCCTACCCACACCTAACAACTGTATTTTCATTTAAAATACATCTGATCATCCCCCACAGCTAGCAACCCTGTGTTCCACTTAACCCTCCCTTCTAGACTGTAAGCTCTAACGAGCAGGGCCCTCTGATTCCTCCTGTATTGATTTGTATTGTGACTGTACGGTCTTCCCTGATGTAAAGCGCTGCCCAAACTGTTAGCACTATATAAATCCTGTATAATAATAATAATAATAATAATAATATATATATATCTATATATAGTAGCAGAAGAGAAGCTCCAATTGAACAAGCAAAAAAACTTGGCACAGGTAAAACACAGGTTCAGAGCGAACCATAAGCTCATTCCTATTAGGTAGAGCAGAATTACATGACAAAACATCATCATACTGGTTATGCACAAGTCACCCAAGTATGGAAAAAAACTATGTGATATGCATGATATAATGACCGCCATATTGGTTATCTCTGTCTTTTAGGCCTGGAAGTGTTACAACTGTTATTCTTGGTGCTCATGCCAAGGACAATAAGGAGAAACAACAGCAAGTGTTTCGTTATCCCAGGAGTTATACGCACCCTCTCTATAACAACACCCGTTATTATAATGATCTTAAACTATATAGGGTAAGAATACTGGATACATACTTTATTCATTAAAATATTATTGCATTATTATATAGTCTTTAATATAAGAATTACAATAATTTTATTACATCGCAATACAATATTGAACAGTGTTTTAGGACAACTCTTCAAGTTCAAGTTCCCCTAAATCATTGTAATAAAAGCAGTACTGTAGAATAGGTTTAAAGTATATCTAAAGGCAAAACTTTTTTTTTCTAGTTTTGGATACAGTGGAGAGGGGTTAGAATGCTTGTGATCCCGTTAACCACTTCAGCCCCGGAGGATTTGGCTGGCAAATGACCGGGCCACTTTTTGCGTTTAAAGAAACCGGAAATTATGTGGTTGGAGTTTTCGATGGGTTGGAGCATTTGACAGAACACCGTCCCTTAAAGTTTTCGTAAACCTCGAACATGAAAAATGAACAAACCATATCCCTCATATGCCTCAATCCAAAGCAGTGAGCGTCATTTCTTTCTGCTACCTCTTCCCTCTGCTATCTGCATGATTCACTGATAATAGTATTTGCTGATTCCACAGCATCCCAGGTGTCTGCAGGTGACTGGCATCCTCATCTGGGTGTGTTTTCCTACAAGACTGTGTAGAAAGGGGGTTTGTCCATTCCCTCCACTCAGGTCTCAGATTACACTGAAGCTCTGTGCTCTAGCTGTGCAGTGTGTGGGGTCAGATTCCTGCCCCTTGCCTTCTGGATCTGAGAAATAGCCTTTGTTCTGTATACTTTGAACAGATCTGGAGTACAATTACAGTATGTAGAAGGATGTGTTTCATCTCTGTATATCACCTGAGGCTAGTCACTGCAATGAGAATATGTAAGGGTTTACAACCACTTTAATAATTTCAAATGAACTCATAACTGAATTAAATGGTCAAATAAAAAAAATAATGTAACTTTTACCATAATACTGTAATGTCCTTGCAATCGTAAGCTTTTCTCTTCATTTTATTGATTAAACTCTGTTGTGTATATTACAGTTATCTTCTGCAGCTAAGCTGGGAAAAGCTGTTCAACTTCTACCTCTGCCAGAAACATTTGATGACCTAAATGAGGGGACTGTATGTGAAGCAGCGGGATGGGGAAAGACAGAGATAGATGATGATTCAGAATATCTGCTGCAAGTTAATATCACTGTCCTAAACAGAGAAAGATGCGCTGAACACTATATAAGTAAAGAATATGAAATAACAGAAAATATGATGTGTACTAAGGTGGGACCTCGAGGACAGGATACCTGTAGTGTAAGTATACTGTCTCTTTCTCAGCCAGTAATGTGTGCTCTACAGAATGAATGAATGTTCACTGTTATCAAACTACACACCCAGGACCGGGACTGAGGTACTCGCCAGCAACTATTTGGGGACTAAAGCCATTGGCCTCAAAATTGCCGGCCAACACCAAAAAAGTCTTAAGGACTGAACGACTGTGGAGAATCGATCGACGATCGACAGTCAAACACTACACCTGCCTAGCCAAACCAAAGCCCATATCATGCGCTCTGGTCAATACAAGATCAGCAGTAAGACATCGAATAGAAATTCATGATCTCATCCTACAATGCGATTTAGACTGTCTCTTTATTACAGAAAGCTGGCTCACAGCTGACTGTAACACCATTCTCGACGAACTGGTGCCAGAGAACTATCGCATAACAACAGAAAACAGAATAGGACAAAGAGGATGAGGCCTGGCAGTGATCCATAAGAGTTCCCTCTCGATCACTAAACCAGTCCTTCAGAACACACTTCCATTCATGGAAACCCTCTCCCTACAACTTCAAACAAATCCACAGGAGACCGTCCATAACCTACTCTGCTATAGACCACCGGATCCAAAATCGCAGCTTCTCACATCTTTGACAGAATTTCTGTCCACTTATACACTAAACAGCAAACATTTTTCGCTGCTTGGGGATCTCAACCTTTGGGCCAACTCCTCACAGGATCCCGTGGCCTTCGCCTGCATTGACCACTTGGAAGGACTAAGTCTGCAGCAACTAGTAGGTGGGCCCACACATGCTTCTGGACACACCATCGATCTTATTTTCAGACAAAATCTGGAAGTAAAAATTCTGGAAAATGAGTCGTTACCATGGACAGACCACCATGTAATCAAATTTATGATTACCAAAAATACCCCTTTAACAAAAACGCCCAAACCAGTGACAATGCACTGGACCAAATCTCAGAAAAAGCTCCATTCGGAGCTCTTTAAAACAATACTAGGAAATAAAATAAAAACGATCCCTTCACATCAATCAGCCACTGAAACCCTGGATTCCATAAACACAGCTCTACTGCAGTCAGCCGACTTGGTAGCGCCTAAACATAAAACCTGTATCCGTAAATACAACTCCAGCTGGTTTAACGACCAGCTATTGTCCCTTAAGCAAGAACGTAGAAGAGCGGAAGCAGCTTGGAAAAGAAGCACTACAGACGAAAACCGCGCCATCTACAACGAAACAACAAAGAAATAGCACAAAGAAATTTTCCGAGCTAAAATAAATAATTTCTCCAAGATCATCACCAATGCCCTAAACCAGGGATATGCAATTAGCGGACCTCCAGCTGTTGCAAAACTACAAGTTCCATCATGCCTCTGCCTCTGGGTGTCATGCTTGTGGCTGTCAGTCTTGCTATGTCTCATGGGACTTGTAGTTCTGCAACAGCTGGAGGTCCGCTAATTGCATATCCCTGCCCTAAACCGCCCTCGCGAACTCTTCAAGTTGGTTAGTCAGACCATGAACCCAGCCTGTCTTGAAGCCCCCAATTCTGATACCCAAGAATTTTGCAATGAATTATCGGACCATTTCGTGAACAAAATTGAAAGGATCCGTGTAAGCATTCTGCAAAACAGTATCCCCCTCAACCCCCTCAGCAGTCCCCAGCCCAATCACCACAGGAATCAGGCCCAAGTAACAATGTTTACTCTAAAACCCGTCTCCCTGGATGCCACTAAAAATATTATCTGCACTCTGCAAAATAGCACAGCGCCTAATGATATTATCCCCACCAAACTGCTGAAGGAATGTGCCAATATTTTGGCACCACCCATCAAGCAGCTGATTAACCAGTCATTCAGGGAAGGCATAGTGCCCTCCCTGTTGAAACAAGGGATAATCTAACCCATCTTAAAGAAACCCACCCTTGACCCCAAAGACCCTGAACATTGTCATCCCATAACAGGCCTGAACGTTTTCTCCAAGGTAATGGAGAAAGTGGTGGTACAACAGCTGCAACAGCATTTAGACACCCATAATTTGCTCAATCCTTATCAATCGGGTTTCCGTCCAGGGTACGGGACGGAAACAGCATTGCTCAAAATATGGGATGATGCTCTTGAGGCCGCAGATGAAGGAGAACCTTGTCTTCTAGTTCTGTTGGACCTTAGCGCAGCTTTTGATACGGTTGATCACAAACTATTGCTTATTCGGCTAGCTGAAGTAGCCAAGATCGGGGAATGTGACTTACCCTGGTTTTTCCTTTTTGGAAAACCGATCACAAGTAGTGAAACTGGGACCATTCACTTCTGAAAAACGCACGGTGTCATGCGGAGTCCCTCAAGGATCACCTCTGTCGCCGGTGCTGTTTAATATCTATCTTCGCCCTCTTTTTGAAATTATCAGCAGCCAAAAGCTGCTCTACCATTCCTATGCGGATGACACACAATTGTATTTTCGTATCTGCAACAAAAAGGATCACCATCTCAATCTAGAGAAATGTCTCTCTTTGATAGAGAACTGGATGACAAAGAGTTATCTTAAACTCAACGGCTCAAAAACAGAACTTCTCCTGTTTCACGCCAATCGGAAGAATCAACTGGCAACAACCTGGACACCTCCGCCCATTCTAGGAAAAATCATCACCCCTAGCACCAAAGTCAAAAGTCTCGGGGTCTTCTTTGACACCCACATGACAATGGATGCACAAATAGGGTCAGTAGTCAGCGGTTCACACCATCTGCTATGCTTATTACGCAGACTAATCCCATTTATTCCTAAAGAAGACATAGCAGTTGTGGTGGGAACAATTGTTAACTCCAGGCTGGACTATGCAAATGCCCTCTATCTCGGACTCCCAAAGTACCAAATCACGCGCCTGCAGGTCGTTCAGAACACGGCCACGCGTCTGGTGAGTGGGAAAAAAACATGGGAATCAATCTCCCCTTCACAGAGAAGCCTTCACTGGCTACCAGTGAAAGACAGAATCACTTTCAAAGCACTCTGTCTAACGCATAAATGTATTTGGGGAAATGCCCCCCAATACCTATGCGACAAAATAAAAGCCTACAACCCCAATCGCGCACCACTCACTGTTGTTATTCTCACAGTTACACCCCTAGACACTGCCAGATCAGTTTGGTAGGCCGGTCCCAAATCAATCAGCGGCTCCTTCGGGGGTAGCGCTACATTTACAAACCTATTTGATGTGATATATGGACTTATATTTAATTAATATTTAAACACATTTATATATATTTTTTGGTATTTGTGCACATATTCACTTTTGTCACATGGTGATGTTTATGGACATTAGCATTACTTTTGAATACCTGTGAAAACTGATATTTCAACGTACATTGTTTACAGCGCTGCTTATATTTTATTACACTAATTTTAGGGTTTTAGAATATGTTTTTCACAGTTTGATTTTTTTAAACGTAGCTGCTTCACTCTTTTACAAATTTGATTATCACTATTTGTTCATAAGCGCAGTGGTGGGAACACATAAAAGGTGGATTCATCTTTGTTACCATTATTTACAAACAATAGCTATTGTTTGAGAAAATCAATACCTACTCTTTCCTGGCAAAACTTGGGTAGCAAGCATCTATTATCTATAGTACCTGTACTTAAACTGTTAGGGCCAGATTCTCAAAAGAGATACGCCGGCGTATCGCCTGATACGCCGTCGTATCTCTGAGTCCGCTCGTCGTATCTATGCGCCTGATTCATAGAATCAGTTACGCATAGATAACCATTAGATCCGACAGGCGTAAGGCTCTTATGCTGTCGGATCTTAAATGCAATTTTTTTTTTCGCCGCTAGGTGTCGCCGACGTCGTTTTCCCGATCGAGTATGCAAATTAGCAAAATCCGCGAATTCCCGAACGTACACCCGACCGACGCAGTGAAGTTACGACGTTTACGTAAGATTTGCGAAAGTTGCCCCTGGGTATATGAGGCGCAGTCAATGTTAAGTATGGCCGTCGTTCCCGTGTCGAAATTTAAAAAATTTACATCGTTTGCGAATGGCGCTGGACGCCATTTACGTTAACGTCAAAACCAATGATGTCCTTGCGACATCATTTAGCGCAATGCACGTTGGGAAATTTTAGGGACGGCGCATGCGCAATACGTTTGGCGCGGGAACGCGCCTAATTTAAATGATCCACGCCCCCTACCCGGATCATTTGAATTAGGCGGGCTTGCGCCGGAGGATTTATGCTACGCCGCCACAACTTTACAGGCAAGTGCTTTGTGAATCAAGCACTTGCCCGGAAAACTTGCGGCGGCGTAACGTAAATGAGATACGTTACGCCGCCGCAAAGATGCAGCGATCTACAAGAATCTGGCCCTTACTGCTTAATAGAGAACTAGTGTATATTCTCCTGAAAAATTAGCTCATACTGTACATAAAAAATGGTATCACAGTTACTTAGCGTGTACATTACAGCAATGGGGTCCTCAGTTTGAAACCCAACCAGGACACTATCTGCATGGAGTTTGCATATCTTTCCATTAGGCTTGTCCCGATACCGATACTAGTATGGGTATCGGGACTAGGGTTGCCACCTCATCCCTTTAAAACAGAACACATATGAATTACACAGGTTCTGTGGCTGATTAAGGTGGTAATTGAACTCAAGTGGAGCCTTATCTAAATTAAATTAGCCTCAGAACCTGTGTAATTCATTTGTGTTCTGTTTTAAAGGGATGAGGTGGCAACCCTAATCGGGACCGATACCAAGCATTTTCCCCAGTACTTGTACTCGGGCAAATGGTCCCGATCCTTCACCCGATACTTACGATCACCGCTGATTTTAAAGCAGCTGAAACCCGCCGTGTATCCCGCCGTGTGTATCCCGTGTATGCCACCGTGTGTATCCCGTGTGTGCCGCCGTGTGTATCCCGTGTATGCCGCCGTGTGTATCCCGTGTATGCCGCCGTGTGTATCCCGTGTATCCCGCGTGTTTCTCTCCCCTTCGGTGCTCCTCCACCACCCCCTGGAAATGTCAGGATGGAGAGCGGGGTAGGAGCCGGTAAATCCGGCTCCTTACTGCTCCGAATGGACAGAGTCAGTGATCACTGACTCTGTCCATTCACATAACTGAAACATTGTTACCTGTGTTTGCAAATGTTTCAGTTTATGAATGAAGAGAAGACGCTGTCTTCTCTCCTTTCATTTTCAGCGCAGCTGATGCTGCTGAGAAAGGGACAAGGGACATGTCTGTTTTAAGACCCCTGATATCTCACCAAAGCCCCCCCAACAGGGCTGAATTTTTTTTTTTAAAAAGAAAGAATAAAAAAACAAAAGAATAAAAAAAATGATTGTAGAAAATAAAAAAATTAAAGAAAAAACACACTGACACGGTCCACCCCCCCCCCCCTTAAAAAAAAAGAAAGCATTTTAAATAAAAAAAATGTAAATAAAAAAAAATGTAAAAAATTAAAAACAAATTGTTAAAGATAAAAAAAAAAAAAACTTACTGACACATGTTCAGTATCAGCGAGTATTTGAAAAAAAGTATCAGTACTTGTACTCAGTCTTAAAAAAGTGGTATCGGGACAACCCTACTTTCCATGCTTGTGTGGGTTTTTTCCAACACTCCAAAGACATGCTGGTAGGTTAATTGGCTTCTGTCTAAATTGGTTCTTTTATGTTTGTATATGTACAGTATATATGCATATCAGATAAATTGTAACTGCTTTGAGGGCAGGGGCGTCGAGAGGGGGGGCTAGGGGGGGCTGGAGCCCCGAATGGGTCCCTGAAAAGCCCTGAGTCTCATGATTGCAGGTCTCCATTGTTAGCCCTGAGCGAGTTGTGAGCGCCGGGACCGATCTGATCCCAAGCGCAGCCAAATGTGGCCGAGTGCGGCTGAGTGCCATAGTGGGTCCCTCCTTCTGGAGCCTGCGCAGGCTCCAGAAGGCGGGACCCACTATGGCACTCAGCCGCACTCGGCCACATTCGGCTGCGCTTGGGATCAGATCGGTCCCAGCGCTCACAACTCGCTCAGGGCTAACAATGGAGACCTGCAATCATGGACGTCCCACTGGTCCAATGCCGGGACCGCGGGACGTGTGACGTCCATCATAGGTGCTGCAGGCTCCAGAAGGCGGGAATTACAATGCGACTGCCGCGCCACATTCCCGCTCGGCGCTCGGGCGGGCGTTTCTCCTCTCCTCCTCGGCTCTCCTCCCCTCCAGGCTCTCCTCCCCTCCAGGCTCCTCGGCTCTCCTCTTCTCCTCGGCTCTCCTTTCTTCCTCGGGTTCCTCCTCTGACGACTGACAGAATGACTGACTGCCTGCTGTGACATGGCACACCACGGCTGAGCTGAGGTAGATCAGACAGTGTATGTAAATGTCAGTGTATGTAGGTCAGTGTAGGTAGGTCAGTGTATTTAGGTCACTACTGTCAGTGTAGGTAGGTCAGGTAGGTCAGTGTATGCAGGTCAGGTAGGTCCAGCCAAAAAAAGTCTGCGTCACATAACCCCCCCCCCCTCCCCGGTTTCTGGCATTGGACTTCGGGCTGAAGCCCCTGGTCTTTTTGCCACCTAGCAAACCACGGCAGGGAGAGATGGAAAAGAGCTGTATGTAAAGTAATGTATAAATTGTCACTGCTATATCAATACCTGTAATAAAAGTAAAAAATGTACTGCATGTATTCAGTAAATAAATGTCTACAAAATCATAGTAATCTGCAGATAAATTAAATAACAATCTGTTAAAAAAAAACAATTTTCAGGGGGATTCAGGTGGTCCTTTAATCTGCAATGGAGTTTTCTCAGGACTGACATCATTTGGGCCAAGAAAATGTGGACAACCTAATGAGGCCTCCGTCTTTACTCGCCTAACCCAGGAATACATCGATTGGATACATAGCATGATCAACAAATAGTACCAAACGTGCTTTAAATACAGTATAATCATTATTTTTCAAATGCTTTATCAATCAAATTAGGTCTTTATGGAAGAATCTTTTTTTCTTTCTTTTCCTTTTTTTGGATTCATCAGAGACTCTATCAGGTATTTGAATTTTTTTCTTGTAGCGTGTTTCCTTTTGCTATTTTTTATTCACTTGCATGGTGGCTTTAAACTTGCTGGATAATTCAACCACTCCAATCAATCCCATCAATTACCTAGCACAGCCAAAGCTCCCCCTCCCTCTTGCCATATCATAGCTTTTCTCTCTTCTGGGAGTGTCTAATTACTGACTGTGCTGGCCCAGCTCCTATGACCTTCATCTTACCTACTTATGTAAACTTTTTTATAGCTGCTAGAGAAGTGAGGAGGAATACTATAGGGTGTCACTTGAATGACAGCTGAGTCTGCTTACATTCTAAATCCAGCAGTCGCCTCCGGCCCTTTGGGTAGATACACAAAAAAACAGTAAAAGCATATATATATATAAAATCTCACGAGAATATTATTGGTCTGACAACAGGGCATTTTTAAAGCCTAAATTTAGCTAAAACAAAGAACAGCAAAATCAGCCCCTATAATTAGTATAATCAGGTTGATTTGCTAAAGGCAAATATACTGTGCACTGCAAATGCACTTCGAGTGCATTTGCTCTAGATCTGAGGGGAAGCTCTGAAATGAGGGGAAGCTCTGCTGATTTCTATCATCCAATCATCAACAAGCAAAAATGCAATTTTTTATTTTCCTTGCATGTGATTGGGTATTCTTTGCAAAGTGAAGCTGTACCTCATTTACTAAGCTCTGGAGCAACTGCACTTGCAGGGCACAGTATATTTGCCTTTAGTAAACCAGTAAAACAAGCCCAATGTGTCCCTTGTCCTGATTCTACAAACAATCCCCCCCCCCCACTCCCCCACAGCCAAACCCACCCCAAACCAAACCCAGCCACCCCAGACCCCCATTTTCAGAAAAAGGTCAGCAAAGGTAACCTCCATATTTCTCCTCTTACAGGTGTCCTTTATATTTAACAATATGCTTGCCTGTGCACATTTTTGATTCATTAGTAAATGCTATGTTACACAGAATCTTAAACTGCTTTAGCCGATATTTCCAGCACAATTAATAAAATCATGTTGTTTTATTGATAAAAAACCTTCACTATGATGCTGCTCGTGTGAGAGTGTTCACTGTTAATAAAGTTATTGTAGATATTCACATCGACTACCTTTATTTTGCTATTACCATGTTCCAAACATTTTGTATATATTTGTGTTAGTAATAAACACTCTTAGCCAGATTCAGTAGATACGCCGTCGTAACTCCGAATCTGCGCCGTCGTATATTTAAGCGTATTCTCAAATTGATATACGCTTAAATGTTGTTAGATACGACCGCCTGCGCCGTCGTATCTTAGCTGTCTATTTACGCTGGCCGCTAGGGACGTGTACGCTGATTTACGCCTAGAATGCGTAAATCAGCAAGATACGCCTATTCACGAACGTACGCTTGCCCGTCGCAGTAAAGATACGCCGTTTACGTAAGGCGTTTTCAGGCGTAAAGATAAACCACCAAAAAGATGGCGCAGCCAATGTTAAGTATGGACGTCGGAACCACGTCAAATTTTTTAATTTTTACGTTGTTTGCGTAAGTCGTCCGTGAATGGGGCTGGCCGTAATTTACGTACACGTCGAAAGCAATGAGTCTTTGCGGCGTAATTTGAAGCATGCGCACTGGGTTACGTCCACGGACGGCGCATGCGCCATTCGTTAAAAACGTCATTTACGTGGGGTCATGCTTTATTTACATAAAACACGCCCACCTCTTCACAATTTGAATTAGGCGCGCTTACGCCGTCACATTTACGCTACGCCGTCGCAACTTACGGAGCAAGTGCTTTGTGAATACTGCACTTGCCTCTCTAACGTGTAACGTAAATGACATACGCTATGCCCGCACAAAGTTAAGCCGGCGTACGTGAATTTGGCTATCTGTATTTTATTAGTTCACAGTTTTACAGTGAACACTGATAATAGCACAACTTTATCTGTTACACAAACATAAAACATTTTTTATTTGTGGTGATGGGACCGGGTGGTGGGTGTGATAACTGTTTTCTGTATGTGCGCCATATCTAGAAAACTTTTCCTCTGGGTACCAAGAACCAAGAAGAGAACACTTTTATTGAAACAAATGTGTAATATTGAAGTGGACCTTCATCCTCCCCACCCATTTTCCATCATATCACCCCTACCCACCTCCTCTCACACAATTGGACTTTTTTAATAGAAAACAGTTCTAATACCTTTTGGTAAACACATCCCAGCACTTCCTCTATTCTTACCTAGGCGAGAATGATGTATTTAGTTGCCTGCCGCCTCACTTCACATACCACAGGAGGCCTCAAGGTTCCCTTAAAGCTCATGCACCACAGTGCATCACCAGGGGGCCAGTTGTATCTGTCTTGTGTTTTTCTTGCCCTAATAACACATGTACCACTACCCCCGAAGGAGCTGCTGGTTTAGATTTGGGTCTGTCGTTACCTTACTGTTCACCATGCTTGTCCTAGGGGTCCTTCTTGAAGAGTTACGAATGTCCACACCAACAATTGGTTTCCTTTGCTTCAAACGCTTTATTAACCACTTTCATACCAGGCACTTACGCACCTTCCCGCCCAAGCCAATTTTCAGCTTTCAGCGCTGCCGCCTTTTGAATGACAATTGTGCGGTCTTGCTACACTGAACCCAAACAAAATTGGCGTCCTTTTTTCCCCACAAATAGAGCTTTCTTTTGGTGGTATTTGATCACATCTGCGTTTTTTTTTTTTTTGCGCAACAACTAAAAAAAGACTGAAAATTTAGAAAAAAATTAAGTTTTTATTTTTTTCTGTTAATTTTTTTGTAAATAAGTAAGTTTTCTCTTTCAATTACGGGCACTGATATGGCGGCACTGATGGGCACTGATGAGGTGGCACTGATGGACACCGATGAGGTAGTACTGATGGGCACTGATAGGCGGCGCTGGTATGCGGCACTGATGGGCACTCATAGGCGGCACTGATGGGCACTCATAGGTGGCACTGATGGGCACTCATGGGCGACACTGATGGGCACTCATAGGCGGCACTGGGCACTCATAGGCGGCACAGATGGGCACTCATGGGCGACACTGATGGGTACTTACGGGTGGCATAGATGGGCACTGATAGGTGGGCACTGGACATGGATGGGCACTAAGGGGTGGCACTGATGGACACTGAGGGGTGGCACTGATGGATCCATGTTGCCAGTCAGTGCCCATTTGTGGGCACTGATTGGCATCTTTTTTTTACTGCCCTTTTTTTTACTGACTTTTTTTTATTGCCCCTTATTTATTTTTATCTTTTTGCCTGTCCCTGGTGGTCCAGTGTGGGCTTCCCTGATGGTCCAGTGTGGGCATCCGAGGGGGGGCTGCGCTGATAAACAATCAGCGCGAACCCCCCCTGTCAGGAGAGCTGCCGATCGTCTCTCCTGTACTCGCGTCAGACGCGAGTGAGGAAGAGCCATCAACGGCTCTTCCTGTTTACATTGTGATCAGCCGTGATTGGACACGGCTGATCACGTGGTAAAGAGCCTCCAGTCAGGATTTCAGAACCACTTCCCGGACGTCAATCTGCTATTGACCGGGCAGGAAGTGGTTAACAAGTTCCATTAGAGGGACAGAGGGATAGGGAAGATTCAGGTACCTTGCTTTGGGGAACACGGGTATGATCTTGGATCCAGAGGGCAACTGTTCCCACACTGAATTTGGCGACCACTGGATAATCCTCTCTCACTGGCCTAGCAGCCGGTACAAAGCTCACTCAACAGTCTCTGCCACAGACTTGATGAATACTGTCGAGTCATTACACAGTCCTCTGCCACAGGATGATGTAACTACACAAACACTTTGCAAAGTTCCAAGAAAGATTACACAGCTCACGGTGCTAGGATCTTTCAGCCGAGCCGGCCGCACTGTGAGGTACTTTGGTCAGGATGCATCCTCTAATTGAATCCTCAATTATTCGGCTTCTTCCTGCAGAGACGACAGCACAAGACCATCCCTGGACCAGTAGGCCCCCAGAAACTTCTGGGCCTACTTTCAGTGGCGGTGCCTCGGGCCAGCAGGCCCCGAGACCAAAAAGTTGCTAATACATCCCTGAGGCCAGGAGGGCCACCAGGTCAGGATCGGAAGACCCCGCCAGAACAGCGTCTGCCCCTTAAGTACCCCTCCCCAGAATGCACAGCAGCAGGGACCACGCCACTGAGCTGTTTCTGGGCAAGAGGCAGGGATGGACTGGCCATAGGGACTACAGGGAGTTTCCCGGTGGGCCGATGGCTGAGTGGGCCGTTTTTTAAAACAGAGACTCTCTTAGACCCCCCTGTCTCTCAGTCCCCCCCCTCTGTCTCTCAGTCCCCCCCCCCTCTGTCTCTCAGTCTCAGTGTCTCTCAGTCCCCCCTCTTTTAGCCCCCCTCTGTCTCTCAGCCCCCTCTATCTCTCAGACCCCCCTCTGTCTCTCAGACCCCCCCCCCCTCTGTCTCTCAGCCCCCCCCTCTGTCTCTCAGCCCCCTCTATCTCTCAGACCCCCCTCTGTCTCTCAGACCCCCCCCCCTCTGTCTCTCAGACCCCCCCTCTGTCTCTCAGCTCCCCCAGTCTCTCAGCCCCCCCACTGTCTCTCAGCTCCCCCCCTCTGTCTCTCAGCTCCCCCCCCCTTTGTCTCTCATCCCCCTCTATCTCTCAGACCCCCCTCTGTCTCTCATACCCCCCTCTGTCTCTCAGACCCCCCACTGTCTCTCAGCTCCCCCCTCTGTCTCTCAGCTCCCCCCCCCTCTGTCTCTCAGCTCCCCCCTCTGTCTCTCAGCTCACCCCCCCCCTCTGTCTCTCAGCTCCCTCTTCTGTCTCATTCACTCCCTGACTCTTAGGCTGCTTTCACACTGGGGCAGGCATTGACGGTAAAACACTGCTAGTTTTAGCAGCACTTTACTGTCGTTTTAGCTGCACTATTCAGCATCTAGCAGGTGCTTTTAACCCCCACTAGCAGCCGAATTCAAGGTTAAATGCGCCCATGTATCGCTGCTGCCGAAGTGCTTTGCAGGCGCTTCAGCTGCGGTGGCCATTAATTTCAAAGGGCATGAGCAGTTTGTACACCGCTCCTCTACCGCCCCAAAGATGCTGCTTGGAGGACTTTTTTTAACGCCCTGGCAGCGCCCCAGTGTGAAAGCACCCAGGCTTTCACGCTGGGACTGCAGCGGAAGCGTTTTTCAGTCGCTTTACAGGCGCTATTTTTAGCCCAAAAGCGCCTAAAAAACGCCTCAGTGTAAAAAGGGGTCCTACACTCACCTCTCTCTTTTACACTCACTCTCTTTTTCTTATACTCACCCCCCTCTCTCACCCACCCCCTCTCACCCCCTTTCCCTCAACCCTCCCTCTCTCTCTCATTCCCCTTTCTCTCACCCTCTCATGATATACAGTAATGGATGTAGGGGCCTTTTGGTGGGCGTGATTTTTGGGGGGGGTGGGGGCAACACTTTATTGAATTAAAGTGGGCCGGTCTGGATGAAGTCCAGGGCCAAATTTGTGTCCCAGTCCAGCCCTGGCAAGAGGCACCCAATACACCCAGCTCATTGCAATTCCAACTTTGACCCTTGGTGACAGCGACACCCACAGTCAGGTGGAAGATGCGCAACGCGGCCGAGCTGAAACAGAGACCCATAATTTGGCATAGAATTCTGAGCTAAACTACAGCTCAGATAACTAAATTTACAAATAGAGCCTACTCAACAGGAGCAGGGCGCTACACACACAAAGGCTGGCTGCAAAAATATGGAAGAGACAGATGGTACCTGATGGTGGCAAAAAAACATGGTGGCACAGAAACGAGTGAGCAGCAGTGGATCCCTACAGAACACTGTTGGATTTGCTGGAGAGGTATATAATTTGTGGATAACTCAGTGGAGTTAAGAGGGGACAAAACAGAGGGGGAAGTGAAGTTCATCTCAAAAGCCCTTATGTATAAACAGTCTAATACAAGAACTGTCTGCCCACATGCATTCCATTCTGCCATTCTTACTTCTGATGCAGTATGAAAAATATTAATAGCTAGATTCAGAGACAGTTACGCCGGCATATCAGTAGATACGCTGTCGTAACTCTGAATCTACGCCGTCGTAAATTTAAGCGTATTCTGGAAACCAGATACGCTTAAATTAGGCTAAGATACGAGCGGCGTAAGTCTCCTACGCCGTCGTATCTTAGGGTGCATATTTACGCTGGCCGCTAGGTGGCGCTTCCGTTGCTTTCGTCGTAGAAAATGCAAATGAGTTAGATAGGCCGATTCAGAAACGTACGTGCGCCCGGCGCATTTTTTTACGTCGTTTACTTAAGACTTTTTTCGGCGTAAAGTTAGTCGAACAAATAGCTGGCCTAGCCAATGTTAAGTATGGCCGTCGTTCCCGCGTCGAAATTTGAAAATGTTACGTTGTTTGCGTAAGTCGTCCGTGAATGGGGCTGGACGTAATTTACGTTCACGTCGAAACCATTACGTCCTTGCGGCGTACTTTGGAGCAATGCACACTGGGATATGTCCACGGACGTCGCATGCGCCGTTCGTTAAAAACGTCAATCACGTCAGGTCACGAATCATTTACATAAAACACGCCCCCCTGTTCCACATTTGAATTAGACGCGCTTAGGCCAGCCCATTTACGCTTCGCCGCCGTAACTTAGGAGGTAAGTGCTTTGTGAATACAGCACTTGCCTCTCTGACTTACGGCGGCGTAGCGTATATGTGATACGCTACGCCGCCTCAAAATAAGCCAGGCTATCTGAATCTAGCTAATAGAGAGAATCTGACCATTAGGGTTGATAGGGACGACACAGACAGTCCTTCTGGTCACATTCATTGTCCTTGTTTTTCTGATACAAGAACAGTAGCATAATCAAAGAAGTCAGATATACGCCAACCATATTGTTTGTAATAGTAAATACATTTGCACAGTGAATCTGCATTTGATGGAACATTCAGGCAGATGTAAATGATAACCATACTCAGTATAGATTGCAGACTTAACCTAATGTGTATGGGTGAGGCTCAGAGGCAGGGTAGTGTATTAATCAGGGAACACACTGACCTAAATTTTCACTGGCTAAACCTGGCCATAAACGGAACGAATTGCGAGCCGTGGGCGGACCTGTTGGTATTCTCCCTCCTGGTATCCTTTAAACTGAGAATTGAAGGAGCTGGGTGGAAAGCTGTTGGCCGAACCACAGCTGCATCCAAGCAAATGCAGGCATTGTTCAGGTATTCCTACCAGCGCTACTGACAGGGGGGACAGGCAGCATCAAGGCCGAGTCATAAAGGGCCCTGGCCTCATTATTTTCTATGGCCCCCACAGGGATCCTGCAGGAAACTTCCCTTGCTGGCCATACTCCACAGGGGAATGGTAAAATCTGGGTCCAGCCCACCTGCTGCTTATTGACTGGGGCGGATACTGTCTATTCAACTCTTTCTGCAGAGAGAAATTGTGCAGTATTAGCTAGATTCAGGTAGGGGCGCGCAACGTTAGGCAGGCGTAGCGTATGGCATTTACACTACGCCGCCGTGAGTTAGATAGGCAAGTGCTGTATTCACAAAGCACTTGCCTCCTAAGTTACGGCGGCGTAGCGTAAATTGGTCAGCGTAAGCACGCCGAATTCAAATGAGGATTTGGGGGGGCGTGTTTTATGTATATTAACTGTGACCCGACGTGATTGACGTTTTTTACGAACGGCGCATGCGCCGTCCGTGTACATATCCCAGTGTGCATTGCTCCAAAGTAAGCCGCAAGGACGTATTGGTTTCGACGTGAACGTAAATTACGTCCAGCCCTATTTACGGACGACTTACGCAAACAATGTAAAATTTTAAAATTTCGATGCGGGAACGACGGCCATACTTAACATTGACTAGTCCAGCTATTTGATGGAATAACTTTAAGCCTGAAAATGCCTTACGTAAACGGTGTATCTTTACTGTGACGGGCGCACGTACGTTCGTGAATAGGCATATCTAGTCATTTACATATTCTACGCCGAACTCAACGGAAGCGCCACCTAGCGGCCAGCCTAAATATTGCACCCTAAGATACGACGGCGCAGGCTGTCGTATCTTAGCTAGGTTTAAGTGTATCTCTGTTTGAGAATACACTTAAACTTAGGACGGCGGAGATTCTGAGTTAGGTCGGCATATCTACTGATACGCCGGCCTAACTCTCTCTGAATCTAGCTATATGTGTGTGTTGCCCCCTTGCACTGCCTTGAGCTTCTCTTCTTCTCATGGAGCCCACGGAGAACCAGGTGCCCCTATGTCTGAATTGCCTCCCAGTTCTTGATCTATGCCTCCCTTAATCCTGTTGCTTTGGAGACTTTGCAAAGTTTCTCTCTATTGTCCTTATGAGGATGCGGAATCCCTAGATCAATACATTTCCATCTCTGAAATAGTGGGGGCTATTAACTCATTTTACCCCCCAACTAAATTCCCAGGCCTGATGGGTTACCAGTTAATGGTATAAACTGCATGTAAAAGACCTAGCCCCAAAGCTATGCAAAGTATCTGCGGAGAGTCACAAGTCACGTCCTTACCCCCCTCTATGTACCAAGCACCCAATATACTATTACCTAAGCCAGGGATAGACCCCAAATTCTCTGAGTCTTATAAACCTATTTCCCTTCTGAATTATGATTTAATGGTCCTGACTAAGGTCTTAGCTATGAGACCGACAAACCTTTTATTCTCCTTGGTTAGCATTGACCATTAACTGGTTTTAGCCCAGGTAGATCAACTGACGTCAACCTGCGCAGGGTTCTGAAACACTTGCAGCTCCCCTCAAGCGAGTCAGCTTCCCGCGTTCTGGTTATGCTAGATGTAGCCAAAGCATTTGACTCAGTTGATTGGGTCTACATGTCTGCCGTTTTAGAGATGCTGGTTTTTAGGCCACATTTCCGTAATTGGATTAACCACTTCCATACCGGGCACTTATACACCTTCCTGCTCAGACCAATTTTCAGCTTTCAGCGCTGTTGCACTTTGAATGACAATTGCGCGTTCATGCTACACTGTACCCAAATTAAATTTGTATCATTTTGTTCCCACAAATAGAGATTTCTTTTGGTGGTATTTGATCACCTCTGGGATTTTTATTTTCTGCAAAAAAAAAAAATACCGAAAATTTTGAAAAACAAATGCTTTTTTTTTTGTTTCTGTTACAAAACTTTGTAAATAAGAACGTTTTCTCCTTCACTGATGGGCATTGATGGGGCTGCACTGACGGGCACTGATGGGCACCGATGAGGTGGCACTGATGGGCACCGATGAGGTGGCACTGATGAGGTGGAATTGATGGGCACTGATGGGCACTAATATGCAGCACTGATGGGGCATTGATAGGCGGCACGGATGGGCACTGATAGGCGGCACGGATGGGCACTGATAGGTGGCACGGATGGGCACAGATAGGCGACACGGATAGGTGACACGGATGGGCACAGATAGGCGGCATGGATGGACACGGATAGGCGCTGATAGGTGGCACAGATGGGCACTGATAGGCAGCACGGATGGGCACAGATAGGAGGCACGCATGGGCACGGATAGGCGACATGGATGGGCACAGATAGGCAGCATGGATGGGCACTGATAGGTGGCACGGATAGGCACTGATAGGTGGCACGGATGGGCACTGATAGGTGGCACGGGTGGGCATGGATGGGCACTGATAGGTGGCACGAATGGGCATGGATGTTTTGTATTATATTTTACTTATGGATGCCAATCAGTGCTAAACAACAATGCCTGCCAATCAGTGATGCCCATTGTGGGCACTGATGGGCACTAATATGCAGCACTGATGGGGCACTGATAGTCGGCACGGATGGGCACTGATAGGCGGCACGGATGGGCACTGATAGGCGGCACGGATGGGCACAGATAGGCAGCACGGATGGGCGCAGATAGGCGACACGGATGGGCACAGATAGGCGGCATGGATGGGCACTGATAGGTGGCACAGATGGGCACTGATAGGTGGCAGTGATGGGCATGGATGTACTGTATTATATTGTACTTATGGATGCCAAACAATAATGCCTGCCAATCAGTGATGCCCATTGTGGGCACTGATTGGCATCCATTGTGGGCACTGATTGGCATCCATTGTGGGCACTGATTGGCATCCCTGGTGGTCTAGGGTGGCATACCTGGTGGAGTGCATCCCTGGTGGTCTGGTGGCATCCCTGGTGGTCTGGTGGCATCCCTGGTGGTCTAGTGGCATCCCTGGTGGTCTAGTGTGGGCATCCTCGGGGGGGCTGTGCTTATAATCGATCAGCACAAACCCCCCCTGTCAGAGGAGCAGTCTGACAGACGTGAGTGAGGAAAAGCTGATAACCGGCTCCTCTTGTTTACATCGTGATCAGCCGTGATTGGACACGGCTGATCACGTGGTAAAGAGACTCTGTCAGAGATTCTTTACCTAGATCGGTGCTGCGGGGTGTCAGACTGATACCCTGCAACAACGATCGGGGGCGCGCAGCGGCTCAATATCTTGAGGACGTCATATGACGTCCAGTCAGGATATTGAAACCACTTTGCAGACGTCTTTTTGTTATAGGGCGGGCAGCAAGTGGTTAAAATACTTTATAAAGCTCCCTTAGCGCAGGTTAAATTTGGAGGTGAGTTATCTGAGTCGTTTTCCATTGGCAGTGGGACCAGGCAAAGTTGCCCGCTGTCCTGTTCCACAGCTCTGGTCTGATGCCCTATGTACATTACATACTCCTGACTCCTACACTATGTACATTACACACACCTAACTCCTGCACTCTGTGTATTACACACACCTGATCCTGCACCCTGTACATTACATACTCCTGACCTCTGCACTCTGTATGTTTTTTGCGCCTCTCACTGTTAGCGCAGTCTTGCCACACTAACAATTCATTGCTGTGCGCTCAGTGCACATTTTTCTCCGTCTTTGGATACCAAGGGTATCTCCAAACTTTTACACGCCTGTGGGTGATGAGGGAGGAGGTAGGCTGTATGGGGGGGGGGGCATCATTTCTAATGGCAGTTTCTCTTGTTTGGCCCCTCTTACAGTGTATAGTCAGCTTTAGATTCAACGGAATATGAGACAAAATAAGAGCCAGGAAAAAAAATAGCATACTTTTATAGTATGCTTTTCTTTATAAAGCAAATCTTAAAGTACTATGACACCATAAACTTTCCAGTGCAGCCATACATAAATGTTCTGAGAAGGTCTGATTGCAGTGTTCATTTTGACGTCAAATTTTTATTTAGTCTTCGTTATAGTCTTTTGACTAAAATGCCATTTTAGTTTTAGTTGTGTTTTAGTCATCTGAACTGTTTTAGATTTAGTCGTATTTTAGTTAACTAAAATCTCCAGTACATTTCAGTAGACTAAAATCAAATGGGTTTAGTTACATTTTAATGCATTATTTATTTTGGCTCATTTATTGGTTGATTGATAGCAGCGCATCCATTGGCTCCCGCTGCTGTCAATCAAATCAATGATGCGGTGCTCCGGGGGGCGTGGCCGAGTGATACTATAGCCGCCGGTTGTATCACAGGAGCGTGCCCGCAAGCTAACCCCCTTGGGAGAGCGCTTCCCATGAAGGGGGTTAGCTGATGCGGGGGAGGAGTCGAGACAGCAGCTGAGGGACCCCAGAAGACCAGGATCGGGGCCACTCTGTGCAAAACGAGCTGCACAGTGGAGGTAAGTATGACATGTTTCTTTTTTTTGTTTTTTTTCAAACACAAAGCTTTAGTGTCCCTTTAAGGTTTGAACATAGTTACATAGTTAGTCAGGTTGAAAAAAGACACAAGTCTATCCAGTTCAACCACAAAAAACAAAATAAAAAAACACAGTAAAATCCTATACACCCAACTCCATACCCACAGTTGATCCAGAGGAAGGCAAAAAACCCCAGCGGAGCATGATCCAATTTGCTACAGCAGGGGAAAAAATTCCTTCCTGATCCCCCGAGAGGCAATCGGATTTACCCTGGATCAACTATACCTACAAATCTTAGTACTCAGTTATATTCTGTACATTTAGGAAAGAATCCAGACCTTTCTTAAAGCAATCTACTGAGCTGGCCAGAACCACCTCTGGAGGGAGTCTGTTCCACATTTTCACAGCTCTTACTGTGAAGAAACCTTTCCGTATTTGGAGGTGAAATCTCTTTTCCTCTAGACGTAGAGAGTGCCCCCTTGTCCTCAGTGATGACCGTAAAGTGAATAACTCAACACCAAGTTCACTGTATGGACCTCTTATATATTTGTACATGTTGATCATATCCCCCCTTATTCTCCTCTTCTCAAGAGTGAATAAATGGCATGCACTACAAACACAGATTCAGCCATTGTGATATATTACATCTTTATAAATAAAAGCACGTTTCATAAACAAACGAAGATATTGCCTTTTGACAAGCAGAAGTACAACTTGAAAAAATATATTAAAAAAAACTGTAAATTCTATTGGCTGGAAGGCCATTGCACATATTATTTGAATATAATTTGTTTTCTTTCAGCAGCTTAGTGGATGCTCCTTACATATTCTTATGTAATTTCCTGTGCATATATACTGCCAGTATTGTTATATTATACATTGATAAAGATAAACTACGAACAGAGACAAAACTTGCACTAGCACACGAATAAATACATTAGAATACATTATAAATTAGTAAGCTTACAGTAACAACAAAATATGTCGACTTGACACAACATTTAGTTTTCAGAACAATAAATATCTAAAGATTCTTCTTCAGAGGAGTAGAAAGAGTTTGATGTGTTCTCTACAATATAAATATATAAATAAATAAATAAATAAAAGATCTGGTGTCACCAGTGACACACCTCCTTCCCTAATAGTACAATAAAAACAAAGGTATCGTCTTTTGGGACTTTATATGAGGTTATATACATAATTATAATTATATAATTTTATCACTTCAGCCCTGGAGGATTTGGCTGCCAAATGACCGTGCGTTTTTTTGCGATTCGCTTTAAGGCTTCATTCACACTTGGCGGACTCCGTCGCTACGGAGTCCGCCTGCTCCCGTCGGCTCAGCGGGAGATCAGTCCGCAGATCTCCGCTGAGCCGACGATGACAAGCTCCTCTCTGCTCACTGAGCGGGGAGGGGCTTGTCGGGCACCGCTGTGTCCCTATGGAGCGATCTGATGAAAACGGACAGCATGTCCGTTTTCATCAGATCTTCCCCGATCTGATCCGCATGGACGGATGGGGACGTGGCCCCCATACGTCTGTTTTTAGCGGGTCGGATCGGGTCGGATGTCAGCGGACATGTCTCCGCTGACATCCGACGCTCCATAGCGATGCATGGAACGGCCGTTCAGGTCCGCCGACAGACGGACCCGAACGGCCAAGTGTGAATGAGGCCTAACTGACAATTGTGCGGTCGTGCGACAAAACAAATTAAAAAGTCCTTACCGCCCCCTTGCTTCGAGTGACAGGTTATTTACATATCTCTCCTGGATGTTATCATAATATGAGGTGATCCACAGTTCATAGACAAGTGACCTGGATGTGTTATGTGGGGGGAAGGGTGGATTTCTCTCTTTCTCTCTTTCTCACTCTCCCCACATAACACATCCTGGTCACTTGTCTATGAACTGTGGATCACCTCATATTATGATAACATCCAGGAGAGATATGTAAATAACCTGTCACTCGAAGCAAGGGGGCGGTAAGGACGTTTTAATTAGACAGGTTTTTATCTGGAAGTCTGTTTTATTTCACTGAACAATAATAGAGGATTGCTCAGAGCTGGAGTAACTCTGCGTGGCAAGACTGGGCACAGATGATAGGAAATCTTATACTCTACATTGTGACAGCAAAACATTTTTTTTTTTTTGGGGTTTACATCCACTTTAAGATGGGCATGGGCTCATAGGGAAGAGCAAAGTATGATTTAGAATGGGGGAGTTCCTGCATCTATTCTCTGGGAAAAAAAGCCCTGCCTCAGACTAATGACCAGTGGTGGCCGCTCCATAAGGGGCGCAGGGGCCCTACCCCCCATTCGTGTGTCCAGCTCTCTAATCTACATGCAGGGCACCAGATGCATGGATTTCAATGGGGTCTTTGTTTTTTTAAGCACGTGATTAGAGCCTGAGGTTCTAATAGGCTTTAAAAAAGTGTGGGCTTGAGACGCAGATGCATGAATATTAGCACTTGTCTTCCTCATTCTCCTCCCGGCCAATCAGGAAGCCCCTATTGGCCAGGGAGTCTTAGGACTCCCTGGTCAATCGTGTCTCAGGACACACTTCCTGTTCCTGTGCGGCTGGGAGAAGAATGTCTCTCTGTGTGCTCGCTGGAGAATCGGTCAGAGCGGCCCTGGCTCTTCCTTCCTCCATAAGGCGGCACAAACTAACATCACCCCCCCACCCCCTGTGGGAGACAGATACCAGCGAGTGAACAACCTCCCCCTCACACGCGCATGATCACCCAACAAGCCCCCCCCCCCCGCGCGAGAGACGGATGGTGGCGATTCACTGTGAATGGGTCATTAGAATGATGCCTTACCTCAGTGTTTCTCAACTCCAGTCCTCAAGGTGCTCCAACAGGTCATGTTTTCAGGATTTCCCTTAGATGAAATGGCTGTAGTAATTACTAAGGCAGTGAAACGAATTAAATCACCTGTGCAAAATAATGGAAAACCTGAAAACATGACCTGTTGGGGCGCCTTGAGCACTGGAGTTGAGAAACATTAAGGTAAGGCATCATTCTAATGGCACATTCACAGTGAATCGCCGCCATCCGTCTCTCGCGGGGGGGGGGGGCTTGTTGGGTGATCATGCGCGTGCGCGCGAGGGAGAGGTTGTTCACTCGCCGGCATCTGTCTCACACAGGGGGTGGGGGGTGATGTTATTTTGTGCCGCCTCCCCCCTTCCCCCCAAAAAAATGTCAGCACCAGCCTCTACTGTGGATGACAGTTGGAGATAAAAGAAAATATGTCCCAGAACTGTGAAAATACAAAAGGATACTCAATCCAGACAGGTTTATACCCCTTTTGGGGTAGACAGTTGGGCAGACCATAATAGCACTGGCAATCTTGCCAGTTAGAAGTACAGCACTGTTACTAGCAGGAACTATCATAAAATAATATCTGTTACACCCAAATGTATCATTATCACCAAACAAACTGCTTCTTCAGTCAGCATGAAAGGCATGGATGAGTCAATACTATTTCATCATACTGTAATCTTTTTTGTTACAGGAATTCTGATTTTATGATTATTTTTTATTCTTGGTATTTCCATATAGCTGCTGTTTCATTTGCAGCTGCAGAAAAGATCCGGTTCTGATCTGGACTCAATTCGAGGTATAAAACTCTTCCTTTGTGATCTGTAGGGGTAAAATAAAAATAGAAGATCCAGATCAAATCTATGATGAAGAAATATAAAATAACAGAACACATCTACACATGCTGAGCCTTGTGTTTTTCTAATTCTTCAAAACTGCAGCAAACAAAATACCGGCACCTAGCAGACAGCCATGAGTGCAAAGCAGGGGTGTTCCTATCATGACATAACGTCAGCCTTATTTAAAGTGGTTGTATAGTCAATTTTTGGACTTCTCGGCTTAAAGCCCGGCAGACGCCGAACCTTGCCGGAAAGAAGTCTCCCACGCGCATGCGCGGGAGTGACGACATCGCGGCTCCAGCCACTCACAGCGCTGGAGCCACGATACCCAGAAGACACACGAGGAAACATGTCAGCTACCTCGACGTGGACCAGGTAAGTTACCGACGCCTCGTTCTAAGGTAAGTATTTCATAATGAGCTAGTATGCGGTGCATACTAGCTCATTATGCCTTACAGCCGCTGTTCTCCTCTGGCTAAGCCCAGTGTTTCCCCATTTATACATTGTTGCTGTTTTTTAAATGTAATTATTGATTTATTGTTTAATCATTTTTAGATTTGCTCCTGATGAAGCGGTACACACTGCGAAACTAGTTGAGACTGTCATAACCTTCAACCCATCGTGCTTTTTTCCTCTCCTGGGGACTTCTATTTTGGTGTTGTAGATGGTTATCACCATTTTAATTTTGTATTCTCTTTTGTCTGTGTTTGAATAAAATGTATTTCTTGTTTTAAATATTTATTTTCATTTTTTACCTTTGTATCAGTACCGTAATAGTCCTATTTGGCCCCCTCCTCTTCTTGGTTCTGTGGTTCGGGGACCTTAGATCCAATTATTCTATATTCTAATCTCAAGGATAATGGTACCTTTCACTATAGTATTTACATATCCTACTCCAGAGGCTCTCATTCATATGTTTTAGGAGTGTGTCTATGGGAATTTTTGACCATCCAGTTTGTGCACTGGCCCAAATCATTTAGTGGAGGGGGAATTATGGTGTGGGGTTGTTTTTCAGGGGTTGGGCTTGGCCCCCTAGTTGCAGTGAATAAAACCCTTAGGCCTCGTACACACGGCCGAGGAACTCGACGTGCCAAACACATCGAGTTCCTCGGCCAGTTCAGCACTGAAGCCGCCGAGGAGCTCGGCGGGGCGAGAGCTCCCATAGAACAACGAGGAAATAGAGAACATGTTCTCTATTTCCTCGCCGAGCTCCTCGTCGGCTTCCTCGGCCGAAAGTGTACACACGGCCGGGTTTCTCGGCAGAATTCAGCCAGAAACTCGGTCGGAAGCTGAATTCTGCCGAGGAAACTGGTCGTGTGTACGGGGCCTTAAGGTGTCAGCATACCAAGACATTTTGGACAATTTCATGCTCCCAACTTTGTGTGAACAGTTTGGGGATGGCCCCTTCCTGTTCCGACATGACGCCAGTGCACAAAGCAAGGTCCATAAAGACATGGATGAGCGAGTTTGGGGTGGAGGAACTTGACTGGCCTGCAAAGAGTTCCGACCTACGGACTAAAGCCTCGTACACACAATCCGATTGTTGGCAGGGGATTGTCTGTTGACAGACTGTTGTCCTAAAATCTGACCGTTAGTACGCTCCTTCTGACAACTGTTGTCCAACTATCTGCCAACAAATGTTGGATGGCAGACTAGTACATTTTCGGCGGACAACGGTCTGTTGTCTGATTTTTGTATTGTCAGTACACAAGTGCGTCACACAAAAGTCAAAAGTACAAACGTATGATCGGAATTAATGCTCACCAAACATGAAATTAGCAGAAGGGACCCAAAGGGTTGTACTCAATGATTGAAATTTCTCGTAGTACGTCACTACGTTTGTGTTTGTCGGCTGGCAATTGTGTACCGTTAGGCTCCATGCACACTGAAGCTGATAAAAGCTATAAAAAAAACGCCAGTAGCTTTGCAGGGAGCCTTTCAACGTTTTTTTTTGCATTTTTGCAATAGCTTTAATCAGCGTTTTTCAGTGTAGCTTTTTTCTTTTTTTTTTTTTTCAATGGATAAAAAAACCGCTGGCGCCAGCGTTTTTGAGCGTTTTTGGGCGTTTTTAAGCGTTTTGCGGTTTTTCCCGAAAAACGGCACTTTGAACGCAAATTTTGGGCGTTCAGAAAAAAGCCAATAAACTCCATAGCTCATTTACACTAAAAAACGCCCGGGTGTGCATGGGCACATAGGCTAACATAGAGTTCAGTTTATGGGCTTTAAAAAAAAAAGCCAAAACGCCAATAAACTGCAGTTTATCAGCTTCAGTGTGCATGGAGCCTAAGTATGCAAGACAAGATCCAGGCACACGCCCTTTGGACAAAAACCAGAGGCTCGGTTGGCCAACAATTGGATCGTGTGCATGAGGCTTAAGACTGGGATGCCATTAAAGTTCATGTGTGTGTAAAGGCAGGCGCCCCAATACTTTTGACAACATAGTGTATGTTATAACAATATTACTCATTCTAAAATTAATTAAAGTTATGGAATGGAGTTGCCCTTAGTGATACTAACCCCAGGAGACTGCATTCACTATATCTGGTCTCCCACAGTACACAGAACATGGAAATGCAATTATTTTAGTAAATATAAACTGCTAAATGCCTTTTCTCAACAGAAGTATATAGCAGTCTTGTGACTTCGTTCAGTGTCTGGTTAAAGCTTGTAGGAGGAGTTTTTATTCACTTCTGACTGTTTTATGACGTGGTGATTGACCCTGTGCCGATCACATGCACCCTCCCAAGATGAGAAAAAACTCTCTAGCAATACACACCAAACTGAGCATGTGCAGAGTACCTCCAAAGGCTCTGTAATTTCAGGAGATGGATTGGGGACAATAGAAGAAGGGGAGCATCCCAATTGAATAAACCCCTTAGGTTCCACATTAAGAACAACAAGCATACTTTACTGCATATACAGACTGATTTTACTGTTGTGGGTTTAGTAACACTTTAAAGGCCTTATCCTAACATTAGTGCCAGGAAAAAATATATACAGTATACATTTAAAACATTTACAAAACTGTAATGTGTAATAAAATATCAATAAAGACATGTTAAATTAAAAAACGACTTTCCTTACATTCATGCAATTTACTAACGAATAAAGACTCACCATATTTATCTGTCCTTTTTAGTAAAGTTGGATACTTCCAGACAGTCACCTGGTTTCTCGGTGTCCCATGACTTGTGGCCAACTCTCTTGTTTTAGGCAGCCAAAGAATGGAACAGATCTTGTGAAAGAAAAGTCAAAAAGTTTTGAAAATATGAATGTAATGATATTTTCATATGTTAATACTAACTCTACAACTGACCTACACAAAGAAGCACTAGGTAAAATGTATGGCTCATGTACATTGGCATTTGATACCCTTTTTTTCAACAGTGAAGTACAGGCAAATTTATTTGACTTGCCTGACTCATGGTTTGTGTGAGTGTGGAGTCGGGGTCAAGGTTTATTGCAGGTCAGGTTGGATGACTCATACAGGCAGGTCTCTGGTGCCTCCCCCTGATTCTAGAAGTTTGGGGAAACTTCTAGAAGCTAGTGGGCGGAGGCCAGGAGGGATGATCTGCATACTTAGAGGAATCTAGCCAATCCCCAGGTGTACTGTCCTGGCAGGGTGGCTAGGTAATCCATTAAATATGGATAAGGTTAGCAGGGGAGTCTGTAATGGACTTTTGCTATTAATCTACTAAGGACTGTGTGAGGAAGGGAAGAAAGTTGTTCAGCATCTTTGTGTACAGAAGAGGAAAATTGTCCTCTTTTTGTTGTTTTTTGCTTCAAAGTTGGGCATTTAATAAATCCTGTTACCCCATATAGTTGTTACCCCTAATAAAACATCAAAACTAAAGCCAAGGGACTGAATCCTTATGTCTGGATGGAAGCAGAGACTGCAAGTTGCCTGGCTGTGCAGGAGTAGGGGAACCAGATACCAGCAGACCCTGCGGGGGTAGTGCTACATATGAATTTGCAATCAATTTGTGGCAATTTGAAATAAACCAGAAGCAGCCACTAAAAACTCAAAACAGCTCCTAATACTTCAGAAACAACTCCCAACAAGTGCCGGAGCAATTAAAGGGAAAATTAAGCAACTCAGAAGTGATTAAAAGAAATGTAGAGTCACTTGAAAGCATACTGCACTGGATTTGCTTCTGAGACCAAGCTTAAAGCTGAAATTGAATCTGCTTATACAGTGTATTTTTAAAAATAAAGGGAGGAACAACTGAGAGAGACAATAGCTCTTTCCAAAGTGAGGGATTTAAAAGTGAGAGACGTCAATGCTGTTCAAAAGGGCACCTACCATTAGGGATAAGATTGTCAAAAATGTGCCTGATCCGCCCAAAAATAAAAATAACTTCCTCTCCTTTTTCACTGGTAAAGGTTTTTTTCCATGCAAGAGATGCTACGCATGTTTGAGAACACATAAACCGAACCAGAAGAAGAAAGACTTTACTGCAACAAGTACAGGAGATGTATATGAAATAAAAGAATTTATTTGCTGTAACACAGAGGGAGTTGTATACGCACTTGAATGTAGTTGCGGATTACAATATATAGGTCGGACCAAAAGAGCACTACGAGTGCGCATAAAAGAACATGTTCAAAACATCCTTAAAGGTTTTGATAAACATAGTGTATCAAGACATTTTCTCATTTTGGGGCATAGAGCCCTATGTGAAACATTGGCGAGGTGGCCATAAAGTTAGAACATTGAGCCAGTTAGAATCTCGCTGGATATTCACTTTGGATACTTTTGCCCCTCGAGGTCTTAACATAGATTTTGATCTTAATTGTTTTTTAAGTGACCGTTAGGATTACATTTTTTAATTTATTTTAATATCTCGCTTCATTTATCTCCTCTGTTCCACTCCCTTGCTATTCAATATTGATGACGCAGTTTGTTTTAATATTTACATGTGGATCTTTTTGCACACGTCATCTACGATTTTTAACCTTATGTGGCATACCTATTCAATGAAAAAATTAATATATTTATATGTTGCCATAAATTTTTCTAAAAACTTTTATATTTTTTAACAAATAATTTTATTCGGGCTCCTAATACCTCTTATATGTGGTATTATCTGAGTTTTAACCCCTCTAGGTGGATCACGAGCTATTAAATACTTTCCCCCTCGTTCTAAATGTTTTTAATGTTCCCTTTTAGGATGCTGTTTACTATCATTACAATTGTAGCTCCGGAAAGATGGCCGCAGCTCCACTTCCGGTGGCTGCAAAACAGCCGCGACTCCACTTCCGGCGGCGCTCGTTTTCGACGGACGCCGCCACTGCATGTTGTTTGCTTGGCCCGTGTTGCTGGCCGAGGTCGGGGGGTCACGTGTTGGCTCCCAACCAGATGCCAGACAAGATGGCCCAATGGAAGAAACGGACGCCAAGCGCCCTGTGAGACGCTGGGGGCGTCTCCTGAGCTCCAACAAAATGGCGGCTGCCGGACTTCCGGTGGAACGTCTTGGAGTGTCAACACACAATGTTATGGAGACATAATGGGATATCTCTGGTTATCTATTTTTCACATTTTCTCGCCGTTTTCGTTCCCTGCCCTAAGTTTTTTATATAAATGAGATGGCATGCTTGTCACCCATCTTTTTTAATGCCATTAAACTAAATATTTGCTGGGTGGTGTATTAGTATCTCTACTCCTAATAAACACCAGCAGGCCACGGGAAAATGGCTGCAGCTGCACTTCCTGTATGACAAACAGCTGAGTTAATTGACAGTCTACCAAACAAGTCACCCTATATAAGACATCTCCCCTATGCCTCTCACTACTCCTGAGGAAGTCACATGATAGTGACGAATGCGCATGAGACCACTGAGAGGTATCGGAGGTGACGTTGGCGACAGACTGCGCCCCCCCCCCCCCCTTCTTTTTTACATGCCTAACTGTATTTTTAACAATGTGAGTACCCTTGTTTATTAAGTTACGAGAATTAAAATTTTAAAACGATATCACACTATCGATGCTTTATTTCTTTGGGGCGGGATACTGATTAATCTGGGACGAGACTTCCAAGGAGGACCTGTCGTTTCTGGATCAGAGCCCATCTGGTTAACCATCTAATGTGGTTGGATCTATATGCTGTTACCTTACAGCAGTAAGGTAAGGGGACATCCTCATTCATTTTAAAAGGATCACTGGATATCTACCCACTTTTAACCTCACACTGCGGACCTACACCAGCACCTTTTTTCTCATTTTTTGGACTTTTAAATGATTATTTATATATATGTATATATTTATATATATATATATATATATATATATATTTTTGTTGACACAGCTTAAGCCTTGTTCATGGACTGTTCATCACCTGTTTAATATTGTTACCCACCACAGTTATTTGGGTGTTGTGTTATATATAATTTTTTGCACTATCCATTACCTCATTTTTTAGTGTATTTATCACACTAAGAGAAATGTGTGGAGCTATATGATTTGCACCAGTATTGTTCACTGATTATTCTTTGTTTATGCTACTTTTGGTGATACTGCTCTCATTTTCAGTTATACCAATCTTATTCCCTTCCCCCACCTGTCCATACACTTACCCATCCACCACCCATTAGCGCAGCACTACCTTCCCTATTAATAAGCACACTAGACACAAATTATTAAAAAAATGTATCAACATTTAATAATACTCATTTAAAAGCAAATCTACAAATATTAGCATGGACCACAATAGTTACAAAAGCGAGATAAATAGCAGTATGCAGCTGGCCAACAAGTTTCGCGCAATGGTGCTTCGTCAGGGCCTTGCAACCCTTCTTTTGAATTGTGTGGTCTACTCTGCTAAAAACTGAATTAAATGAACCAAAACGCGGCCCATAAGTCCCAAAGGCTGAGAGGAGCAACCAACTCCAGCAGTGACCAGTGGTAGTCAGATCCACTAGGTCAAGATGTGCGAATATTAGAACGTTAGAAGCCACCATCAACAGATCAGAAATCTGTGAACTAGCATGGTAATGCTCTTGTGTCCGCAAGTTGGGGGATCATCCAATACAGTGTACGGTGGTCAATGATGGGCGGCTTGGCCGGAGCTGGTGCTTACTACTCCACAGCCCCTTCTTTAGTTCTCCTCTTAAGATCCCTAAAAGGAGTTTTAAAGGCAGAAGTTTTTTTTATCTTAATGCATTCTATGCATTAAGATAAAAAAAATTCTGTGTGTAGCAGCCCCCCTCAGCCCCTTTAATACTTATCTGAGCCCCATCTTTATCCAGCAATGTTGCAGGAGCTGCCCGGGACTCCCCTCCTCATTGGCTAAGACAGCAGCGGGGCGCAATTGGCTCCCGCTGCTGTCAATGAAATTCAGTCAGCCAATCAGAAGAGAGAGGGGACGGGGGCCGGGTCGCGGTTCTGTGTCTGATTGGACACACAGAGCTGTGGCTCGACTTGGGTGCCCCCATAGAAAGCTGCTTGCTGTAGGGGCACTCAACAGGAGGGAGGGGCCAGGAGCATCGAAGAGGGACCCGAGAAGAGGAGGATCTGAGCTGCTCTGTGCAAAACCAACTGCACAGGTAAGTATGACATGTTTGTTACTTAAACAAAACAAAAAAAGAGACTTTACCATCACTTTAAAGTGGTAGTAAACTCTGTACTACCACTTTAACCTACAGGTAAGCCTATAATAAGGAGATCCTTGGCTAAAGGCCCAGCAGCCGCCGGACCTTGCCGGAAAGAAGTCTCCCGTGCGCATGCGCGGGAGTGACGACATCGCCGCTCCAGCCAATCACAACGCTGGAGCGGCGATATCCGGAAGACACGCCGAGGCAAGATGACATATTTTTTCTTGTCCTCATCTATTTATTTTTTTAATAGATAATTGTTTTGCTTCTTCTTTTTTATCTCAGCAAATATACAATGGTAGTGCTCTTTTTGGGGGGATTCAGGTTTTTATGTGAGGCCCTGACAGGGTGCAATATTTCCATTGATTTATACAATCTGAAACATTTTGTGGCTTACCTGTGAAGTTGTATTTATTGAATTGGTGTTTTTCCCACTACTTGTGTCCCAGATGCGTATCTGTCCATCCCGCATTCCACCTCCAACAGCAAGAGTGTCCGAGAGCCAAGGACACCAATTCATTGCCTGACGAAGATAATACTGATCTCAATATTGAGAAGTTCATTATTATGGAGACTGGAGCCTCATTTAATGTTAATATTTGACTTTGATGTAAGTTCCTTCAATTGACTGATCCCCCCCACCCCCCTCTTTAAAGAAACCCTCTTGCTGTCGTCAACTTTCCTAGTGCTTTTCCCTCCCATGCAATCTGGCCTGCCTACAGAAATGCCTACAGAAATGCCCATGGGCTTACACTCCAGGCTCCTTCCTTCTTCCCTCCTTTCCTCCCTCACTCTATTCCACTCTGCCCTTTCTGCTCTTTCTATCTGCCCTACTGCTATCATGGATAGGTTGTTAAGAGACATACAACTACTGGGTGTAGACTCGTCTACTCTACTTCTAAGAGGTACCTCTGTATATTTTGCTGCTCAGCAGAGGCGGCTCTTTAATTAGGCAAATTAGGCGGTCGCCTAAGGCCTCGCACTCACAGGGGCCTCACAGCCCCCTAATTTGCCTCTGCTCAATCACTATGTGCTAGATCCGTGCAAATGTCTGCAGCCATTTTTATTTGCTTGATTTTTTTTACCCATTATGGGCATGAGTGGGGCCCCTGTGTCTAAGTTTTGCTTAAGGCCTCAGAAAGCCTAGAGCTGCCTCTGCAGCTCAGTCTCTCTGAACCCTGAAAATCTAATAACTTAGTGATCTTTGGACCCCCGGTCGCATATTTAGGGGCTTTAGCAACAGTTTCCCTAGGCTGCAACACATTTCCGGGATTGTGTGTTGCAGTCGGTCCTTGCTTGTCTTCCGATAAGGATCAACAACTACAGCGGATCGAACGATCCTTGTTTACCATCGGAGCTCCCATTAGGCCAGTGTTGGGGGTCACCTGCTTCCACATCTCTGATCTTGGACCTGTTTATCTATGAGCAAGTGATCTTACCATTAGATATCTGCCCATTTTAATCCCTGTTAATCCGGTGTCTCAGTCCGTATATGGAGTTTTCACTTATATGCTTATGAATCTGGTTGTTGCGGTAAGCGGCTTTCCATAAGGTCGTGGTTTCCTCACAGAAGTCATATTCACGGTGGTGCTGTTTTATCCTGTCTGTGAGTTCTGATGTGATCCATTTTAAATAAATCCTGTGTCCATTTATCGCAACATTTCAGTGCCAGCCACCTGTCAGTGCCACAAGTGCCACTTATCAGTGCCCACAAGTGCCATCTATCAGTGCCCACAAGTACCACCTATCAGTGCAATCAGTGCCATCTATCAGTGCCAACAAGTGCCACCTATCAGTGCCTACAAGTGCCACCTATCAGTGCAATCAGTGCCCACAAGTGCCACCTATCAGTGCCATCTATCAGAGCCCATAAGTGCCACCTGTCAGTGCCAGCTACCTGTCAGTGCCACCTATTGGTGCCCATCAGCGCCAGTCACCAGTCAGTGCGCATAAGTGCCGCCCATCAGTGCCAGCCACCTGTCAGTGCCACCTATTAGTCCCCATATGTCAAACTATCACATGACATTGAAAAAAAGTATTGGTAATCGGTATCTGCGAGTACTTGGAAAAAAGTATCGGTACTTGTACTCGGTCTTAAAAAAGTGGTATTGGGACAACCCTAATTAAAATGCTTTGAGAGGGGGTCCTGAAAAAATTAGTACAGTGGAACCTTAGTTTACGAGCATAATCCGTTCCAGGAGAATTCTCATAATCCAAAGCACTCGCATAACAAAGCAAGTTTCCCAATAGAAGTCAATGGAAACGAAAATAATTAGTTCGGCATCGACTTCAATGGCATGCAATACCGCATGTGGCCAGAGGTGGGGGGGGGGGCGGAGAGCTGGCCTCTGAAAGCCTCGGAAACACCCGGGAACTTAGTATTTCCGAGTATTTCCGAATGGCTCCAATTGGCTCTGCTTGGCTCCGGCACCCCCCCACCTCAGGCCAAATGCGGTACTGCACACCCCATTAGCTTGAATTCTGCTCGTTTTGTGAGACAACACTCTGAGTCAGATTTTTTTTTTTAAAGTTGCTTGTCTTTCAAAATGCTCATTAACCGCGTTACTCATAAATCAAGGTTCCACTGTACTGAAAAAGAGCAATCACCATGTGGCACGAAGCATATCTGTTGTGTTTTAAAGATGAGAGGGACTACCTGTTTACACATTTACAGACAGTCCAAAAAAAATGTTTTTAATTATAGGTCTCCCAATGTTTTTATTGTTAAGCATTATACCACCTAGATAGTTATGGAACACGTCATAGCTACTCCAGGAACTACTCCATCCTCCCACTGTGGGCAGTTTAGTATTGTTACAGGAATGGATGTGTTCATAAAACATATTTCACTGTCTAGGATTTTTTTTACTCCCAGGTCTTAATCCAGTCCTAGATCATAGTCCTTTATTATGGCCTACTTGGCAAACTGATAACACAAATGTATTTCAATCTCACCTTTACAGCAGTGGGGTGCAGGATGTTCTGTAAAGGAGTGTTTAGCTTGATTGATCCTGGATCATATGGCCAGATATTTAGGTGACCATCGCTTGATCCACTGGCCAGGTACTTCTCTGATGGTGACCACTTTAAACTGCAAATGCCTTGCTGGTGACGCAGTGTTCCCATTTTATGTTGTGCCACACGAACATCATGGTGGTGTATATGGCCAAGCCTGGAGCCACTGGATTAGAATTAACAATAAAGCACAAATATCATGTTTTCAACTGATGACAGCTTTATAATTCTCCTTTTATTTGCCTGGCAATAATGACATATTAGCAGGAAATCTATCATAAAGGAACTACTATAGAGGCTGGATTTGATTGCCTCCTTCTCAAAATGCTAGTTTCCTGGCAGTAATGCCGCATACACACCATCACTTTATGTGATGAAAAAAAATGACATTTTCTGTGAAGTAAAAAACAACGTTTTTGAAAAACGACACATAAAATTGAAGCATGCTTCAATTTTTTTTTTGTTGTTTTTCAGAAGACATAAAACAACGTTTTCCCCCACACACGGTCATTTAAAGTGACGTTTTTAAAAACGTCGGTTTTTTTCATCACATAAAGTGATGGTGTGTACGGGGCATAATGCCCCGTACACACCATCACTTTATGTGATGAAAAAAAACGACACTTTCTGTGAAGTAAAAAATGACGTTTTTGAAACTTCAATTTTCAAAGACGAAGTTGCATACACACCATCGTTTTCTCACAATGATCTTGCAAAGTCAGGTTACGTTCCACCACGTTTTACCATTGAAGCTAGCTTCTGGGCATGCGTAGATGAAAAAACGTCTTAGAAAACGACGTTTTTTGCTACACACGGTCAATTTCTGTGAGGTAAAAAGTGCACTTTTGAAAAACGACACATAAAATTGAAGCATGCTTCAATTTTTTTCTGTCGTTTTTTAGAAGACATAAAACGACGTTTTTGCCCACACACGGTCAATTAAATTGACGTTTTTGAAAATGACGTTTTTTTCCATCGCAGAAAGTGATGGTGTGTACGCGGCATAAGAGTTTCTGATAATAAGTGCTACATCAAAGAAGGACAAGACACTCCAAGTCTTGGCAGCCTTAGGGCTCCACAGTGCAATTCAAAAACCGATTACAGTAAAACCTTGGTTTGAGAGTAACTTGGTTTGAGAGCGTTTTGCAAGACAAGCAAAAGGTTTTAATAAATTTTGACTTGATATACAAGCGATGTCTTGATATAAGAGTAGCGTCATGTCACAACTGAGTATAAAAGAGAAGAGAGGAGCCTCTAAGTGTAACAATATGGTTACATTTAATGAAGGTACAACATTTAGCAACATCTTGCTACACTAAGGCCCCGTACACACGGTCGGACAAAACCGATGAGAATGGTCCGACGGACCGTTTTCATTGGTTCACCTCTGAAGTGGCCATACGGCCTGATATGTGTACACACCGTCAGTTCAAAATCCGATCAGGTCAGAACGCAGTGATGTAAAACACGACGTGCTGAATAAAACGAAGTTCAATGCTTCCAAGCATGCGTCGACTTGATTCTGAGCATGCGCGGGTTTTGAACCGATGCTTTTCTGTACTAACCATCAGTTTGGTCCGATGGGGCAGCGGTCCATCGGCTCGGTTTTGAAGCATGTTTTAAAATTTTGGACCGAAGGAAAACAGACCGATAGCCTATACACACGGTCGGTTTGGTCCGATGAAAATGAACTTCGGTCCATTCTCATCGGACCAAACCGACCGTGTGTACGGGGCCTTAGAGGCGCCTCTCTTCTCTTTTATACTCTGTAGCTCCTGCTGGAATTTTCTTCTAATCCCTAGTGGAGGCTTCCATTTGTGGATGGACATTTTATGGTTACACAACCTGTCACATTGCTATAATCTTTTTATATGGACTATAAACTGAAGGACCTATGAATAATTGACTGTGGAACGAATCATTTGAGCTTCCATTATTTATTATGGGGAAATTTGCTTTAATATACAAGTGCTTTGCATTACAAGCATGTTTCTGGAACGAATTATGCTCGCAATCCAAAGTTTTACTGTACATGGATATTGGGCAAAGAGGCCCTGCTGATCACCAGCATGAGATATATGGAAAGGTTTCCTATTTTCTCTCTAAGACTGGAAAACCCCTTTACATACATACATACATAAAACAGAGTGAAAATTTATAATGAAGGTACCTTTTTTTTGTTTTTCTTTTAAATAATACAGATGGAAAGGTATGAACCGTACTCTAATTTCATAGTAAATCTCCAGTATGCTAACTCTGTTCTGTGCTTGCAATGTACTTCAAGACTAATGCCCTATACACACGATCAGGTTTTTCAGACAGAATTCTGCTCAAGCTGTCTTGCATACACACGGACACACCAAATTCCGACCGCCAAAAACGTGATGACAAGCATTCGTCAAATTGTTTCCGAGCATTTTCTCTGTCGGAATTCCATACAGACAAACATGTTCTCTTTCTAAGTCCGTCGGAAAAAGTCAGATGGGGCATACACATGGTCGGAATATCCGATGAAAATGTTCCGTCTGACTTTTTCCATCGGGAATTCCGACCGTGTGTACGCGGCATAATAGGTTCCAACACTGATCATTATCTGAGGCAGATGTGTAAAAACAGAAAATATTTTCTAGTATGCTATTTTCTTTTATTTCTCACCTGCTGAGGATATGCTGATTCCAGCTCAGAGCTCCAACTACAGACATATGTCCCAGCATGTTTCTGAGTCTTTTCTGGGTCTCTATATCCCACAACTATAAAAGAATATCATATTCATTGATTTACTAGGCAACTATGAATTCTTATGAATAAGGCCAATGTACAAAACTGTACCTGAACTTCCCCATCGCTGGTCCCAATGGCCAGACATGTCCCACCACTCATCCATGATACTGAAGAAACATATGTGGACGGTGAATCTAAATGTAATGATTGTGTCACAATATTGCTTTCTCCATTCCAGATATATGTCACTGATTTTAATCCTATGGCAACAAGATTTTCTGAACTCCAATCCAGCAGATTCAGATCTGTAGAGAAAAGCATGTATGTATCATATTTAAACTGTATTAAAGGCACAGTTATTTACAATATTAATTTAAAAAGTAATCAAATGTATTTAAAAGCAGATATCCTCCTAGATAAAATCCAGTGGCATAGGTGCTGAATCTACTCATGTATGTGGCCATCACGCAAATCTGTTTCCCTGTACAATGTGGAAATTAATCCTGATCCTGCCTGGTTCTTCCCTCCCCCCTGTAAACTGACCATAGTATATCATGCTGAGCCCTGACACCGTGGTCAGTTTATGTGCCTCCGTCATCCTCAGCTCTCCTCTGTTCTCTCCCCCGTCCTCCCCCTCCCCCTCCCTCCCTGCCTGTCAGCTCTTACCAGTGCCCGCCTCCTCCCCTCCTGCTGCTGAAACTACTTTTTATTCTAAATATAATCCTCTTTGTTTCCTAATGCTATGTGTCACAGTGTCTGTGTATTATAAAAAAAAAAGTACCTGATTTTAGAGCGCCGCTCTGCATTCATGTGACCGGCCAGCTCCCTCCTCCCCTAGTCCCAACTGACGTCAGTGGAGGATCCTCGTCCCTGCCCATTGCAGCTGTCAGATCGAAAGAAGAGAGAGCCAGCCAGTCACATGAGCGCTGAGGGGGGCTCTGAAATCAGGTATAGCTGGCTTTTTTTTTATATAAATCACAGACACTATGACACGTAGCATTAGGAAAAGAGGATTCTACTGTATGTAGATGTGACAGCAACCACTTTAAAGTCGTAGAGGCAGAAGGTTTTTTATCTTAATACATTCTATGCATTAAAATAAAAAACTTTCTGTGTGCAGCAGCCGCCTCAGCCCCCCCTAATACTTACCTGAGCCCATCTCTATCCGGCGATGTGCACAGGTGCCTCAGCCATCTGGGACTTTCCCTCCTGATTGGCTGAGACACAGTAGCAATGCCATTGACTCCCACTGCTGTCAATTAAAGTCAGTCAGCCAATCAGGAGAGAGAGGGGGGTGGGGCCGAACCGCAGCTCTGTGTCTTAATGGATACACAGAGCTGTGGCGCGGCTTGTGTGCTCCCATAGCAAGCTGCTTGCTGTGGGGGCACTCGACAGGAGGGAGGGGCCAGGAGCACCAGCGAGGGACCCGAGAACTGGAGGATCCAGGCTGCTCCGTGCAAAACCACTACACAGAGCAGGTGAGTATAACATGTTTGTTATTTTTAAGGGGAAAAAAAACAAGACTTAACTTTCACTTTAAGATTTTGTGGAGCGGTCTGGTTAGTTCATTTTTAGTAATATGTAATTATATGTAATTATTAGTATGTATTTATACATCCAAACATCACTATTAGAGTGCAAAATACTATGTCTGCTAATTGTATTTCCCAAACTCAAAAATCACAGCTGTAAATGGGTGGAAAACAGTGGCGGTGCGTCCATAGAGGGCACAGGAGCACCGCCCCCTCTCGCTCCTGCACCAACACTGAAATACAATACATAGATTCACGCATTGCATGAATCTATGTATTGTCGCTGCTGCCCACTATTCAGATGGTCGGCCCCCTGGTGAGCGCTGGGCATCTGAATAACAGCAGCTGGTTGGCTTTGGAAGTGTCTATCAGAGCCAGTGGCTCTGATAAGCTTTCCGATTACAGTCTGAGGGCTGTAATCGGCTTCCAAATAGTTAACCAGGGGACGCACAGGGTGTGCGTTCCCTGGTTAACACTGACAGGTGTCTCAGCCAATCAGGTTCACCGGTTCTGGTTACCGGTAACCTGATTGGCTTAAGTGACATCGAGGGTGGGACTACTTCGAGGATGGCTGACCAAGAAAGGTAAGTGCCAGGCGGGGGGGGGGCAATCTGGTGGCATTTTAGGGGCAAACTAGCGGCAATTGATGGGCACAGTGGCGACAATGGCATGGCACAGTGACGACAATTGATAGGCACAGTGGCAACAATGGTATGGCACAGTGTCTGCGTTTGGCATGGCACAGTGGTGACAATTGATGGCACAGTGGCTGCGATTGGCATGGCACAGTGGCGACAACTGATGGGCACAGTGGCAACAATGGCATGGCTCAGTGGCAACAATTAATGGCATGGCACAGTGGCGACAATTGATGGGCAAAGTGGCAACAATTGATGGCACAGTGGCTGCGTTTGATGGCATGGCACAGTGGCGACAATTGATGGGCACAGTGGCTGCGTTTGATGGCATGGCACAGTGGCCTGCATTTGATGGCATGGCACAGTGGCGACAATTTTATGGCACAGTGGCAACAATTTTATGACACAGTGGCTGCATTTGATGGGCACAGTGGCGGCAACTGATGGGCACAGTGGCGGCAATTGATGGGCACAGTGAGGCTGCAATTGATGTTTTTTTTTTCTTTTGTTTGTGCCCCCTCAAAAATTTTGAGCACCAGCCGCCACTGGTGGCAAATGTCAGTATTTGGGCGGAGCTGGAACCCTGTGGCATCTTTATGCATGTGAGGCTTTATGGTACAAGAAAGTAGTGTGGTTCACTTACATAAACCTGGGCAATTTCTCCTTCGTGCTGGTAAAAGCACAGCAGGATGTAGGCACGTTTTATTTGCATTTGGTTTCATTTTTAATAAAAAGTTTTGCACAATGAGCCTTTATTTTCAAGATCCGTTAAATGGTTTCATATTTTATAGTATGATATATGTCTAGGATGTATATCTGTAATGTCTTTTTTTTTTCTTTTTTTTTTAACTGGTCAAATAAAAAATTCAATTATAAAATAATGCCACAAAATGTTTCCACTTTTAGCACACACTGTGATATATTACAGCTCGATGAATCAGACCCTACAAGAGATGAATTGATCAAAAATTCTTTACAACTGCCCAGAACCTACAGCAATATGAACTTTGGAAAGTTTAGAGGAAGTTGTGGAAACATGATTAAAAGATATGCACTGAGAACCTAAGGCCGCGTACACACGATCAGTCAAAACCGATGAAAACGGACTGAAGTTCAGTTTCATCGGTCCAAACCGACCGTGTGTACGCCCCATCGGTCTGTAGTCCTTCAGTCCAGAAACAGAGAACTTGCTTTAAAATTGGACCGATGGACGCCTGGCCGATAGGTCAAAACCGATGGTTAGTACGCAAAAGCATCGGTTCCTAACCCGGGCATGCTCAGAATCAAGTCGACACATGCTTGGAAGCATTGAACTTCATTTTTTCAGCACGTCGTTGTGTTTTACGTGACCGCGTTGGACTCGATCGGTTTCGTCTAGGGGTGATTTCTGTGAGTGTGAATAAAGAGCAAGTGTCCAGACATCAATTCAGTTTTCAATGCTTTATTCCAAGGCCCAACACGGCCAACATCAACATGGCACACGACATAAAAAGGTTGATGAGCGTAGGGAAACTTTAGTATCAGGCCTTGGATATGAAGAGAGAGCAAGCCTGCTCTCAGCAATGATATAGCTCAATTCGTCGCCACATCAATCAGGGTGGGTAAAGTGCCCCCGGACAGGTTGTTATCTCAGGCCTGGCAGCCGGAGCGTCACTTGCGGATCACTGGGAGGAAACAGACCTCTGCCACAGGCCTGACTCAGGGCCTCTGCCACAAGCCGGACAACTTGGGATTTGTGAGATCAATTTGAGCAAATCCTCCCAGTTAGTTCAATCAGTGTCACCCACTGACAGCTTGAGCATACCTGTCATATGGTGTGGTGACCGGATCCCCGATGGTTCGTCTAGGCCTTATGGACAACCTCTAGTTCTAGGTTCCCCCGAGCCGATCCCCCATCGCACAGCCTCCAGCTTAGGATCCTCTCAACAGAAGGTTGGGACCCAGCAAGTCGCTGGGGCCCCTCTCAATGTCAGGATGAGGCTCTGCATGGTGCACAACCTCAGCGAAGCAGGCCACGGTGGCGGGGCCCATGGATGCGCGTACCCTGAAGGTGGGTACCGCACCTGGAACTCGGGCCCCGCATAGAACAACCCACCAAAAACGGCTGCCCCAGATATACCCCCCTCCCAGCATGCCCAACGAGGGAAGAACTCCTCTGATTGGCTGCTGGGAGAAGGTGGGTCTGTCAGAACTCCTCCAGCGTCAACTGCCGCCCAGGGGTGATAACATACCCCTGGAGCGCAGACTGACCTACAGGACCGATTCTGAAGTGGGCAGCAGCCTGAGTTTCCATAAATCACGAATGGGAGTAAACTAACCCTTCCATTTCCCACTAACTTTAGTGTAGCGCTCATACTGAAAGTGAGGGGGGGGGGGGCGCTACACACCTTTTTTTATATATATATATTAAGAGTAGACGCAGTGGTGTATATGGGGAAGGCAGACCCTTTCTGGGAGTGGAAAGTCAGTACAAAATGCCTGAATATAACATGTAGCTTCATCATTACATCAAGCAATTTGAGAAAGTTAACAACTCTAACAACTCTCTTTATTCCCTGCCATTTTCTAACCTGGGACATTAGATGGAATTAATCACTGTGGTTATACGTCTACAGTGCACTTATTGTATCACAGTATTGTAACACGTACATGAGCTTGGTAGGATCTCTGGGCCAGATTCACGGACATTTGCGGCGGCGTAACGTATCGCATTTACGTTACACCGCCGCAAGTTTTTCGGGCAAGTGCTTGATTCACAAAGCACTTGCCTGTAAAGTTGCGGTGGCGTAGTGTAAATCCCTCCAGCGCAAGCCCGCCTAATTCAAATGGGGCGTGGATCATTTAAATTAGGTGCGTTCCCGCGCCAAACGTACTGCGCATGCTCCGTTTTGAAATTTCCCGACGTGCTTTGCGCGAAATGACGTTGCACCGACGTAATTTTTTGAACGTCGACGTGAGTTACGTCCTTTCCTATTCACGGACGACTTACGCAAAAAAAATTAAAAATTGTAATTCGCTGCGGGAACGACGACCATACTTTAATATGGCAAGTCTAAATATAGGCCAAGAAATAGCAGCTTTAACTATGCGCCGGGAAAAGCCGACTAGCGACGACGTAAGAGAATGCGACGGCCACGCGTACCTTCGTGGATCGCTGGAAAAAGCTCATTAGCATACCCGAGTTAGACTTGCCATGTTAAAGTATGTCCATCGTTCCCGCGTCAAATTTAAAAAAATTTTTTGTTTTGCGTAAGTCGTCCGTGAATAGGAAAGGACGTAACTCACGTCGACGTTCAAAAAATTACGTCGGTGCGACGTCATTTCGCGCAAAGCACGGCGGTAAATTTCAGAGTCCATGCGCAGTACGTTCGGCGTGGGAACGCGCCTAATTTAAATGATCCACGCCCCATTTGAATTAGGCAGGCTTGCGCCGGAGGGATTTACGCTACGCCGCCGCAACTTTACAGGCAAGTGCTTTGTGAATCAAGCACTTGCCCGTAAAACTTGCGGCGGTGTAATGTAAATGCTATACGTTACGCCGCCGCAAATGTACATGAATCTGGCCCTCTGTGTTTATTTTAAGCACTCTTCAATTGGTGTAGATAATTGTTTGTATTTGTTATTTATCTCATGAAAAAAAAAAAATTCAAATAGAAAATCAAATAATAAACAATTGACTAATTTTCTAAAGTGGGAATCGTAAAGTAAACTAATATGAGCCTGTGCTTACTTTCAGTCACATCTATTCGCACATAGCGGAATTTGATAAAAAAAAAAACAAAACTTCTCCTTCTCATTACTGGACATAGAGGGGCAGATCCACATACATTTAGATAGGCGCAGTGTATGTGAGATACGCTACGCCGCTGTAACTTACTTTTGAATTCCTCGAATCCACAAAGAATTTGCGCCGTAAGTTACGGCAGCAAAGTGTATCTCTCGGCACGTAATTCAAATCGGCGAGTAGGGGGCGTGTTTCATTTAAATGAAACGCGTCCCCGCGCCGAATGAACTGCGCATGCGCCGTCCCTAAATTTCCCGCCGTGCATTGCGCGAAATGACATCGCAACTACGTCATTTTTTTAACTTAGACGTGACTTACGTCCATCCCTATTCACGGACGACTTGCTCAAAAAAAAAAAGATTTCAAATTTCGACGCGGGAAAGACGCCCATACTTAACATGGCAAATCTAACTATACACTGCAAAATACCAGCTTTAACTATACGCCGGAAAAACCTGACTAGAGACGACAAAAGAGAATGCGACGGCCACGTGTACGTTCGTGGATCGTCGGAAAAAGCTAATTTGCATACCCAACGCGGAAAACGTCGCAAACTCCACCCAGCGGACGCCGAAGTATTGCATCTACGATCCGAAGGCGTACGAAGCCGTACGCCTGTCTGATCGAACACAGATGCCGTTGTATCTTGGTTTGAGGATTCAAACTAAAGATACGACGTGGGAAATTTGAAAGTACGCCGGCGTATCAGTAGATACGCCGGCATACTCTCTCTCTGGATCTGCCCCAGAATGTGCACCCAAGGTCCCTTTAGTTCACTGCTTCTGACACTTCGATAAAATATAGCCAATGTGATTTTATACTGATTTAACTAATGGAATAATTATAATAACACAAATAAAAACATTAAATAAAACAATGATGAAATTCAACTTACGGGGACTTACAATAATCGTTTCGTAGCCCTGTGACATGCAGTTTTATCTCTGGCTGGATATTTGTGTCAGAAGAATGGTCACATATTTTCGTCTTGTTTTGACAGCCTAAAGAGAGACAGAATATTAAATTGCAATGGATTTATTATTATTATTTTTACAAAAATGACAATATGAGTACCAGTCCTAGGTGTTTTGCAGGGCTTTATATACTAAAATTGCTAGTATATGCCAGTGCCTAAGGCAGTAGGGTAAAGGGGCCAATTTACAACTTGCAATTACTTTTTCTTATTTTGTTACCCACCTCTGATCGCCTCTGTGTTAAAATTTGGCAAAAGAACTATAGGAGGGAGTATCTGCAAGATATGTTGACAGCAGAGCTAATTAAACATGAAACCATCCTCCCTCTTTCTTTTTTGTTGGCCTGTACATTTAAAGGCATGTTCAATCATATTGCAAAACAAATAGTAAATAAATGCACCCATATTGATTTAAAAAAAAAAATGCATTATTAATTTGCAATAAAGCCTGCACATGCAAATAGTCTATGCAATGCATAGGCTCCAGTGGATTATACTTTTACCCACAGGTCTGTACAGAGGTATGGAAGTATAAATGGACTACAAGTGTGGTGATGTCACTCCATTGAAATCTACAGGTCCCACTGCCACGGATGCAGATGGGATTTGAAGTCTCTCTATTTATGGAACTCTGCCAATGGATAATGCAACTGCATGACTGGAACTATACAAAGCGGCATTCAGAAAATGACAGGAGCCTGCAAAGAGAACAACCCCAGATTCTGTAGATGGAGAGGGTGGTAAGAGGGCTGCATACTGTGAACATGTTGCATGCTATGGCATGGGTGTAATGTAAAACATGGTCAAAAAGGTGGAACCCCAGAGGTAATTATTAATTGGGTTTAAATAGTCTCATGTCCACCCATAGTTCATAATTCAGATTTTTGTAAGCCTTAAAGAAGGAAAACACATGAAGTATATTATGCATTCCACAGTCCAAACGATTGCATAAAGGAAAAAATATATATGATTATCTTTGTAAATGTTGAAGAAAGGCTGTTCAACGAATAATTTAATCATTATGGAAATTTGTCAAGAGCTGATATAAAAGCTGCAAGTGTAACTTTCCTATCACAGCAAGCCACAATCTGATGTGTGTATACACTGATAATGAGAATAGAAATAGTTTATCGTAAATTAGTATAATCACTGAAATGGGCTGAAACCGTCTATGTTTTTTGTGAGTATATATGCTATGGGATTATACTTCCCTTCCTAGGTATTGGCTCCCCATATCCACATACACACATCTCCAAATACACTTTTTATTATTTTTTGGAGGGCACTCCACACACAAACCGATAAGGTGGTTGGAGTTTCATAGCCAGTATTTTTTATAAAGTGAATCGTTTAATTTCTGATATACGTGTATATCTGGGTGTTCTGGCTAGCCAGCTTGGTTATGGCATATCTCCTTGATGAAGGGATTGATCTAGAGATAGAATCAGCTTTCTCTGGTGACCCACCAGTACATGATGAGGGTGATGAATCTTTAAAGATATTATTTAAGAATCATAAAAAATTAACCATTACATTTTTGAATCGAAAATTTGATATTTCTTCCCTCAAATCGCATATTGAACATAAGATCATCCCGAGGGGTCTTAGAGAAAGGGTGATCCCAGCTGGCCACATACACACCCCATGATTTTTGGAACTTTGGAAGAAAATTTGCCTGGCACGGGGACTTGATACTTTAAAGATGATTGTGAATGAGAAACAAATACAATTGGATGAGATTAAGATTGAGATTTACAACAGTGTTAAACTCTTGGAACCATTTAAACTAGACCCAAATTTTGATAAAAGTAATGAACTATTAAAGGAAGAAGTCGAAAGAACTCAAAAACATTTAACAGTAAATAAACAAGAGAAATTTAAACAAAATCTACTTGACTGGAAAAGAGAAGACATATTTGACCCGACCATCACCAGAGGCAGAAGTAGATCCCGTAAAGGGCACGGCTCTAGACCCAAAACCCCCCAAGCTGCTGTCCCCTCTTCAGACAGTGAGTCAGAATAACAGGAAAAATCTGTGATTTTTTTAGAGAAAGGTGGGGACAGAGGAGACAATCTAGGTCCCAAAAAAGGAACAAACAAATCAGCACTGAGAGGGAGACAAAACACACAGACCCACAACCCAGAATACGTAAACGGACGAGACAGCAACAAAACGCAAAGAGAGCTCAGGCCCAGACACCGTTGAACATAGACCCCCGCAACTGCCGAATAGAGTAAGTAAGTAAGACTGACCTTGACATGAAAGTGGTCAATTTGACTGATTTTCCACTTAACCAACATCACATATCGCTACTTCAGAAAGGACTTTCCTTTTTACCTAAATCAGTGATGAATTTGAGGTATATAAGGATGTCAGTTTATTCCTGAGAAAGGTCATCTTCAGATATTGGCATAATGAACGCCATCAAAAAACTGAGATAACTGAATGTAATCAGGAGGAGCGTGAAGCTCTTAATGCATTGGTTTCCCTTCTGCAGGAAAATACAGACTATGATCCTGACCCCGAACCATGTACTCTCCAATATGAATGTCCACATCCTTTCAATTTACAAATTCAATCTTTGAAGATGCCCTCACATTCTAAACATAGGTGGATCCAGCTGTTCTTGGAGCAGGTACAAAATTACCTGTCCAAGGTCAACTGGACATGGAAAGGAATAGATAACATCACGAAGGAGGAAAGGAAAGCATGTAGACAGCTAGAAATGGCCACAGATATTGTGATTAAAAGAAGTGACAAAGGTGGAAACACGGTATTGTTACCTCAAGAGATGTATGAGAGTGAGATTATGCGCCTTTTACAAGATAAAAATACCTACTTAAAACGTACTTCCCTTCCCTGATATTATTAGGGCCACTAATTTTAAAACTCTGCTTTGCATTGGAGGAACATTTGATAGTTAAAAAAAGAGTATGAATATCTCAGGGTTACCGAGTTCAATACACCCACATTTTATGTGATCCCAAAGCTCCATAAATCCACTACCAACACCCCAGGGAGACCTATTGTATCGGCCATAAAGGGCCCCCTGGAGAGAGTGGGAAAATATGTGGATGCACTTATAAAGGAGCTGGTAATTGAGCTCCCCTCCTTTATTCAGGACACACGCAATGTCCTTAGTCATCTGGACAGGGCCGTGCTCCCCCTGGGTGCCCTGTTGGTGGGGATAGACGTGGAGTCCCTCTATACGTCGATTCCCCACGAATGGGGGCTCAAGGCAGTGCAGCATTTCCTTTTCCAGAAATTTCCAAGATTAGTTTCCCAAAATGAATTTATTGTTGATACCCTGGAATTTATGCTGGAACACAGCTGTTTCCATTTCCTGGGTGTCAACTACCGACAAGTTAGGGGAACCTCGATGGGTGCACCATGGGACCCCTCATACGCATGCCTGCATCTCGGCCTGTGGGAACAGGAAGTCGTGTACGCCTCGTCCCTGTACCTCAGTCAGTCTTTTGTGGCTGAGGTACATAGACGATGTGATCATGATCTGGGGGGGGGGTCACCCCAAAAATTACTGGGGTTCATGGAGGAACTTAATTGCAACAGTAGGAACATAAAACGTACTTACTGGCATACTGATACCCTTCCCTTCCTTGATTTAACAATATATGTGGAAAACAATAAAATACTGAAAAAACGTTTAGGAAGGAGACTGCCGCAAATACTCTGTTATTTGCCACCAGTCACCCATCCTGGGAGGTATCCTCGGTGACCGCCCACTTCTAACAGCCAGAAGATCTTCCAATCTCAAAGATTGCCTTATGCATTCTGAATATCAGAGAACACCCAAACCAACTTGGCTCCTGGATCTAACACCCCTAAAAGGCATGTATCCCTGTGGTAGATGCACTATATGTAAATTTATTGATAGAACTAATATGTTTGCATGATCTAATTGTTTGTTCTTTTTCCCAACAATATATTGTTAATATGAGGAAATATAACCCTCAGAAACCTGTATTGTAACAGCTCTGTGCACCTGTGACAAGGTGTATCTAAATATACTAGACTATTGTCGTCGGGTGACGGCATGAGAATGCTCGGTCTGAGTACTGATAGGATTCCCTGCCAACAATCTGGCGAGAGGAACCCACTGTATATCCTGATGTCATACTGTGGTAATAATGGTTTACTTTACCAGGTATATGACGATACTGGCGATGATATCCAATCCCCATTTTAATAAATTTCCTTTTAAATTATCAATCCTTTTTCCTAGTGGATACCCTGGCGTTGAATTGGCCTAAGAAAGCCTTTTAGAAATATATCCGCAGGGTACTAACATATGGAAAGACTTGAATTTGATATGGCACTATTTTGTGTTGTGGAGGCTCCCTCATGTCTAGTCTGTCTGCATTATATGTTGAATGTTTGTGTGTTTGATGTCTTTGTCTCTATGGCACCCCAGGTGGTGGTAATTATTGTGAAACACTTGGAGGTATTTAAGGAGAGACATGAAGTATCTGCGCATGCTCATGGACAGATATATGGAAGGAAGATGATTAGACAAGACTACCTATGGTAGTGGTTCTCAACCTTTTTAGTGCCGTGACCCCCTGATAAAATTTCCCAAGCCGTGGGGACCCTAACAGTAAAATTATTTTCATAGAGTGGGTTGTCAGCACCCAAGGCAAGACAAGTAATTTGCACCCCTAACCCACGGACATTTAGCGATCCCTGAGTCCCTTTCACTCGTACAGTATTAAAACCCCTTATGGTACATTTTAGGATGTACAACTCTTTCTCTTTGTTCTCCTTTCTTTCCCTTTTATCTCTTTCTATGCTAATTTCTTGTTTTATTTCCCCATTCCTCTCTCTAGCTGTCTTGTTCTTTCTCTTATTCTTTCTCTCCCTTTTTCTTTGTTCCTCCCCCTCTTTTCATCTCCCTTCCTTCTCTTACTCCTTGGTGGGGGGAATGGGATCAATGGCAGTACTGGCGGGGAGTTGGGATGAGTGGCATTGCTGGGGGGCGGGGGTTCTGATCAGTCAACTTAGGTGCTTGTGATCAAGGTCATCTGCTGATCTGAGAACTGTAGTGGGGACTTTTAATGGCAACTATAATCACAGGTAGTGTTACTCCCTGTGTCTCCAGCTTTTGTGGTGTCTAGCAGCAGTGACACCTATGAGGAAATCGGGAGATAGGGTCTCCTCTAGCCCCTCCCACTTCACATTCCTCATCAGTTAGCTGACCTCTAGACTCTGTCCCCCAGCCATGCCGTGAACTGAATGGGCGGCTCCAGGAACAGCCCTGCTGGGCAACTGCAAAAAGGCTGGGAGAGCAGTGCGGGCTTCAGGAACAGCCTAGGATTAGGTGACCCCCTGGCAAATCCTAATTTTAACCCCTAAGGGGGTCCCGACCCCCAGGTTGAGAACCACTGACCTATGGTGAGCTGTATTTACCCTGATTTATATTGTTGGGATGTATACAAGTGTGACGCAGTCCAAGTCTTTAAATTGTCAAAAAAAAACCTTCCTTAGTGGGTCCCATCCGTTTAAGTTGCTATATACCCTATGTGGTTAATCTAATATAACAGTGTATTTTGTGGTCTTTTTCTCCCCTTTATTCCATCTCTTTGACTGATTCAGACTTATGAACATACGTTAGTACTTGAACTGCACTATACCGGACTGCCAGCAACAACACCCAATTTAGTCTCTGAGTCCTAACTTATGTACATTGTGTTTTTTTCTCAAGAAAACTTTTCTTCAAATTAAACCTGTGGGCCTGATATCTGGATGAGTGTGCTGCTCCTGCAGGAGGGTGTTGTAAGCTGTTTGGCTGTTGTGGTGGCCACCTGTGTCCTCATTTAGACTAGAGTCTAATTTTTATTAGTGTGGTGGAGATGTGTATATCTACCTAAATTATTAAAGTGATATTGTATATGTGGATAACTAATAAATATTTGTAGTATTATCCGGCTGTTCCTCCGTGAAGAATTTCTTTTTGAATTTTTTTTTTTTTTTTCACTTTTTGTAACTGAAACCGTCTATGAGCCCCAATACTATACCTTGTACCCATACTGAACAACATCGTTAAGTCAAGGCCAAAGGATGGCTGTTTTATGTAAAAATGTATACAGCAGCTAGTACAGCTGCATGTTAAAGATTGGGCACCCCTACCCAAATTACATATTTTACAATTTTGTTAGAAGTAATAAACAACAGCTGCAAGAAACAGCAGGAAATAGTCATTTTGGCTCAGCAAAAATCTGGACACCTTTCTACATGCCAAATTTCATGAAATAAATTGTAACTTTGCATTAACGTTTGCAAATATCTTGTTCTTAATATATTGTTTCCTGCAGTAGTTGCTTACCACGTTTCCGATTTAATGAAGTATGTAATTTGGTCATGGGTGAGTAAGTCCTGAGATTTACACAACCCTATATTTTGTAGGCTGACTATGCTGCTGGTACTGTTCACACTCTCATAAATGTGCCAAGTATATTTCAAACTTAAAGCGGGAGTTCACCCATAAAACAATTTTTCCCCTTAGATGGATGCTAGATGGATGCTCGTTTTGTCTAGGGGAATCGGCTAGTTGTTTTAAAATATGAGCCGTACTTACCGTTTTCGAGATGCATCTTCTTCCGTGGCTTCCGGGTATGGGTCTTCGGGAGCTGGCGTTCCTTCTTGATTGGCAGTCTTCCGAGAGGCTTCCGACGGTCGCATCCATCGCGTCACTAGTAGCCGAAAGAAGCCGAACGTCGGTGCGGCTCTATACTGCGCCTGCGCACCGACGTTCGGCTTCTTTCGGAAAATCGTGACGCGATGGATGCGACCGTCGGAAGCCTCTCGGAAGACTGTCGATCAAAATAGGAACGCCCAGTCCCGCAGCCCATACCCGGAAGCGGCGGAGAAGATGCATCTCGTAAACGGTAAGTACTGCTCATATTTTAAAACAACTAGCCGATTCCCCTAGACAAAACGAGCATCCATCTAAGGGGAAAAAGTGGTATGTACGGGTGAACCCCCACTTTAAATAGTACTGTGGAGCGGTACTATTTAAATGTACACAGCTTTGCCAGACTTTACAGCCTGCTTGGTATCCTGCCTTTTTTTTTCTTCATTGCACATAATAGTCACTATCCTGCCCCAGCTTGTGATTGGACCGTGAAGGAGCAGCAGCATTCCTCTACTCACTCTGCTCTCTCTTGTTGTCAGCGTGTTCCCTGTCAGTACATGTTCATGCGGCACATCAGTCTGAATGCTGCAGAACAATGGAAAACCAGGCTGTAGTCAAACCCAGGTACTTGCACTAACTACATTTAAATTTTTTTCTTGTCTGGAGTTTGTCTTGAAGCAATTTGAATCTGAGATAATCATAAAAGACTCATGGGTGAAAGACTGGTTACCCAGGCAGTTACACAAACAGAGCAGACCGCAGTGCAGAAGGCGTATGTTCGTTTACTGTTATATCTTCCTGTAAAACACCAAGTTTTACCAACTGATAACCGTAGATAAGAATGATCGTGTAACTGTAAATATCTATGAATGAGCTGTCAAGATTAAAGAGGAGATCTGCTCACCACTGCAAAAATTAAAAGCCAGCAGTTACAAATACTGCAGCTGCTGACTTTTAATAAATGGACACCTACCTGTAATGGAGTCCAGCGATGTTGGCACACCAGCTAATGTTTCCATCTGCTGTTGGGTGCTGCTGCTGCTGCCATTGCGGTAAAGGGAACCCGCAATGTAGCATTACAGCTTCACGCCGGGTCCCTACAGCACATGCGCGAGGGACCGCTCCAGTGGCGGCTGGTGCTCAAAAATTTTGGGGGGGCGCAAACTAAATAAAAAATTGCAGCCTCACTGTGCCCATCAAATGCAGCCACTGTGCCATCAATTGTCACCACTGTGCCATGCCATAAAAGGCCGTCACTGTGCCATGCCATCAAACGCAGCCACTGTGCCATCAATTTGCACCACTATGCCATGCCATCAAACGCAGCCACTGTGCCATCAATTGTCACCACTGTTCCATGCCATCAAATGCAGTCACTATGCCATGCCATCAAATGCAGCCACTGTGCCATCAATTCGCACCACTGTGCCATGCCATCAAACGCAGCCACTGTGCCATCAATTCGCACCACTGTGCCATGCCATCAAACGCAGCCACTGTGCCATCAATTGTCACCACTGTGCCATGCCATCAAACGCAGCCACTGTGCCATCAATTGTCACCACTGTGCCATGCCATAAAACGCAGCCACTGTGCCCATCAATTGTCGCCACTGTGCCAATTGTCACCACTGTGCCCTTTAATTGTCGACACTGTGCCTATTGTCGCCACTGTGCCTATTGTCGCCACTGTTCCCATTGATGTCACTGTGCCCTTTAATTGTTGCCACTGTGCCCATTCTCCCCACTGTGCTAATTGTCCCCACTGTGCCAATTGTCACCACTGTGCCCATTGTCACCACTGTGCCCATTGTCGCCGCTGTGCCCATTGTCACCGCTGTGCCCTGAAAAATGCCCCCTATGTTATTGTAATCAGTGGCGTGTGCGGGAGCCAGAGGGGGCGGCGCTCCAGCGCCCTCTATAGACGCACCACCGCTGGACCGCTCCATTCTTCTACAGGCCCAGCGGTGGGGGAGGGAGGAGGAGGGAGCCGAGCTGCTGAAGTCATTTGTCATGGCCCAGACTCTTGGAAGTGGGGACAGGATACCTGTCAAATTATACAAATGAGAAGAAGTTCCACTTTTGGGTGGAACTCCGCTTTAAAGTGGAACTTTAGTCAAAAAATGAACCTGCTAGATCACTTCAGGCTGGCCCCTTTTGCAGGTATAGCTATGTAGAACATTACAAATAAGTGTCTATACTGTTTAACCACTTGCTTACTGTGCACATATACCCTCTTCCTGCCCAGGCGAAATTTCAGCTTCCGGCACTGCGTCGCTTTAACTGACAATTGCGCGGTTGTGCGACGTCGCTCCCAAACAAAATTTACATCCTTTTTTTCCCACAAATAGAGCTTCCTTTTGGTGGTATTTGATCGCCTGTGCGGTTTTTATTTTTTGCGCTATAAACAAAAAAAGAGCATCAATTTTGAAAAAAAAAACACAATATTTTTAACTTTTTGCTATAATAAATATCCCATTTAAAAAAAAAATGTTCTCAGTTTAGGCCGATACGTATTCTTCTACATATTTTTGGTAAAAAAAAAAAAAAAATCGCAATAACCGTATAGTGACTGGTTTGCGCAAAAGTTATAGCGCCTACAAAATAGGGGACATAATTATGATTTTTTTTTTTTTTACTAGGAATGGCGGCGATCTGTGACATTAAAGCAGACACATCGGACACTTTTGATACATTTTTGGGACCATTCACATTTATACAGTGAACAGTGCTATAAACATGCACTGATAACTGTATAAATGTCACTGTCAGGGAAGGGGTTAACACTAGGGGGCGAGGAAGGGGTTAAATGTGTAGCCTAGTGAGTGATTCTAACTGTAGGGGGAGGGGACTGACTGGAGAGGTGACCGATCTGTGTCCCTATGTACAAAGGACACTGCCATGGTCTCCTCTCCCTTACAGGACGTGGATCTCTTTGTTTACACACAGAGATCCACGGTCCTGCTTAGTTACTGGGCAATAGCGGGTGCCCCGCAGCCATTGCGGCCGCCGGGCACGCGCAACGAATTGCACTCCTGTGACCCAGAGGAGAAGCCTAGCCTAAAAAGCTCAGACTGGACTTCTCCTTTAATAATACTCAGACATGTTATGTGGCCAATAAAACTGCTGTGGTAATTGATTTAATTAATATTTTTTTTAATTAAATCAATCGCAAGGATAATTAAGGTGTAACTTTCTTTATCAGTTTTGGAATGAGTGGGCATTGAGTGGGCAAAGAACCTGTGTTACCGGTCATATGTATCTCCCCAAAAACTGTGGGTAAAATTAGGCATCAAACTGCCTGTGTGACAGAGGCCATTGGAAATAAGAAAACTTTTCTGAAGGCTTTTATCCGAGCTTGGTTGAATGACGGTCATCGGTAAAATAAGCAATTAGGATTATATTAAACCCAGTTTTCTTACGTAGAATCAGCAGATGGTTTAATCACTTACTAAGTATGCAGCTTCTTTACCTTTTAAACTGTGTCTGCGTTCCAGTTTAAGGTCGCTGCCATGACTGCTGCCCCAGGTTTCCTGTTTCAGGGTGGCGTTTTTCTATTGCAGCAGAGTTGTGTCTGCCTACACTGCGTGCATCAAAAGAAGCACGCACCCCCATAGCCTAGGATGGCAAGGCACTCCACTGCTCCTCCCTGCTCTTTTCTTCAAATTAACAGACTGGCTGGAGACTGAACTGTACACTGTTAACTCTTTCTTGTGAACTGCAATTTATATGTTGTGCACTCCTGAACCCTGCACTTTGTACACAGCACACACTACTGAAACCTGCACTCTATACATAACACACTATTGATTACTGCACTCTGTATGTAGTGCACTCCGGAACCCTGCAGTCTGTAATTAGTTTACTTAGTGCACGCCTGAACCTTGCACTCTGTACATAGCTCACTCTTGATCCATGCACTCTGTATGCAGTGCACTCCAGAACCCTGTACTCTGTACATAGTATACTCCAGATTACACCACTCTGTGCGTAGTGCATTCCTGAACCCTGCACTTTTTTACGTAGTGCACTCCTGAACCCTGCAGTCTGTACATAGCACACTCCTGAACCCTGCACTCTTTATGTAGTGCACTCCTGAACCCTGCACTCTGTACGTAATGAACTCCTGAACCCTACACTCTGTACGTAATGAACTCCTGAACTCTGCACTCTGTACGTAATGAACTCCTGAACTCTGCACTCTGTACGTAGTGCACTGCAGAGCCCTGTACTCTGTACATAGCGCACTCCAGATCCCTGCATTGTGTACATAGTGCACTCCAGAACCCTGTACTGTGTACGTAGTACACTTCTGAACCCTGCACTCTATAGATTACTCTTTATTTATTTTAAAAATAATCAATGAATTGTTGAGGGAGCACTGACCAGTCTTAGCAGCTAAATAAGCCTTTATTGTTAACCACAAATAGCCATAGTACTTGACCCAGGCAATACCCCCAATGAACAAGGATTGAAAGATATACCTCTGATTGTACACGTGTGTCCATCACATATTTGAATATTGGGGTCTTGTTGTTTTGGTAATCCACGCTTATGTTCTTCAATAGATCCAAGCAATGCCTGAAATAGGAATAGTTACAGTATGGAGACTTATATTTAACATAACTTACATTGTTAAAATTGAAATCATTTGCAAGAACTTACACTAAACTTACACTAAAAAATGTTAAAATTGTCTGTGCTGCCCTTGGTAACCATTGAGTTTTAGTTTTGTTTTGTTTCTTCATTTCAAAACACTATACCGTTTGTTGTGGCTTTTTTGCAACTACTGTGGGGATGTCTGTCTGGGTTTTCATGAGATAAAAAAACAGTAAAAAGGCTTAAAGTGTATTTCCACTTTTGCAGCCAAATTGGCGTAACATCTAGTTTATATTTGTTACATGCTCACCAGTAACATAGCATACCTTAACAAAATGCTGGTTACCTTTTTATGTGCTTTTTATTGCTTAAATATCCTTACATGCTCTCCCGGCTTTGTGTTGTTTAGGAGGGGGCTGTGGAATAATGTTTAATATAAATAACCCTGTCTTTACTGTGTTCGCAATTCTTCATTATCAGCTTTGAACACTGTCTGTCCTAAAGAGTTATGCCGGGTACACACAGGGTTAAAGTGGAGGTTCACCCAAAAAATAAATTTTTAACATTACATTCAACCGAGTTGTCCTAATGACAATCGGCTGTTTTTTTTTTCGTACATACCGACTTTCACCGCCGCTTCCGGGTATGTCTTCTGTGGGACTGGGCGTTCCTATCTGATTGACAGGCTTCCGACCGTCGCATACTGCGCGTTACGAGTTGCCGAAAGAAGCCGAACGTCAGTGCGCAGGCGCCATATAGAGCCACACCGACGTTCGGCTTCTTTCGGCAACTTGTGACATGCTAGGTGGCGTGTCACGAGTTACGCAAACAACGTAACTTTTTAAAATTTCGACGCGGGAACGACGGCCATACTTAACATTGTTGCGCCGCACTTATGCCACCATATAGCAGGGGCAACATTACGCCGGGAAAAGCCTAACGTAAACGTTGTAACTTTACTGCGTCGGCCGCGTGTACGTTCGGGAATTCGCGTATCTAGCTAAATTGCATACTCGACGCGGAATTCGATGGAAGCGCCACCTAGCGGGCAAAAAAAATTGCAGCTTAGATCCGACGGCGTAAGAGACTTACGCCTGTCGGATCTAATGGATATCTATGCGTAACTGATTCTAAGGATCGCATAGATACGACGGGTCAGATTAGGACTTACGACGGCGTGCGCCGTCGTAAGTCCTTTGAGAATCTGGCCCATAGTGTCTACAAGCTATGGGATATTTTTATTTATCTTTTTTTTTTTTACTAGTAATGGCAATGATCAGCGACTTATAGCAGGACTGCGATATTGCGGTGGACAGTTGGGACACTAACTGACATCCTTTTTTGGGACCAGCAGGGCTTTTTTGCTCAATCAACAGGTGCTGGAACTCAACCACGACCCCCCAAAACCCCTCCACCCACACACACGCTCCAAATCACATCAAATAGTGGGTGTGGTCATTCAAATTTCACGAACAGTAGGAGGGTCTTAAAGGGGCATTAAATACCAGGATTGCATTACATACAGAGTGCAGACTTTCTGGGGGTTACACACAGAGTGCAGAGCTGTCACAGAGCAGCCCCCCCCCCCAAGGGTCTGAGCCAGAGGTGGTGGAAAGAAAAGCACTGTCACAGTACTAATGACACTGGCAGGGAAGGGGTTAACATTGGGGCAATGAAAGGGTTAAATGTGTGCCTGACCAGTGCTTTACTACTGTGGGGGAGGTGCTTGTACTAGAAGAAGGCATGGATCGGTGCCCTTGCTTAGCAGAGACACGGGATCCATGCCGTCTGTAGTAACACAATGGTAATCTGCCTTGTGTACATAAGCATACCAGCCTTCTGCCTGTGTACCGAAGCATTGGCAGGTGCCGGTGGACATTAAGTCTGCAGTATCCGCCATTCAGCTCCCGATGTGTCTAATCACAGTGGGGCACTGGCGGCGTGCATGACCCGGACGTGCAAGTACATGATCTGCACAGCAAAGTCACCTTGCCACTGTATATATACAGTATACGGTCGGCAAACAGTTAAAGTAAGCCACATTTTTTGCTTTTCATCTTGGATAGCGTAAGGCAGTGTTTCTCAACCTATTTTTAGTCAAGGCACCCTTGGCAATTTTGAACAGTCCTAAGACACCCTTTAAAAATAATGCAAAATGAAAACCTGTGGCTTTGTGTAACCAAAAAGGAAGCGTAATCCACACGCCAGCTTGTATACAATTTATGATAAATTTTTAGTTATTTTGCCAAGGCACCCCTGAAGAAATCTCAAGGCACCCCTGAAGAAATCTCAAGGCACCCCTGAAGAAATCTCAAGGCACCCCAGAGTTTCTTGGCACCCTGGTTGAAAAAGGCTGGCGTAAGGAACAGTAAAACCTCTGTTTGTTTTAACTGTGTTTCAATAGGGAGATTTCCACTCACTTCCTGTCCTATAGTCGTAACAGGAAGTGAGTTGTCACCAAAGACACCAGAACTAGTGATGGAATTCTTGTTAATTTTCACTCTCAGTGACAACTGTCACCAGGACAAAAAAAGAAGGCGAATCTCCCTAACAGGACACAGACAGCAATAAAAACCAGAAAGTTGTTTTAATTCCTATCCACTCTATCCAAAATAAAAAAGTTTTCTTTAGTTATGCGTTCATTTTTACTTTGGGTAGAAACTGCTTTTATATTTGTCAGAAGTTTATTGTTGGCATCCTTTAACCATTTGATTCATTAGGCAGCCCTCAAAATTTCCACTCGCCTACTAGCATTTGGCGAGTGGATTTAAGCTGGGGGCGAGTGATGACAGGGCTGCATGACCAATCTCCCTCCAATCTGTGCCTACACTTAGAGTCCCGATGAGATTGGCGGCCGAAGAGGAAAGGTGCATGCTCGGGAAAAATAGTCTGGTGAGCCGCGCACAGGCAGAGCAGTACACAGGTGCTCTCCTTACAATTCTCATTAAGCCATGGGACCCAACAGTATGACCTCTCTGAGCCTGCCCCCCGCCCCCCAGGCCCCGACCAATGTAGCTGGAGAGCAGAAAGTAATGAGTGAGGTGGAGGATTGCAAGAATTACCACTCCGGTGCAGCGCTCACTGAAAGTTGCCCTGACATGAGAGCGGCAGCCTTCTAGTTTGTGCAGTTTTCTTCTCCTTGTGCTCTATGTAAGTTTAGCCTGAGCACTGTGAACAGACTGGTCTCAATGTGTGCTGTGCGCTGTCAGTGTGCGCTGTGCTATAGTGTCAATGGCTGTGCAGTTGTGTGGATCTCAGTGCTGGATTGTACTCCTCTCCTCTCTGCCAGCCTGAATAAAAGGGGGAAGGGGGAAGTGGGGACATAGCGTGGGCAAGCGTGGAGCCGCACACACAGGCTCCTGATGATGAGATGAATGGGAGAGAGAGAGGATGGATGGGAGTTGCAGAGGAGACAGCAAGAGAATGGGGAAGAGACCCAGTTCTAGTGCCCTGTCCCTCTGGTCTGACCCCAGTGCCCTGTCCCTCTGGTCTGCCCCCAGTGCCCTGTCCCTCTGATCTGCCCCCAGTGCCCTGTCTCTCTGATCTGCCCCCAGTGCCCTGTCCCTCTGGTCTGCCCCCAGTGCCCAGTCCCATTTTGTTAAAGTTGTTGTTGGTAATATTTAATTTTGTAACTTGATTCTGCATAAAACATTGTCATTCCATGAGATAATCTACGAGGGCGTGTTTACGGGTGCAATTAGGCGCAAGGCAGTGTATGAATTAGGTGGGGCAACTGGTGGCGAGTAACTCTTGAGGCCTGGCTAGTAGCTCAGGACTTGAAATTTTGAGCCCTGCATTAGCTATGTTGTTAATTTATATTAGAATATTTTCATACCTGGGGATGGACAATTGTCAGTTTGCTTTGATGCAGACACTTTCTTATGGATTTTTTGGTGAGGGACTGAGGAGGAGCGTCGTCTGATGTAGATGGTTTGGAGTCACTAGTGCTGGACACATCTGTCAGATCTGAAACACGTTCAGAGATTATAACAGAAAGTAACATTTCACAAATAGAACAAATACCAAGTATTACTAAAGCCAAATGTCAGATATAAAAGACATAAATTACCTGACTTTGACTTAAAGTGGTTACAAAGGCATAAGTTTTTTATATGCATATTTTCCTCAAATTATATAGACAGTCAGTGGTGTAGCAGAGGTGTAGCGTGGGTTGTCAGCGTCCGGGACAAGGCAAGAAATTTGCACCCCCGCCAGACTTTTAGCACTCCCTGAGTCCCTTCTACTAGTACAGTAGTACTAACCTTCCTGATTCCTACACTGACCACTACACTGACTGACCTGATTCCTACACTGATCTACCGGATTCCTACACTGACCACTACACTGACCTACCTGATTCCTACACTGGTCTGCCGGATTCCTACACTGACCACTACACTGACCTACCTGATTCCTACACTGATCTGCCGGATTCCTACACTGACCACTACACTGACCTACCTGATTCCTACAATGACCTATCTGATTCCTACACTGACCACTACGCTGACCTACCTGATTTCTACACTGACCACTACACTGACCTACATGACCACTACACTAACCTTCCTGATTCCTACACTGACCACTACACTGACCTACCTGATTCCTACACTGATCTGCCTGATTCCTACACTGACCACTACACTGACCTACCTGATTCCTACACTGACCTATCTGATTTCTACACTGACCACTACGCTGACCTACCTGATTTCTACACTGACCACTACACTGACCTACCTAACCACTACACTGACCTACCTGATTCCTACACTGACCACTACACTAACATTATTCCTATACTATCCACTACACTGATCTACCTGATCTCTACACTGACCTACCTGATTCCTACACTGACCACCACACTAACATGATTCCTATACTATCCACTACACTGTCTACCTGATCCCTACACTGACCTACCTGATTCCTATACTGGCCATTACACTGACCACTACACTAAACTACCTGATTTCTATACTGACCACTACACTGACCTACCTGATTCCTATACTGACCACTACACTGACCTACCTGATTCTTATACTGACCACTACACTGACTACCTGAGTTCTATACTGACCACTACACTGACCTACCTGATTCCTGCACTACTCCCCCCACCACCATATGAACAGTGTAGATCGGTTGATTTTGCTCACCTCTCCATTATAATCCCTTTACCAGGTACTGTTCCTGACTAGGGATGAGCTTCGAGTTTGAGTCGACTCCAACATTGGCTGTTCGCCAGTTCAAAGAACAGCGAACAATTTGGGGTGTTCACAGCAAATTCGAAAACCCCGCAAAATTTTTCCCCTGAAGGGCCTGATATGGAATTTGGGGGGACCCCTACACATTTTTTTTTATTATTATTTTGGTTCCCTGCACAAAATGTCATGTTTGAAGGGAAAAAAAAGTAATTTAAAACTACTCCCGCTATTATTGAATTGTCGGTCCCGGCAATACAGATAAAAGTAATTGAAAAAAAATGGCAGGGGTTCCCCTTAATATTCATACCAGACCCAAGGACTGTCATTTTTTTCAATTACTTTTCTCTGCATTGCCAAGACAGACAATTTGTGAATAGCTGCTAGTAGTTTTAAATGACTTGTTTTCCTTCAGAAATGACACTTTGTGCAGGGACAATTCTAAGCACGGGAAACATGTGCTACTTTACATACATACTTTAGACATCCCCCAGGTACGAAATTTAAAGGAATATTTAACTTTTATTGTTTCACTTTTAGCATTATTAAAATCACTGATCCTGAAAAAACTGCAGCTTTTACAACTTTTTTTGCATTGATATATGTTCCCTGGGGCAGGACCCAGGTCCCCAAACACTTTTTAGGACAATAACTTGAAAATTAATCTTTAAAATTTGCACTTTTGATTTTTCACGTTCGAGTCCCATAGACTTTAACAGTGTTCGAATGTTCGCGTGAACTTTCGGTCCGTTTGCATGTTCTGGATGAGAACCGAACCGGGGGGTGTTTGGCTCATCCCTATTCCTGACATCCAGCTGCTCTTCAGTATACCCTGCCAAGAGCTTCTCCAATAGCCGCCATACGCTCTGCACCACCCCTCCCCTCCGCTGTTCTCACACTGACACGGGCCGCCCATGCGAGGGATCATGGAGGACTATTTAGGTCAACTACTAGAATGTTTTTATTTATATGTACATGCTGTTTTAACAATGTTTAAATACAAGATATTGTATTTTAAATAATCTGCATGTGTGTGCCTATAAAGTAAATTTTTAATTTCCAACAATTGTCCATGATCCTGGTATAACTACTTTCCAAGGCGTGCACTAGACGGCAAGCAATTAAGAATAGTTATAGGGCCAGATCCACAGATAATTAGATTAGAGATACGCTACGCCGCCGTACCTTACCTGGCGAATCTTTGAATCCTCAAAGAATTTGCGCCTTAAGTTATGGCGGCGTAGTGTACTTCTGGCGGCGGAATTCAAATCGGCGGGTAGGGGGCGTGATTCATTCAAATGAAGCGCGTCCCAGCGCCGAATGAACTGCGCATGCGTCGTTCCGAAATTTTACGCCGTGCATTGCGCTAAATGACGTCGCTAGGACGTAATTTTTTTAACTTAGACGTGAGTTACGTCCATCCCTATTCACAGACGACTTACGCAAAAAAAAAATTCAAATTTCGACGCGGGAATGACGGCCATACTTTAACATGGCAAGTCTATCTATACGCCGGATAATACCAGCTTTAACTATACGCCGGAAAAAGTCGACTACAGACGACGTTAGAAAATGCGACGGCCGCGCGTTCGTTCGTGGATCGTCGTAAATCTCTAATTTGCATACCCGACGCGGAAAACGACGCGAACTTCACCCAGCGGGCGCTGAAGTATTGCACCTACGATCCGAAGGCGTACGAAGCCGTACGCCTGTCGGATCGAACCCAGATGCCGTCGTATCTTGGTTAGAGGATTCAAAGTAAAGCTACGACGCGGGAAATTTGAAAGTACGCCGGCGTATCAGTAGATATGCCGGCGTAATCGCTATGTGGATCTGGCCCATAGTCTTTTCTCCCATTTTAGCATTATAAAAGAAGAGGAAATAAAATGCACAAAATTGTTTTCTTATTGCTGCAGATGAATAAATAAACATGGATTTTCTTCCCACATGATTAGGTAATGTTTTGTTTTTTGTAAAATTTTGGAATCAAATGAAATTAGTAAATCAGCCTCAGTGACTCAACAACAGTTTCTTGGAAATTGATTATGAATAGTTACATAAGCATTACGCTTCTAAAACAGTTATTTCATGTTGTGGTTTCTAAAGACACTCACATGGTAATAAAGCCAACTGCTCTGGTGTCACACAATGGTCCTCGGAGGAACTGAAAGACAATTCAGTAGAGCCATGGCAAAATGTGTTGTCTAGGTTTTGCGTTTGATGGCTGTGCCATCTAGTGGTAACTGGGCTACTTGCAACTGGAACTTTACATGTACGTCGCCTTAGGATGCTCCTTTTGAATTTGGAGTATGACGTTTTTCCAAAGTCTGGTGTCTGAAAGTAAGAAAAAAAAAGCCAATTAAGAAAACATTCAAAAACAAGCTAGCAAACACACATTTTAAGTAGATATGCATTCTATGACCGTTTCCTCACACCATGGGGTTATTTACAAAAACTGAAGTGCAAAATCTGTTGCAACTCTGCATAGAAACCAATTAGCTTTCAGGTTTTATTGCCAAAGCTAAGTAACAAGCTGAAGTTAGAAGCTGATTGGCTACCATACACAGCTGCACCAGATTCTGAGTGCACTCGTTTTAGTAAACCTGCCTCCATGTGTTACATGTGCACCACAGGCTAAGGGCCCTTTCACATGTACGGACAAACGGTCCGTTTATAATGGTTACAATAACTTTTAATGGTTCCCTATGGGATTGCAGACGTTAGCAGATGATGCATCCGATAACGCCCGCAACCATCCGCGTCCGCAAATATCCGCTTTTGCGGACGGAAGAAAACGCTATTTTTCTTCCGTCCAGTGGAACGGATCGGATGAATACGGACACACGGTCCGTATTCATCCGATTCCCTATAGGGGAGAGCGGAGGAGAGACAGGGCGGTCTCTGCACAGTGTGCGGGGACCGCCCTGTCCGCCGACAGCTCAGCGGGGATTAACGGAGGAATCCCCGCTGAGCCAAACGGGCTAACGGAGCGGATCAATACGGATCCGCTCCGTGTGAAAGAGCCCTTAAGTCTCATACACACAATCGGATTTTCCGATGGGAATTGTGTGATGGCAGGCTGTTGTCGAAAAATCTGACCGTTTGTATGCTCCATCGAACAATTATTGTCGGATTTTCCGCCAACAAATCGTGTGCCGTTTGTATGCTAATTCCTGGCCAGCGCCCTTCGGACAAAAGTCCTACGATTTGTCCGCAGAAAATCCGATTGTGTGTACCAGGCTTTAGAAACGGCAGGAAAAAGCACATACATATCATATTTTATGTAGCTGCCATGGAAGGGGTGAAGACTAAGGCCACGTACACACGATCGGTCCATCCGATGAAAACGGTCCGAAGGACCGTTCTCATCGGTTAATCGATGACGCTGACTGATGGTCTTATGTGCCTACACACCATAGGTTAAAAAACTGATCGTTTCAGAACGCGGTGACGTAAAACACAACGACGTGCTGAAAAAACGAAGTTCAATGCTTCCAAGCATGCGTCTTTTTAACCGATGCTTTTGCATACTAACGATCGGTTTTGACCTATTGGTTATCAGTCCATCGGTTAAATTTTAAAGCAAGTTCTCATTTTTTTGACCGAAGGTTAACTGACTGATGGGGCCCACACGCGATCGGTTTGGACCGATGAAAAGGTCCTTCAGTCCGATGTGAGCTTTTTGTCAGGAATTCCGACCGTGTGTATGCTCCGTCACACTTTTCCTGTGAGAATTCCGGCCAAGAAAAGATTGAGAGCAGGATCTCAATTTTCGTGACAGGAAAAATTCCTATCGGGAATGGTGGTCTTCTGTATGCAATTACGACGCAAAAAAAAAAACATGCATGCTCAGAATCAAGCAGAAGAGCCGAACTGCCTATTGAACTTCATTGATCTCGGCTCGTCATATGCGTTCTTGACGCTCGGAATTTCAGATAAGGTTTGTGTGACCGTGTGTATGCAAGACAAGTTTCAGACGTTTTCCTGCTGAAAAATGAACACAGTTTTCCTGTTGGAAAAACTGATCGTGTGTACAGGGCATAATACTATGGAGTGTTACTTTACAGAATTAAAAATGTTTTTTGTATTAATGCTTGCAAATTATGTAACTAAAGTAGAGTTAATACATTTCGAGTGATCTTTGTGGTCCAACACAATGCAATTTCCTGTGTTCCCTACTTGCCTGTGGCAAAGCTTATTTTGACCTTTGACCAGAAAGGGAACATTTTATAGCCTTTAAACCAGTGGTACCCAACCTTTTGAAGCGCGAGAGCCACTTAAGCAACTTGGTAACTGGTTGTGGGCCACAATCAGCGGAACGGGCGAATGGCAGGTCCAGGTCCGCTCTGCATAATTCTTAAATACTTGTTTCCTAATAAAACAAGTATAATTGTTTTATATTGTATCTACATGAATAGTTGTGGTTTTGCTATTGTATTATGCTTGTCTGTCATTCTAGCAGATACTAGTGTCAAGCCCTTTGTGGTGGACTGGTGACATTGCTTGTGGCGCTTGTAAAACTAGGTGCACCGGAGTTGACAGTTGTCTACTAAAACTGTTGAGGGTAGGCTGCATGCATTCATTTGGTCATTCTATGATCAAATGATGGTTAAAATTGCATGAAATTGCCCAAAAAATTTAATTTGTATAAAAGCCAGACAATCAATTCTTCGACATTTGCAAATGTACACAGTCAGTGACAGAAGATGAATAGTACTAGGCAAAAGGAAGCTGTAGTTGGGGAATAGTGGTCTCATAGATCACAAAGTAAATCTATGTTAGAATACAAAGAAAGGATTCCAACTGAAAATGAGGGTTGTTTTTACATGGAAGAGAGAACAAGTTAGTAACTCTACTAAAGTAGCTCTAAAGCCAAAACATTGTCTTCCTTATTATGGATAGAATAAAGCTGTCTATACATTAGTAGAGTTCCGAGTAAACATTTGTATGAATTTTCGTACGAAAATTCTTTGTATGTTTGATGAATTGATGAATTTCATTCGAAAGTACTGGTACTTCAAAATTGAATTTGCTTCAGGCAAAGTTCGGCCCTGATTAGTCCCTGAAACAGAGAACCGAACAGACTCACCGGACCCCCCGCCATGAGCCGCATGGGAAGATAGTGTGAACCCAGCCTTAAAGCAGTTGTAAACCCGTTTAAAAAAAAAAATGTTCTCCTGCAAGGCAAAAGTCATAATGAGCTAATATGCACCGCATATTAGCTCATTATGAAATACTTACCTCGGAACGAGGTGTGTAAAACTTACCTGGTTCACGCCGAGCGAGAAATCATCTTTCTCCGCGTGTCTTCCGGGTATCGCTGCTCCAGCGCTGTGATTGGCTGGAGCGGCGATGACGTCACTCCCGCGCGTGCGCGCGGGAGATTTAAATTCGGCAAGGTCCAGCGGCTGCCGGTCCTTTAGCCGAGGATCCCCCCTGCGCATGCGCCGCTGACGTCAGCGGCGCATTGCGAGGGGAATATCTCCTAAACCGTGCAAAATTCCATCTTGCTCCTTGAATTTTCTCATCATTACAGTGGAAAACAAATGCTGATTTAAGCCCGCTAACGATTAGGAAATAGAACAAACATTCCTAAAAAAACATTTTCATACGGAACTCAACTAGTGTATCGCCAGCTGGGTGGGTTATATCTCCTCCCTGGATTTTTTTTAACTACTTAAGACCCGGACCATTATGCAGGTTAAGGACCTTGCCCCTTTTTGCGATTCGGCACTGCGTTGCTTTAACTGACAATTGTGCGGTCGAGCGACGTGGTTCCCAAACAAAATTTGCGTCCTTTTTTTCCCACAAATAGAGCTTTCTTTTAGTGGTATTTGATCACCTCTGCGGTTTTAATTTTTTGTGCTATAAACAAAAATAGAGCGACAATTTTGAAAAAAAAATGTTTTACTTTTTGCTATAATAAATATCCCCAAAAAATATATAAAAAAGCTATTTTTTCCCTCAGTTTAGGTCGATACATATTCTTCTACATATTTTTGGTAAAAAAAAATGCAATAAGCGTATATTGATTGGTTTGCGCAAAAGTTATAGCGTTTACAAAATAGGGGATAGTTTTATGGCATTTTTATTAATATTTTTTTTTTACTAGTAATGGCGGCGATCAGCGATTTTTTCATGACTGCAACATTATGGCGGACACATCGGACACTTTTGGCACATTTTTGGGACCACTGTCATTTTCACAGCGAAACATGCTATAAAAATGCACTGATTACTGTGAAAATGACAATGGCAGTGAAGGAGTTAACCACTAGGGGGCGCTAAGGGGTTAAGTGTGCCCTAAGGGAGTGATTCTTTCTGTAGAGGGGCGTGGCTGGACGTGTGATGTCACTGATCGTCGTTCCCTATAACAGGGAACAGATGATCAGTGACAAGCCACAGAGAAGAACCACTCAGCCACTCACCTCTCCCTGTTCTTCAGCTCCTGTGACCCGATTGCGGGACACCGGCGGCGATCGGGTCCGCGGGTCCCGCGGGCGCGGTCACGGAGCTTTGGACTGGGTCGGAGCGTGCCACAGGCGGTGCGTGCGCGACCCACGGCTGGGCACTCAAAGGGCAACGTACCTGTACATGCCTGTGCCCAGCCGTGCCATTCTGCCGACGTATATCGGCGTTAGGCGGTCCACAAGTGGTTATACTGTTCCAAGGGTAGCCCTGAGGGGTTATGTCCCATTAGGAAGATTTTCCTTCACTTCCTGTCTCATCACTAAAACAGAAAGTCAGTGGAAATCCTTCCAAAATGAGGCAATCCCTGGTTGTCAGGAGGGTCAACAGAGCTAATGATCATATTGGAAGATTTCCCCTCTATTCTCATTCTGGTGACAACACAGGACAATTAGAGAGGATGAATCTCCCTAATGAGGGCAGAGACAGCAAAAAAAAAAAAAAACGGACATTCTTATCCCTCTTGTCTCTAAAAAAGTTGTATCCTTAGTTATGCTTTAGGAATAGAAGATACTGTACATGTGTAGCACCCTCCTAGGCAGGGATGAACTTTCCATTGGGCTTTACTGGGCTCAAGTCCATGGGCCCCGCCCAATAGGGAGCCCCTTACGTTTATTTTTTTGCAATAATATGCCAGTCATTAAAAGTGGTTGTAATGTAAATCCTCAGACACAACATTGTCTTAAAAAAAAGCCCATAACACAGGCAGCTGATCATTTGCATGACGTCACCGCGCTTGCGCACATTAGCCCCTCTAAACCGGCATTTAAAGCTTGCCGGAATGCAGTCTGTGAGAACTTCCCCTCTGTCCGGCAGAGAGGAAAAGTCTTGCGATGTTTAGCTCCTTCCACTCTTCCTGATACTCCCCCGTGTGACTAAAGACGAGGTCACAAAAGGGGAGTAAAGAAAACAGCAGCCGCAGACACAGCGATGAATGGTTACGGCGCAACGGCGCATGCGCAAGATTAACGACAGGGACACAGTAAGGGCGGAAGCACGTCATAATTTGAATCACATAACAGCAGTACGAATGGCACTTGAGATACCCGGAAATACAGAGAACAAAACCATCCTAAAAAAGGTATTTGCAGGCCTCATTTTTGGGGGATATATATATGTATGTATTACATTGCGATGAGCTGTTATAACTTAATAATTGAAAAACTGCAAAAATCGGCCGGGGTTTACTTCAGAATCGTGATCTCTATTTTTATTCTCAGTTTATCCAGAATTGTGTAGCTCTAATACATAGCTTGTGTATGTATCATTTTGTTCTATTTAAAGTAATGTTTAGAAGGTTGGGCCCGAAAGTAACTCAATCCCAGGGGCCCCCACCACCCTAAGTCCTGCCCTGCTCCTAGGTACAGTAGGTACTGGGATTTAGGTACATTTAGTTTCGGCTCACTGTAATCAGCGTGGCTGTGTTGCTTTTTCTGACCTGTTATGTGTTTCAGTGGCTGCAGAATTGACTGCTTCCCCCTGGTTGGTTTGGTTGGTGAGAGAGATCCAAAAGACTGTGTCCTGAAGAGCTCAGTCTATCTAATTCTTAGTGAAAGGACTTTTCTCAGACTGTCCAGAGAGGAAAATGAATCTCCTCACGTTGCAGCTCCATCCATTATTTACTTGTACAAGGACCTGGCTCACAGTTCTGCCAGAGAAAGTTCAGTGTCCTCAAATCGTTATTAAGGGTTACTGGCAGTGGCGGCTGGTGCTCAAAATTTGGGGGGGGGGGGGCGCAAACAAACTGAAAAAAAAAACATCAATTGCAGCCACTGTGCCCATCAAACACAGCTACTGTGCCCATCAATTGCCACCACTGTGCCCATCAAACGCAGCCACTGTGCCCATCAAACGCAGCCACTGTGCCCATCAAATGCAACCATTGTGCCCATCAAATGCAGTCACTGTGCCCGTCAAATGCAACCATTGTGCCCATCAAATGCAGTCACTGTGCCCATCAAACGCAGCTACTGTGCCATCAATTGCCGCCACTGTGCCATGAAAAGATTACGCAGTCACTGTGCCATGAAACGCAGCTTCTGTGCCCGCCAAATGCAGCCACTGTGCCCATCAAACGCAGCCATTGTGCCCATCAAACGCAGCCACTGTGCACATCAAATGCAACTACTGTCCAATCAATTGCCGCCACTGTGCCATCAACCGCAGCCAGTGTGCCCACCAATTGCTGCCAGTTTGCCCATCAATTGCTGCCAGTGTGCCCATCAATTGCTGCCACTGTGCCCCAATATTCATTTGCTTTCCTAACACAAAGCAGAGTGAACTGCAAGCGCCCAGCATGGTGCCCACTGTTCACCTTTTTGGATGTCTATTAGAGCAATTAGATGCTCCCAAAAAATATCCCACCACTGTAATTCAGGCTCCCATAGGCGACCATAGATAGATTCATGCAATGCATGAATCTTTCTATGGTTATAGACAAGAGGCAGGAGAGAGGGGGCAGCGCCCTTGTGCCCCTTATGCACGCACCGCCACTGGTTACTGGGGTATCCTATCATTACCCACTACCTACCCAAGTCAGGGCCATCTTTAGGGCAGGGCAAAAGGGTCAGCTGCCCTGGGCCCTGTCATTGTTGTGGGGCCCAAAGCAGCTACCTCATACTTGCCAACTATCCCAGTTTAAATTTCCTTGTCCCTTATGTCCTGATATCTCAGTGTGAAGTGCTGCTACTAATGCTGCCCAGCTCTGCCCTATTGTTGTGTACAGATGACTAACCTGCAGACCCTGTGTGTACATGTAAATAACCAACATTCATATGTAAATAGCTGAGGCATTCATATGTATATCATGCCTCTCTGCAGTGAAGAGGTGATGTGCTGTAACCTCTAGCAACCAATCAGTGAGCAGTAATGTGTGCTGTAACCTCTAGCAACCAGTCAGTAATTGGTAATGTTATGCTGTAACCTCTGGCAACCAATCGCAATCACTGCCTGATCTGATACAGTAAATTGATTTTAAGTCTAGCTGATATTTATTGTATGTCTCAGAGCAGATGGAGAGCAAAATTGCATTGGGAGGGGCCCCAAGAATTTTTCTTACCCAGGGTCCAATCAATATTAAAGACGGACCTGATCCAAGTTCTCATTAAAGCGTCAGAAAAAGCATATCCTAGACTGGCTAATGAGCCTGAAGAGTGTGTGTTATCTGCAAGGAAACTACTTGGAAAAGGATCTAGGTGCTACACATGATTAACAAATAAAAAATATTACACTGGTAAAGAATTGCATCATTTATCTATTACTGAAACCTTTCTTTTTTAACTCTTTTTATTGAATTTTCAATTTTGGTACAACATTCATACACCACTGTCTTCCAGTCACAGGGACTTAGCCCATGCAGGGACGCAAAAGGTAACAATGCAACTTATGTAATACAAGGAAGGTAGCCTTAACCACTTCAACCCTGGAAGGATTTACCCCTTAATGACCTGGCCATTTTTTGCAATACGGCACTGCGTCGCTTTAACTGACAGTTGCTCAGTCGTGCGATGCTGTACCCAAACAAAATTGACATCCTTATTTCCCACAAATAGTTTTCTTTTGGTGGTATTTGATCACCTCTGCGGTTTTTATAAAACAAATGTATTCATCCGTTTAGGCCAATATGTATTCTTCTACATATTTTTGGTAAAAAAAATCGCAATAAGTGTAAATTGATTGGTTTGCGCAAAATGTATAGCGACTACAAACTACGGGATAGATTTATGGACTTTTATTTTTTTATATCGTTTTTTCTGGTAATGGCGGCGATCGGCGACAAATCTGACGATCGCAGGTGGCCGTTGGGCATTAAGTCCGCCAAACCCAAGAACGAGCTCCCGCGGAATCCGGCGCGCGCGTGCCCACAGTAACACATGTACAGACTGGCGTACAGGTACGTCGGTTTGCACAGCTGAGCCACCTTGCCGCAGTATATATGTGGAAGGCGGTCGGAAAGTGGTTAAGGACTGAAATATCTTGTAAAATAAACTAGAAAGACCTGTGTATATTGGCCCAAACTCTATCATACTTTGTGTGGCAACCCCTGTGGATATACGTGTCTTTATAATAGGGGAGTGCATTATTCACCAGCTGCTTCCAAAAGGATAAATGAGGAGGGGTCCTAATTTTTCCAGCATAACATAATTGCTTTCCTGGCATAAAACAATAGGAGACCAATCAGGGTTCTCTCTGCCACTCTAGGAGCACTAAGTACTTTCTTAAAAGTGTATTTATTTATTTATTTTTGGTTTTGTTATGCTATGAATATGTATGAGTTGATTTCAATGTTTTCATTTAATTGAATTTATTTTATTTATAGTTGTATTAAATATTTTTTTTCTGTTTTTGTTTTTGTGTATATGTTGTTGTGATATAAAAAAAATGTAAAATAAAATCTGATATAACTTGATCTAAAAAAAAAGTAAGGTGGATTTAAACTACTAAATGTTATTATAGTCAAAAGATCAAGGGGGAGCAGTTAAAATGCTACATGTAATAATGTGTAATATATTAAATAAAAATAAGGAAATCTAAGTATAATAAAGCACTTAAAATTCAGGAAGTAGGTAGGTGGAATGAGGTAACAGGATGCAAACACCCTTTGTAATGCCTCGTACACACGATCCCTCTCTTCTCTAAAAAAGTTGTATCCTTAATTATGCTTTAGGATTAGAAGATACTGTACATGTGTAGCACCCTGTACGTGTGTATACCCCATCGTAGAAATTCCATCGGAAGAAATTCCATCACAGAAATTCCATCAGAGAAATTCCATCACAGAAATTCCATCACAGAAATTCCATCGGAAGAAATTCCATCACAGAAATTCCATCAGAGAAATTCCATCGGAAGAAATTCCATCACAGAAATTCCATCGGAAGAAATTCCATCACAGAAATTCCATCGGAGAAATTCCATCGGAAGAAATTCCATCAGAGAAATTCCATCAGAGATTATATAGAGAACATGTTCTCTTTTCCTCCAATGAAATTCCGTCGGAATTCCAATGTGAATTTGGTCGGACAAAGGTCCGATCGTGTGTATAGGGCATTAGGCTCCATTCACACTAATGCTTTTTTTGATGCATTTTGCAGAAATGCAGGGAAATTTTTTAACATGGTTTCCTATGGAACATGTTCACATCAATGCTTTTTTTGTGCCTCTGCGTTTTTGGAAAGGGTCAGGGTCTTTTTTTCCTGCAAAAAGCAGTGTTTTGCATGTAATAGAATTCAATGGACCCACATCCAAAACGCAAGTACTGCGTTTTTACCACGTTTTTACCGCGATTTTGCCGCGATTTGCGTTTTTTTTAAACTGTTTATAGCTGGTTGTAAAATGAAATGTAAAAAAATTAAAATTGATGTAAAAAAAATTTAAAACGAAAATCGCGGTAAAATCGCGGTAAAAACGCATGTCAAAAAACGCAGCAAGCACCGCAAAAAGCACTGCAAAAACGCTAAAAAGCAACATGCATAGGTGTGAATCGAGCCTTAGGCTTGATTCACACTTATGCATTTTTAGTGCTTTTTGCATTTTGAAGATTTGCACTAGAGCCCATTTAACATGATTTCCTATGGACCATGTTCTGTAGAGCAGATGTAAAAATTGCAAAAAGCACAAAAAATGCATAGGTGTGAATCAAGCCTCATGCCGCGTACAGACGGTCGTTTTTTGTGATGAAAAAAAACAACGTTTTAAATCATAAAATAAAACAACGTTTTTGAAACTTCATTTTCAAAAACGAAGTTGCCTACACACCATCGTTTTTTCACAATGCTCTAGCAAAGCGAGGTTACGTTCACCACTTTTTTCCATTGAAGCTCGCTTCATAACTAGCTTCTGGGCATGCGCGGGTTTAAAAACGTCGTTTTAAACGTCGTTTTTTGCTACACACGGTCAATTTCTGTGAAACAAAAAACGACGTTTTGAAAAACAACACAAAAAATTCAAGCATGTTCGAATTTTTTTTGGCGTTTTTTTAAGACATAAAACAACGTTTTGCCCACACGCGATCATTTTAAATGACGTTTTTTAAAAAGTCGTTTTTTTTTTCATCACAAAAAACGACCGTCTGTACGCGGCATTAGGCCTGGTTCACACCTATGCAGGTTGCAGTTTGCAAATTCCAGGTGCATTTTGCGTTTTTCAATACATGGTTTTGATCCATTGAAATCTATAGAACCAAAAACCAGAAAAAAGTCCCTGGCCCTTTCCATAAAATGCATAGATGTGAACGTGACCCATAAGAAACCACGTTAGAAAAAGTCCTGCAAGCAGCATCTTTGGGGCGGTGGAGGAGCGGTGTATACACCAAACCCTCCACCGCCTCTGCCCTAGAAATAAATGGCCACTGCTGCCGACACGCCTGCAAAGCGATTCGGCAGCGGCGCTTCTCGGGTGCTATTAACGCTTTCTTCGGCTGCTAGCGGGGGTTAAAAGCGCCCCGCTAGTGGCCGAAAAGAGCGCTGCTAAAACGACAGTAAAGGGCCGCTAAAACTAGCAGCACTTCGCCGCGGCCCATTGTCAGTGTGAAAGGGGGTTTCATTGTTTAGGATTCCTTCAGACCTTTGCTGCGCCACGATTTGTTACTATATTGATACACTGGACATTTTCCTGCTAAATTGTAGAAAATGTATTAACATAATAACAAAACATAAAAAAGCAAAACATAAATAATGTTGATACGTTTTATGCTTTATTTATACTTATCTTTTACTTTGTATCTATGCTGTCTTTGGTCTGGAATTCTATACTGCACACTTAGGGCCAGATTCACATACCCGCGGCGCAGCGTAACGTAAACCGTTTACGTTACACCGCCGCAAGTTTTCAGTCTAAGTGCCCGATCCACAAAGCACTTACCTGGAAATTTGCGGCGGTGTATCGTAAACACGTCCGGCGCAAGGCGGTCCAATTCAAATGGGGCGGGTACCATTTAAATTAGGCGCGCTCCCGCGCCGGACGTACTGCGCATGCTCCCGTCGCAAATTTCCCAACGTGCTTTGCGCGAAATTACGACGCGCCGACATTTTGAGAATCGCGACGTCAACAAAGCACTTACGCTGGGGGAAAAAAAAAATTCAAAAGCGACGCGGGAAAGACGGGCATACTTTAACATGGTGGAGTAATTTTCCACCATGTTAAAGGTGCACTATCTTTGCGACGGAAATCTAACACTTGCGATGACGTAACGACGGGAAAAATCTTTGTGGATCACCGTAACTCCTAATTTGCATACCCAACGCTGGTTTACGACGCAAACTCCCCCCAGCGGCGGCCGCGGTATTGCATCCTAAGATCCGACAGTGTAAGTCCATTACACCTGTCGGATCTTCTGGCTATCTATGCGTAACTGATTCTATGAATCAGTCGCATAGATACTCTGAGGCCCCGTACACACGACCGAGTTTCTCGGCAGAATTCAGTCAGAAACTCGATCGGAGCTGAATTCTGCCGAGAAACCCGGCCGTGTGTACACTTTTGGCCGAGGAATCCGACGAGGATCTCGGCGAGGAAATAGAGAACATGTTCTCTATTTCCTCGTTGTTCAATGGGAAATTTCAGCTCGCCGAGATCCTCGGCGGTTTCACAAGGAACTCGACGAGCAAAACGATGTGTTTTGCCCGTCGAGTTCCTCGGACGTGTGTACGGGGCCTCAGAGATACGACGGAGTATCTGAGATACTCCGTCGTATCTCCTTTGTGAATCTGGCCCTTAGCTCTTTCAGCCCTGGTTCACACTTGTGAGGCTTTGAAATCATGCAACTTGATCGCGATTTCAAAGCCGCAGATAAGTGCACCACCGATTTCATTGTGGCTTACGACCTAAGTCTATGCAAGTCTCAATGAAATCGGAAAAAAAGTAGTGCAGAAATCTTTCGCATAATCACTGCGACATGAGTCGTGGAAATCTGAACAGTTCCTGTGCCAGCAATGGGGTGCGACTTGGAACTGTAAAATCACATAAAAAATAGCACCTGGAAATTATTCTTTTTTTCTATCCTCTTCTCCTGTCACCCAAGTGCCACTCATCATTATCTACCATAAGAATTCTGGGCCAGATTCACGTAGACTAGTGCCTGATTCACAAAGCACTTGCAATGAAAACCTACGCTGGCGGCCTCCGGCGTAAGCCTGCGTAATTTAAATGGGCGTGTGCCATTTAAATTCGGCGCGCTCCCGCGCCGGACCTACTGCGCATGCTCCGTTTCGAAATTCCCGCCGTGCTTTGCGCGAAGTGACGTCATTTTTTCGAACGGCGACGTGCGTAGCGTACTTCCGTATTCCCGGACGTCTTACGCAAACGACGTGAATTTTTTAATTTCGACGCGGGAACGACGGCCATACTTTATACAGCACATACGTGTGCTGTGTAAAGTTAGGGCACCCAAAACGACGACTAAATTTGCGACGGGAAACTAGACTAGCAGCGACGTAGCGAACGCGAAAAATCGTAGTGGATCGCCGTAACTCCTAATTTGCATACCCGACGCTGGTTAACGACGCAAACTCCCCCCAGCGGCGGCCGCGGTACTGCATCCTAAGATCCGACAGTGTAAAACAATTACACCTGTCGGATCTTAGGGCTTTCTATGCGTAACTGATTCTATGAATCAGCCGCATAGATACTCTGAGAGATACGACAGAGTATCTGAGATACTCCGTCGTATCTCCGCTGTGAATCTGGCCCTCTGAGTATAGGCTTTCAACCAATGAATAAAACATTAATGGGGTTAAAAGAATCTTGCACATTGTGTCTTAGAAATAATCCCTTCAGCAAGCAAGATGGTTGTTTATACATTGGACAAAAAGGGACAACTGAGAAGGAAAAAATACCTGGTACACACTACAACTCGCATGGTTGAACATAAAAAACCTGACAGTTATGTTAAAGTGAAAGTCCACACAAAAAGAGAACCTCCGTTTTTCGGAACGCTCCTCCCCCCTCCGGTGTCACATTTGGCACCTTTCAGGGGGAAGGGGGGTGCAGTTGCCTGTATAATACAGGTATTTAAACCCACTTCCGGGCATAGACTGGGAGTCGACGGATTGATGTTAACCCCTCCTCATCTGAATTCAGCAGTGGTATCGTTGTACACATTTTTATACCAGTGTCATACTTAGCTACATGTTTTTATGACTGCTTTTGCTACTGTTTGGTATTACTCGCACCATTTTTACAGTTTATGTAGCTACATCGATTTTATCTCCAGTGCAATATTTATATTGTTACCTACTTGAAGACTATAAAAGTTTTAATGCTATTCCCATTGAGCGCTGCTGTTTTTTGTATCCTGCTATCCATTTTTCCAGTGGTTGGAAGCTGCACTGGGAATCAGCCTGCAAGGAGATCAGCTAAAAGTAGTTGGATCTGTATGTGCGTTATAATTAATCGAAATTAGTCAAATAATCGATTTAAAAAAAAAAAAACGATTAATCGAACACCGAAATTTTAATCAGTAACAGCCCTAGAAATTTACAAATGCCGCAATTTAGAAATTGGATGAAAGGTTTAGCACTGGGAAACACTTTTTGAAAGGTAAAAAGTGCATTTTATTTATATCTATATAGATCAGACCAAAATGAGGGGCAAATGAGGGGGAAAGAGGGACAGAGGGATGTTGTTCCAAATCAGGGACAGTCCCACAACATCAGGGACAGTTGGGAGCTATGACCTTTGGGCCTGATCCACAAAAGGGATACGCCGGCGTATCCCTGTTTCTATCTATGGAACTGATCCACAGAATCAGTTTCCAATAGATAGGCAGAAGATCCGACATGTGTAAGGGACTTACACTGCCGGATCTTAGGATGCAGTACCGCGGCCGCCGCTGGGGGCATTTCTCGTCGAAATCCAGCATCGGGTATGCAAATTAGCACTTACGGAGATCCACAAAGCTTTTACGCTTCGTTTTTTCTCCGTAAGTATTAGTTTGTCGTCGCAAAATTAGGGCTGCTTTTACAAGGTCTAAACTGTTTACACCTTGTAAAAGTATACCCTTCTATCCCGCGTCGCTGTAATTTTTTTTTATTATTTTTTTTTTTTCCGCCGCAACTCTTTTTTTTTTTTTACGCGAATCGTGATTCTCAAAACCCGGCGCAACGTAAAACCGCGCAAAGCACGTCGGGAAAATAACGTCGGGAGCATGCATAGTACGTCCGGCGCGGGAGCGCGCCTAATTTAAATGGGACTCGCCCCATTAGATTAGGAACGCCTTGCGCCGGACGGATTTAAGTTACACCGCTGAAAATTTCTAGGTAAGTGCTTTGTGGATCGGGCACTTAGGTAGAGATTTTGCGGCGGTGTAACTTAAACGGGAAAAATTAAGTTACTCCGGGTTTTTGTGGATCAGGCCCTATGTAACTATGTAGCTTGTGTAATAATTCAGTTGTGTACAGTTCTCATGTTGTCTTCAATGTGTAGGGTGAATGGACACATGCAATGGCCCACATTCCTCTTTATCTCCCATAATACAATGAAGCTCCAGCTGACTGGTGACGAATCCTCAGATCTATCCCTGTGTCTTGCTGTGAAAGCATCTGGCTTCCAGCTACGTCCTCTGCTCCTCCCCTGTTACATTCCACTGACTTGCTCAAACTTCCCTGCAAAATCTCCAAGATGGAGACTCTGCCTTCTCCTTTCCCCTTGAAGCCCTCCTCACCAAAAACGAAAGTCTTCCTCGTGTTCTTTTCTATGGTGCTATGTACAGTGGCCTTATTTATTCTGCAGTTAAAGTTTTTTAAACCCAGGCTAAAAGACTTCTATTCTTTTGAAGTGAAGGATTCCAAGGGAAGACCGGTTGCTCTGAGCAAGTACAGAGGGAAAGTAAGTACAATACAAGAGCCTGCATGTTTTTACTGAAGAGCTGAACAAACTGAAAGAAGAAGCTGCTCAGCAGACGGTTGTAGATTGCAAGCTCTTTGGGACAGATATATTTTTCTAGATAATGTGCTATCAATGTTACTGAGGCTGTAGTTTGCTGTTTTATGTGATCTTGCTTGTTTGTATGGTAAATCTTCCCCTGTATGATGTAATATTTTCTATGTGTACTATTTTCTGATAAGGAAGATGTGATGAATGTGGATCACTGGCACAGAACAAGAAGTGGATGACTATTTGCCAGCAGAGCAGGAGGAAAGATGGGCCCAATGACCTTCTTGTGTTGATGTCTTTATAGATTTTGTCTTCTGGTCAGAGACATTGTCATTGCATATTTTATACAAGTGACAAGCAATAATTGTGCAGGCTTGTCAGCTCCTTACAACATGGGCCTGCATGGGAATTTGACAAGAGATTATATTTTTATATATGACACGTTGGGAAGATTTACTAAAGCTGGTGCACTCAGAATCTGATGCAGTTGCTCATAGTAGCCAATCAGCTTCTAACTTAAAGCGGTAGTTCCCCCTCAAAAAAAAAATTAAGATTAGATTCATGCTCATTTTGTCTAGGCGAAGCAGTACTTACCGTTTTAGAGATACATCTTCTCCTCCGCTTCCGGGTATGGTCTTCGGCACTGGGCATTCCTTCTTGATTGACAGGCTTCTGACGGTCGCATCTATCGCATCACGATTTTCCGAAAGTAGCCGAACGTCGGTGCGCAGGCGCCGTATAGAACCGCGCCGACGTTCGGCTTCTTTCGGCATCTCGTGACGCGCTGTATGCGTCGGTCGGATGCCTGTCAATCAAGTAGGAATGCCCAGTCCCGACCATCATACCCGGAAGCGGCAGTGAGAACACATATAGGAAACGGTATGTACGGACGTATTTTTTTATAAAAACCAGCCGATTCTAATATCATTAATCTCATAAATGCAATGTTAAAAGTTTATTTTTAGGGGAACCTCAACTTTAAGCTTGTTCAATTAAGCTTTGTCAATAAGCCTAGGTTCACATTGGAGCGATTTGTCATGACAAGTCGCAGCCTATTGAAGGCAATTGTTCTAATCGGTGCGACACCAATTTTGCAGCACCGCACCGATTTGGAAAAGTAGTTCCTGCACTACTTTTGCCGATTTCAGGTGCGACTTCAATAGACATCTGTGCATGAAGCAACACAGATGTCTGTCAAGTAGCCCCTGAAATCGCGCTGACTTTGCTACTTTGAAATCGCGCTACTTCAAGTGAAATAGCGCAATTTGAAAGTAGCATCAATGTGAACCAGGGCTAAAACCTGGAAACTGATTGGTTTCTATGTAGAGTTGTACCAGATTTTGTTGGATTTAGTAAATAACACAATTTTCATACACAGCCATGTTCCTGTGTGTGTGTGACGTGTATTTTTTTTTTAGTGTTTTTTTAGTGTTGAAGCAGATAAATCAGATGTTGATGAACTACAACTAACATCCAGACCAGCCACTGACCACCTAGTGCCAGGGATGGACTGGCCATTGGGACTACAGGGAGTTTCCCGGTGGGCCGATGGCTCAGTGGGCCGGCTTCAGTGACAGCGGACCGCCGCCCCCTTTCGCTCCTCTGTCTCTCCCTTCCTGTAGCGCTCACCTCCTGTCCCTCCCCGCAGTGCTCACCTGGGGGGAACAAAGAAGCAGGGGGAGGACCAGAGGAGCAGGGGGGGGACAGACAGCTGACTTAACAGCTATGGCCTGGGAGTTTCTCACTTCTGCCTAATCTTGTCCCATAAGGGGGGGCACCGAACTGATTCTTTGCCCCGGGTGAAATAATGTCTAGCTTCCCCACTGGTAATGCCTATAAGAGTACCAGTACCAGCCGTTCTACTCTAATGAAGTAGAACGGCTAGTGGCTAGTGAAGGGGGAGAGGGGGCTTTGGTGGCCAGGGGGGATGGGTGCGGGAGTTGTCTGGCCGCCATGGGAGAGACCTGTCAAAGTGGGCCAGTCTTGATGAAGTCCAGGGCCAAATTTCTGTCCCAGTCCAGCCCTGCCTAGTGCTAGTTATATGCGGGCTGAGATTGTCCCATAGCACCAATGTTTAAGGCGCAGTTGTGTGATTATGGAAGAATGCATGGAGTGTGAAGGATCATATTTATAGATTGGAAATCAGCACAATGGCTTAGTGGTTAGTCTCTTGCAGCACTGGGGTTCCCGGTTTGAGCCCTGGTCAAGGTACTATCTGCATGGATTTTCATGCATAGGTTTTCCCTGGGTATCTCCAGTTCCCTCCTACACTTAAAAAACATAATGGTAGGTTCATTAGTTCCTGTTTAAATCAGCCCTTGTATGTGTGCATGTAATATATTTTAATCTCTTGAGGTCAGTAACTGATATGGGGTACAGTATGTAAATTGTTGGCACTAAATAATAAATAAAATTGGGAGACCAATGTGAGCATTGCAAGGGATCCAACAGGTGGGAGGTTGCACCTCACATCCGTCTGTGCTGATAATCCATAATAAATAGAAATATCCCCACAGCGAATAATGGTTGGTAAGTAAATCATATAACATATATGTAAAAAAATGTATATAAATATATCACTAAACAATACTTAAAAATAACTTCAGCTTGTTCAATAAAGGTTTGACGATAACGCCTGGAGCCTAGGTTCACACTGCTGCGAATTCAAAATCGCAGTAAAATGCGCGATTTTACCGCGATTTTGCGGCTGCGATTTTGCCGCGATTTCGGCCGCAATTTAATGTAAATCGCGGCCCGAAATCGCAAAAACTAGTACAGGAACTACTTTTTAAAATCGCAGATGCGGCGTCGCACTGATTAGGACAGTGCCATTGCCGACAATTGCCGCCGATTTGAGATGCGATTTGACATGTCAAATCGCATCTCAAATCGTTCCAAATCGTACCCAGTGTGAACCAGGGCGGAAGCTGATTGGTTTCTATGTAGAGCTGCACCAGGTTTTTCACTCTATAGTTTTAGTAAATTAACCCCATTGTGTCTTTGTTTCATATCTACCCTTTTAGATTGTAAGCTTTCATGAGTAGGGCCCTCTAATCCTCCTATGCATAACTGCACCAGATTTTTTCTAGCTCTGCTTTTAGTAAATCAACACTATAGTGCTGTTTATACATTCATTGCGGTTGATTTACTAAAACTGGAGAGTGCAAAATCTAGTGCAGCTCTGTATGAGAGCCAATCAGCTTGTTCAATTAAGCTTTGACAAAAGCAGAGCAGAGCTGCACCAGATTTTGCACTCTCCGAGTTTAGTAAATCAACCCCTATGTGCCTTCTTCATCATCATTATATCCACACTTTAATTCCATATACTGTATAATTGACTTTTCATCCAGTGTGTAAAAGTACAGTGTTCTAAAATTAACACATTTCTCAACACATAAATCGGTTGTATACCCGCAGGAAAAATAAATAAATCTGTAAGGCAAAAGCATAATAAGCTAGTATGCAGCGCATACTAGTCCATTATGAAATACTTACCTTAGAATAAGGCGTCGGTATCTATTTCCGTTCCACACCGAGGGAGCTGACATTTCGCCCTCAGCGTGTCTTCCGGGTTTGCGGCTCCAGCGCTGTGAGTGGCCGGTGCCGCGATGATGCCACTCCCGTGGGCAGGAGTCTTCTTCCCAACAAAGTCCGGCAGCGTATGCTGGACCTTCAGCTGGGCATTCACAGGGCATGGGCCTCTGACGTCAGCGGCTGCATGCAAAGTGAATATCTCCCAGACCGTACAGGTTTACCTATTAATTTTACCTATAGGTAAGCCTTATTATAGGCTTACCTGCAGGTAAAAAATAATAATTAGGGTATACAACCACTTTAACCCCCCTGGCGGAATTCCCGAGTCTGACTCGGGGTGAGATTTTTGGGCTACGATCGTAAACCCCGAGTCAGACTCGGGCTCGCCTCGCTGAATCCACAGGCAGGGTTTACTTACCTTGTCCCTGGATCCAGCGATGCCACCGCGCTGTGTGAGCGAGCGGGACCTCGCACGATTCACACAGTGCCTCTGTGTGCCGCCGATCTCCGTTCCCTGCGACGTTACGACGCACGGGAGCGGGGAACGGCGCCAAATTCAAAAAGGTAAACAAACACCTTACATACAGTATACTGTAATTTTATAGATTACAGTACTGTATGTAAAAAATACACACCCCCCTTGTCCCTAGTGGTCTGTCCTGTGTCATACATGTACTTTTATATAATAAAAACTGTTCTTTCTGCCTGAAAAACTGTAGGTTGTCCATAGCAACCAAAAGTGTCCCTTTAAGTCAAAAATGGTTTTAGAGCAGCTAGAAAACAGCGATAATAAATTATAATCACTTGCAGAATTGTGCGATAGCGATTTGTGGGGAAATTTGTCATAAAAAAATAAAAGTAATGACAGCGACAATTCTGCAACTGAGCAAATTTCAGTGATTTTGAGTTGATTACATTATTGAATAATTTTTATTATAATTATATTATTAATTGTAATAATTATTTATAATTATTTATTATATTATCATTTATAATTTTGTTTTTAAAAAAAATTCATACCCGGGATGCCTACTAGACTCTTGTTTGGTCAGATTTAAGTGAGTTATTCCTAAGAATTACAGGCCTACAGTATAAAACGCCAAATTTCCTTGCAAATAATGGTACCGCTTTCAGCACCTTTTTTCTGAAATAATCATACCGCCAGGGAGGTTAACGTGTCCTTTCTGAATTTATGGATTAGTAATTTTTGGTGGGTGCACCTACCATGTAAAGGAGGGATATGATCACATTCACACCCACCATGTATTGCCTGCTAGGACTTGTAATTCATTAGAATAGAGAGCGACATAAAGCGTATAACTACACTGACGTAGAGGTTGACACCAAGCATATACAGTAATTGCACTCTGGTATAGTAAAATATTTTTATAAAGAATTTTAATAATGATGCATTACAAAGTAGATCCTATAAGAAATGGTTGACCCTTCTTATCATACTGACTGATCTCAGGTTTTTCAAAGTTGCAGTGAGTACTAAGAATTTGTGAGTTCATAGCTAGGTGCCCTGGGGCATTTACAAGTGACAATTCCAGGCCATGCACAGACATGTGAACACTAAAATGCAATCCATCCTGTTGTCAAAAATTCTGTAACAACCAAACATCTGTAGAAATCACCTAAACTGAGAAGTTTACAGTCACTGCACTGTAGCATCACCATCAATATGTCGCAGAGGGTTAAACACACGACTTTTGCTTGTCTTTGCTCTGCAGGCGTCTCTTGTTGTAAACGTGGCGAGCGGCTGCCAGCACACAGATGAAAATTACAGAGCTCTGCAGGATCTGTACAGAGAGTTTGGGCCTTCCCACTTCACTGTCCTGGCTTTCCCCTGCAACCAATTTGGAGAATCTGAGCCCAACTCAAACCGGGAAATAGAAGCCTTCGCCAAAGGGAACTATGCAGTGTCATTCCCAATATTCAGCAAAATCAAGATTCTAGGGAGTGAAGCTGAACCTGCCTTCCGCTTCCTTGTCGGTAAGTGAATGAGCCTCTTACTCCTCGTTGTAATTTAGAGGGCTTTTATAATGAGAAATTCGTTTAGGAAAGAAGTTTCAATAACAGTCATGAGTACATAAAAGTTTCAGATTATTAGAACACTCAATTTGTTTGTTAGTAAAATATTTTTTTTATAGTAATATTTTAATTTAAAGTACCGTATACTCGAGTATCCACTTAAGGACCGGACCAATATGCAGCTAAATGACCCAAGGGGTTTTTACAACGTCGCTTTAACAGATAATTGCGCGGTCGTGCGACGTGGCTCCCAAACAAAATTGGCGTCCTTTTTTCCCCACAAATAGAGCTTTCTTTTGGCGGTATTTGATCACCTCTGCGGTTTTTATTTTTTGCGCTATAAACAAAAATAGAGCGACAATTTTGAAAAAAATGCAATATTTTTTACTTTTTGCTATAATAAATATCCCCCAAAAACATATCTAAAAAAAAAAATTTTTGCCTCAGTTTAGGCCGATACGTATTCGTTTACCTATTTTTGGTAAAAAAATCGCAATAAGCTTTTATCGATTGGTTTGCGCAAAATTTATAGAGTTTACAAAATAGGGGATAGTTTTATTGCATTTTTATTAATTATTTATTTTTTTACTACTAATGGCGGACACTTCGGACAATTTTGACACATTTTTGGGACCACTGTCATTTTCACAGCAAAAAATGCATTTAAATTGCATTGTTTATTGTGAAAATGACAGTTGCAGTTTGGGAGTTAACCACAGGGGGCGCTGTAGGAGTTAGTGTTCACTTTGTGTGTGTTTACAACTGTAGGGGGGTGTGGCTGTAGGACTGACGTCATCGATCGAGTCTCCCTTATATAAGGGATCACTCGATCGATACGCCGCCACAGTGAAGCACGGGGAAGCCGTGTTTACATACGGCTCTCCCCGTTCTTCAGCTCCGGGGAGCGATCGCGACGGAGCGGCTATAAACGAATAGCCGCGCCGTCGTCCCAGATCGCTCCCCGAGGGGATCCGACCGCCGCATGTAGCGGGGGGATCCCGATCGGACCCCCGACCCACGTCTAGGCAGGCACGTACAGGTACGTTGATGTGCCTGTCCGTGCCATTCTGCCGACGTATATCTACATGAGGCGGTCGGGAAGTGGGTATAAGCCAACCTGAATATAAGCCGAGGCACCTAATTTTACCACAAAAAACTGGGAAAACTTATTGACTTGAATATAAGCCTAGGGTGTCCATCTGCATGCCTCACTGTGCCCCACTTTGCCTCACTGTGTCCATGTGCATGCCTCACTGTGTCCATGCCTCACTGTGTCCATGCCTCTCTGTACCAATGCCTCACTGTGCCCATGCCTCACTGTGCCCATGCCTCACTGTGTCCATGACTAGACTAACGTTTAACATGGGAGTCTATGGAAGGGGTGCCCGGGTTTGAAAAATTGGTGCTCCCCAGCCGTAGGTCCCCCTTACAACAAACTCTGCACACTTGTAGAGGAGAAATGGGCAGGGCCGGACTTACTATTGGCCTTGACTGGGCTCAAGCCCAGGGGCCCCACCCAATAGGGGGCCCCCTTTAAAAAAAAAAAAAAAAAAAAAAATTTTTTTTTTTTTTTTTTTTTTTTTTTTTAGGGGTCCGGAGGTCCCCAGGGCCCCGGACGGCAACCCCCCTTTTTTTTATTTATTTTTTGTAAAAAAATGTTTTTTTTTATATATTTTTTATTTATATAATATATATATATATATATATATATATATATATATATATATATATATATATATATATATATATATATATATATATATTTTTTTTTTATTATTATTAAAGGGCCCAGGGGTCTCCAGGGCCCCGGATGGCAACCCCCCTTTTTTTTATTTATTTTTTGTAAAAAAAAAAATTTTTATATATTTTTTATTTTTATATATATATAATATATATATATGTATATATATATATATATTTTATTATTATTATTATTATTAAAGGGCCCAGGGGTCTCCAGGGCCCCCGGATGGCAACCCACCTTTTTTATTTTTTTATAAAAAAAATTACATTTTTTTTTATATATATATATTTTTTTTTTTATTAAAGGGCTCAGAGGTCCCCAGGGCCCCATGTGGCAACCCCCCCTTTTTTATTTTTTTTATAAATGTTTATTTTTTTATTTTTGTTTATTTTTTTATTTTTTATTAAAAGGCCCAGAGGTCCCCAGGGCCCCCGGGTTTGGCAACCTCCCTTTTTTTATGTATTTTTTATAAATGTATTTTTTTTTTATTATTAAAGGGCCCAGAGGTTTATTTTTTCTTTTTATTAAAAGGCCCAGAGGTCCCCAGGGCCCCGGATGGCTACATATATTTATATATATTTGTTTTCTTCTTTATTTCTTCTTTTTTTTGTAAAGGCCCCCCCGCTTCTCAATTTGCGGCAGCCCCCACGTTTCTCAATTTCAGGCGGCAGCACCCCCACCCCCCCTAGGTTCTCTGCTTCAGGGGGCCCATGCCTTAAGCTGTGCAAGGGGCCCCAAAATTCCTGATGGCGGCCCTGCGCATACCTCCCAACACGCACGGATTCTGTGGGACTTTCCCGCACAGACAGCTTCTTCCCGCAGTCCCGCAAAAGGGTTAATTTTCCCGCACTGCAAGAGGAGGCAGCACGGAAGCAGGAGGAACCGGAGTGGTGTGTGGAGGACTGTGGCTGCTGAAGGGAAGAAAGCCGAGAGCCGGGCTAATGACAGTCTGTGGCCCCGGCTGTTGGCACAGGTGAGAGGCACTCCCCCCCTCAACAACTGCAAAATCCCCCCCCGCTCAACAACTTTAATGCGCTCCCCCCCGCTCAACAACTTCAATTCGCCCCCCCCCCGCTCAACAACTTCGATCCCCCCCAATTCTCGGCTCCAGGGGGCCCCTTCAACACTCAAGCCCAGGGGCCCCCACCACCCTAAGTCCTGCCCTGGAAATGGGGCTATATGTGTGTCAAGTTCCGGGTCCAGGGGACTGATGACTGGCCAGTACTGGGTCCCCAAAGTCACTGGAGAAATTACCATTTAACATGGGAGTCTATAGAAGGGGTGCCAGGCTTTGAAAAATCGGTGCTCCCCGGCCGTAGGTTTTCTGGACAACAAACTTTGCACACTTGTAGAAGAAGAGTGGGGCTACATGTGTACCAATTACTGGGTCCCCAATGTCCGGGAGATCAGGCGCAAAAAGGTGACTCGAGTATAAGCCGAGGGGGGCATTTTCTGCACAAATAAATGTGCTGAAAAACTCGACTTATACTCGAGTATATACGGTATATTTTATTCTTATTTTTATTTTGCACACAAATTGGGATAACACCCGCTTTATATTTGTTTAATGTTCCCATTCAGCATAAAATATTAAAAATGTTTTGTATGTATGTGTGTGTATATATATATATAAATAGTTGAAGCCCTATGGCCGATATGGATATGAACAACATAGACTTACCATATGACTTACAACATGAAATGGACCTAAAGTGTGCCCTGGTCTGATGGACGGTATACCAAAATAAGGGGGCACACCCAAGATTAGAAATTAATATTTTGTGGAGAGAAAGGAATATGAGAAATGCCCTAAAAAGGGCATGGGAGGGTGGGTATCGTGCACAGGAAACCGACAAAGACCACAGGCCAGCGGGCTGGTTAAATACCCCCCCCGGGCTCCTCCCATTAATTCAGGCCACCAGGCCTTCTTACATATATATTGTATATATAAGGGAGCCGTGCCTTGGCCCCACCCCTCTCTCTTCTCATTTGCTCACTGACCAATGGCTCCCACTGCTGTCTCAGCCAATGAGGAGGGAGAGTCCCCAAAGAGCTGAGGCTCTCATGCACAGCGCTGGAGGAAGATCGGCTCAGATTTATATTAGGGGGGGGCTACTGCACAGAGAAGGTATTTTTGCCTTCATGCATACTATGCGTGCACACCCACTAGCCCGGAAATTAAATGGGATGTACAGGTACGCCCATTTTCCCACCGCTGCCATTCTGCTGATGTATATCAGCATGCGGAGGTCGGCAAGTGGTTAAAGCAAACCTGTCAGAGAAAAAGAAAAAAACCTTTGCGGTACACAGCACACTAGATTATGTGTACTCCAAAGATTGATTTCATTTAACACAAGCTTTTCAAAAAGAGGCCCTGTCACAAGCTGGTAATCGCAGGTAAAAGCACAGAAACACATGGTTTGGCATCCTTGTGGAGCTTTTCTATCCATGAATGTTTTTTTCACTTGCTCTGAACTCTCCTGGGACTGCTGATAACATCTCCTTCTGGTTTTCTTTTGTGCATTTATGGAAACCTTTGTAGTACATATCTTTTTTGCTTGAATAAAAAGACCATTTGCCTAAACAAAATATTCTTTTATTCAGCACTGAACAAAGCTGGTTTTGTCCCGGATGTTTTCTCTTTGTCTGAAATCGTGGTAATTAGTCTCAGTTTCCCCTTTGTTATAAATAAAAGACTTGGTATCATTAAGGTCTCATTTACACCATGTTGTGCTGATCTGCATGGATCAATGCAGGCTCAATGTAAGGCCGGGTTCACATATGTGCAGCCGCGGTTTCCAGCCTGGGGTCCAGTGCGTTCCTGTTCACTGGTTCAGGAGCCATTCAGATCCGAATTTTTGGCTGAATTCGCACCTGAATCTGACCCAAAAATGCACAGGATCCCTTTGGAATTCGCATTGTGGTCACCCCAGACATGTGTGACCGGCTCCATTGAGAACCGGTCACACTCGCATGTCATGCGAATTGGATGACGTGAAAACCACACATATGTGAACCCAGCCTTAAGGCGTAAATAAAACAATAGTTTTCTATGAGCCCTATTTCCACCATAATTCTGCATTTTACCAACATGCTGCATTTTTATGCAGATCCTGGCACAGCACCACAGAGCATCATAACATGCTGCAATTAGGGTGACCACATTTCCAAACTGCCATTCAGGGACACCACCCTCCTTCACAAAAAATTGCCAATTTTAAAAATTTTCAGGAGCAGTGATTCTAATTATGCTTAAAGTGCAACAATAAAAAGGAACAATTCCTCTAAATATAGTGCCTGGGGGGTCCCCTTAGTCTGCCTGTAAAGTGGGGCATGTGTACCATTTATTGAACATGCTGCAGCAAAAATGAAATTTCTAAAGAAAAAAGAGTCAAAGCACATTTAAATTGACTCACGGTTGCAATTGCTGGCCCCCGGCTATTGGAAAAAAAGGAAAAGCAAAAAAACTAGTGCCCCCCCCCCCCCCAGTCCATACCAGCACCCACAAGCTCTACCGCCCCCACCCCAAAGCATCACGTCCCCATCTTACCCTGGCTGGTGGTTGTGGTGGCATGCAGGCAGGGGGGTTTTAACAGAATCTGGAAGCCCCCAGGGTCTGAAATGGACTAGGGGTGGGGGACCCCACGCCGTGTTTTTTTTTTTTACTTTTTTTTTTCTGGCAGCTTTATTTTTTATTTAGCTGTCAGCGGAAAAGCCCATTGATAGCTGAAGACTCATCAGTTGTTAGGGATGTTGGCTTCCCAGCCCCACTCTCTCATAGGGTGGCTGTGTCAGTTTCATTCCGGGACACTGTATTGTCCTGGAATGAAGGTGCCTGGGACCCGGGACAGAACTGCAAAATGCGGGACTGTCCCGGGCAATCCGGGACACGTGGTCACCCTAGCTGCAATGCATAGACTTAAGGTGGTTGTAAAGCCAACCACACAACTTGCACTTACAGGCAAGCCTAGATTAAGGCTTACCTGTAGGTGCTAGAAATATCTCCTTAAAGCGGGAGTTCACCCATTTGTGTTTTTTTTCCTCTTTTCCCCATAGCTGGATGCTCGTTTTGTCTAGGGGAATCGGCTATTTGTATTAAAATATGAGCAGTACTTACCCGTTTTCGAGATGCATCCTCTCCGTCGGCTTCCGGGTATGGGTCTTCGGGAGCGGGCGTTCCTTCTTGATTGACAGTCTTCCGAGAGGCTTCCGACGGTCGCATCCATCGCGTCACTAGTAGCCGAAAGAAGCCGAACGTCGGTGCGGCTCTATACTGCGCCTGCACACCGACGTTCGGCTTCTTTCGGAAAATCGTGACGCGATGGATGCGACCGTCGGAAGCCTCTCGGAAGACTGTCAATCAAGAAGGAACGCCCGGTCCCGCAGCCCATACCTGGAAGCGACGGAGAAGATGCATCTCGTAAACGGTAAGTACGGATCATATTTTAAAACAACTAGCCGATTCCCCTAGACAAAACGAGCAGGAATCTAAGGGGAAAATGTGTTCTCCATGGGTGAACCTCTGCTTTAACCTACACGGTTAAGGAGATATTTTCACAAAAACGGGCACCGATGTCTATGGCGCATGCGCCACCGAAGACAACGGCGCAGGCGCACTGAGCGTGCCGTTTTTGTGAATGGTAAATTCTTAGGGGTACCCGTGCGGGCTCGCTCCCGAGTCCAGCTTTTGCATCCATAGACACAGAAAGCCGGACTCGGCCCCGCCTCCCGGCACCCTCATCATTGGATTTGATTGACAGCGACGGGAGCCAATGGCTGTGCTGCTATCAATCTATCCAATCAGGGCACGAGACACCAGCTAGAGCTGGTGTGCTCATTCCTGGCCAGAGAAAGACTGGGTTCAGGTAAGTATAAGGGGGGCACTGAAGGGCTGGTACAAGGGGCCTCATACTAACTCTGCTAACTTTGGTTTGAGCATCAAACCTCAATTCAAGGCTCTGTCGCTTTGCACAGTGCTGCCAATCTAATAATGTTAACCTGCTTCCAAGAGGCATAAGCAGAGGCTCATTGTTCACAGCAACAGCCAGAGGTGGGTCCCTGATAAAGTTGAAGTGTTTAAAGGCATAGTACGTTTTCCTAAAGGCAAGTCCACTGTGCAAGTGCACTTGGAAGTGCAGTCGCTGTAGATCTGAGGGAGACATGCAAGGAAAATAAAAAACAGAATTTTTGCTTGTACATGATTGGATGATAAAATCAGCAGAGCTTCCCCTCATTTCAGATCTTCCCCTCAGATCTGCAGCGACCAGGGGCGGGCTGACCATTGAGGCACTCGGGCACTGCCCGAGGGCCCCATGCCACTAGGGGGCCCCATCAGGGTTGCCAGGCTTGGTAAAACCAGGGACAGTATGTAAAAATCTGTGTTTTTTTTACATCTGTCCCTGATATGTACGAAACCAACATGCTTTTGATGTAAAAATCCCGAGATTTTAGCTGCCCCGCCTCTGCACTGCCTCCTGGCATGGTGGCCATCTGTAAGCCCCGGGGCCCTATAATCTTTTATTGCCCGGGGGCCCCATGAGTTGTCAGTCCGCCCCTGGCAGCGACTGCACTTTCAAGTGTACTTCCAAGTGCACTTGCAGTGCACTTGTAGTGCAGAGTGGATTTACCTTTAGTAAATCAGCCCCAATGTTTTTATTGCTTTATCTAGGTAATAGTGTAGTTATTTTCCCTGTGTTGTTTGTTTACCCTACCTTGTAATGATGGGCACACATGTCGTGGCTGTAAGCTCTCTGTTTCTATGAATGCCCTGCCTGCTTGTGTCTGTGCCATCCGTGTCCCATTGGGGAGATTTCCCTTCACTTCCTGTCCCTTAGCCAAAACAGGAAGTGAGAGGTAATTCCCTCTATTCCTGTTTCCAAAATTAGGGATTTTCTTTTACTTTCACATTTGGTAATAATGGTAAACAGGATAAATAGAGAGGTTAATGTCCCCACTGGGGGGGGGGGGGAGATTGCAATTCAAACCTGACAGTTCTAATCCCTCTCCACTGTATCTCCACTGTATACCAAACTAAAAGTTTTCGAATGTGAAGGTTTGCTCTACATGTTTAGGGCAACAAATGACATCATGATACTACATGATCAATACACATTGTATGCAGGTGATGAACACAAGTTGCAGGTAGAAAGGTTTATAGAAAATATTGTATTTGGCTCCCTTCAGTGTCTGTCCAAGCCTACACAGGGTGCAGTGTGTATAACCTACAGTGCCTTGACATTTTCCACATTTTCATGTTACAACCAAAAAAGTAAATGTATTTTATTGGGATTTTACATGATAGACCAACACCTAACCCTGCTTTAAACTTCTCCACAACTTTTTCCCTGGCCTGTCTGGTGTGTTCCTTGGCCTTCATGATGCTGTTTCTTCACTAAGGTTCTCTAACACACCTCTGAGGGCTTCACAGAACAGCAGTATTTATACTGCGATTGAATTACACACAGGTGGACTCTATTTACTAATTAGGTGACTTCTGAAGGCAATTGGTTTCACTAGATGTTAGTTAGGGGTATCAGAGTATAGGGGGCTGAATACAAATGCATGCACCACTTTTCACATATTTATTTGTAAAACATTTTGAAAACCATTTATCATTTTCCTTCAACTTACCCAATTATGTGCCACTTTGTGTTGTTGGTCTATCATATAAAATCCCAATAAAAGACATTTACGTTTTTGGTTGTAACATGACAAAATGTGGAACTTTTCAAGGGGTATGAATACTTTTTTAGGGCACTGTATACATAATTCAGTCCTATAGGAAGCTATTAGACAGCAGTGTAAAAATTTGACCATAATGAGCCCTTAAATCACTGGTGTAATCACAGCTAGAGGTCGACCGATATGGGTTTTTCTCTGGCTGATGCCGATATTTAGAAATCGGGGCGGCCAAAAGGCCGATTTCTGATGCCGATTTATGCGGCCGATATTTTAGGCCGATTTTATTTTTTTTGGTGGCACTGGCTCGTGGCACTGGATGCCACTAATTGGCACTGGAAGATGGCACCAGCAGAAGGCACTGATTGACAGGTGGCACTTATTGGCACTGGCAGGTTGCACTGGATGGCACTGAAAGATGGTACTAGCAGATGGCACTGATTGGCAGGTGGCACTAATTGACACTGGCAGGTGGCACTGATTGGCAGATGGCACTGGTTGGCACTGGCAGATGGCACTGACACTAACAGGTGACACTGGCAAGTGGCACTGGTTGGCACTGACTGGTAGGTGGCACTAATTGGCACTGGATGGCAATAGTTAGCACTGGCAGATGGCACTGGTTGGCATTGGCAGGTGGCACGTGGCACTGACACTAACAGGTGACACTGGCAAGTGGCACTGGTTGGCACTGACTGGCAGGTGGCACTAATTGGCACTGGATGGCAATAGTTAGCACTGGCAGATGGCACTGGTTGGCAGATGGCACTGGTTGGCACTGGCAGATGGCACTGACACTAACAGGTGACACTGGCAAGTGGCACTGGTTGGCACTGACTGGCAGGTGGCACTAATTGGCACTGGATGGCAATAGTTAGCACTGGCAGATGGCACTGGTTGGCATTGGCAGGTGGCACTGATGGCTTTAGTTGGCACTGGCAGGTGGCACTGGATGGAAGGTGGCACTGGTATTGGCACTGGATGGTGGCACTGGTATTGGCACTGGATAGAAGTTGGCACTGGATAGAAGGTGGCACTGGTATTAGCACTGGATGGTGGAACTGGTATTGGCACTGGATGGTGACACTGGTATTGGCACTGGATAGAAGGTGGCACTGGTATTGGCACTGGATGGTGGCACTGGATAGAAGGTGGCACTGGTATTGGCACTGGATGGTGGCACTGGTATTGGCACTGGATGGTGGCACTGGTATTGGCACCAGATAGAAGGTGGCACTGGTATTGGCACTGGATGGTGGCACTGGATAGAAGGTGGCACTGGTATTGGCACTGGATGGTGGCACTGGATAGAAGGTGGCACTGGTATTGGCACTGGATGTTGGCACTGGATAGGTGGCACTGGTATTGGCACTGGATGTTGGCACTGGATAGGTGGCACTGGTATTGGCATTGGCAGATGGTACTGGACGGCAAGTGGCACTTATTGGCACTGTCAGGGGGCACTGGTGCAAAAAAATATATAGTGTCACCACCCTCAGTACAACAGACCCCCTCCCTTCAGGATAGACACCCACCCCCCTCCTCAGTACAGACCCCCCCCCCCCACCGTAGTACAGACACCAGAGAGCGGTGTCTGTCCCACGAGCGCGGGGCCCTCCTCCTCTGTGGGTGTACCAAGATGGAGCTAGGCCGAAGCTGCGGCCTTTCCTGATGCTGTGACCGCGCTGGCAATCCGCAGATTGCCGCCGCGGTCACAGCATCAGGAAAGGCTTCGGCCTAGCTCCGGAGCCGCGGCCACCGCTAGTGGCCATGTGAAATATCGGCCAAATTTTTAGGAAAATCGGCCGATGCCGATTTCTCCAAAACGACCAAATATCGGCTGATATATCGGCCGACCTCTAATCACAGCCATAGCCAAGCATGTGGGTTCAGAAGGAGAATGCCTTTGACTTTCAGACCACATCAATATTGGTAAAGGCTCCCGTTGCATTAGGGAAACAATTATGAATAAAACATATTATTACAAACTTTATTTGTGTCCCTTGTAATTATTGTATATTAAAGTTTCACATGTAAATGCCCTATCTAACGTAGGATACTAGAAGATGTCTGCTATTACTTTTATTAGCTTTGCGCTGATTTAGTTTCACTTTATTATAAGGGGCTTGATTTTCTCTGACTACATGGCTAATCATTGCCAAATGCCATCCTCCTTTTCCAGTGAAGCTGACTCAGTGGTTGGTGGGGGCGCTGTCGGTGAACAGGAGAATGGTGGTTGGTGGAACCTTAGCCTTAAACTTAGACAAAGTAATAACAGCCATCAAATAGAATATGCTTGTAGGCAAAATCACCATGTTCACTTTAACATGGAGGTTGGAGAGTTAAATCCTAGCAATGAATTTTCTATGGGACTGCATGGCATGTTCTGATGCTCTACGTTGTTTAACATACTTCTGCTTACCCTTGTATTTATATGTAAAATTTAGACTGTTTACAGGCTCCTGTAACAAAGAAAGGTTCATCCTTCAGGCGTGAGACCAATAATATCCTTATGTAGGCGAGCACAATAGCCTCCAACTTCTAGGCTAAAGGACAGGTTTACTTTTGACAAATGGATGGCTTTAGACCGGCCGTCATCAACCCGTAGATTGTGATCTACCAGTAGATTGCGACCAGTTGACTGGTAGATCGCCGTCTTGGATAGCTGATCCACCAACTCAGATCATAAAAAAAGAGTGCAATGCACTATACTAGGAAAGTCGGAGCTGTAGTAGGGAGCAAGAGCCACATAAGCCGATGCCTTCTCTGTAGTGCTGGCTCCTGTCCCATGCAGAGTGATACCAACTGCACTCCACTTCTTATCTCAACGATATGTTGCCTCCATCCTCACCACCTGATATAAACCCATGATTGCTGTGCAATGCACGCGACTGCAACATGGCAGTGCAGCAATTAGAGGTTTTAGGTCTGGTTCACACTGGTACGATTTGAGATGCGATTTGAGATGTCAAATCGCATCTCAAATCGGCGACATTTGCCGGCAATTGTCGGCAATGGCACCGTCCTAATCGGTGCAACTCCGCATCTGCGGCGCTGCACTGATTTCAAAAAGTAGTTCCTGTACTTTTTGTGATTTCGAGCCGCGATTTACATTGACATCTGTGCAGAAACCTGCACAGATGTCTCTGAAATCGCGGCCGAAATCCGGACTGCCAGCGGGAGTGAAATCGTGCGAGTTCAGCTGAACTTGCGTGGCTTCACTCCCGCAGCCCAGTGTGAACCTGGGCTAAATCAAGTGTGAGTAGGCGACACTGTGCCCGGTGATCTTTGACTTCTCCCACGTTGTTCAGGTAGATCTCCACATCTTTAAGGTTGCCCACCCCTGCTTTAGACCATAGATGACTTAAATTTCAGCCAATTTAGCAGGAATCGGATTAAACTGGAGCTATCAATGTTCTAAGTTAAGAAATCTGAGCCACAGATGGCTCTTTAAGTACTACCCAGCTTAACAAGAGTCAATTTAAAAATTCACTAAGCCAGGTGAAGAATTATTGGAAGAACAGGGACTGTTCTATCAGATGAAGTCCTGCATTCTATCAGATTAACTGCTTGCCGACCAGCCGCCACAGTTATACGGCGGCAGGTCGGCTCGCCTGCGCGAGAGCCCGTAGCTATACGTCGGCTCTCGCGCAGGCCACTAGGGGCGCGTGCGCGCAGCCAGAGGCGCGCCCCCCGCTCGCCCCCGACTACCGTGCACGACGGGCTCGATCGCCGCCGGGCACACGCGATCGCTCGTTACAGAGCGAGGACCGGGAGCTATGTGTAAACACACAGCTCCCGGACCTGTCAGGGAGAGAAATGCTGATCTTCTGTTCATACAATGTATGAACAGAAGATCAGTTATTTCCCCATGTCAGTCCACCCCCCCCTACAGTTATAACACAACCAGGGAACATACTTAACCCCTTCCCCGCCCCCTAGTGTTAACCCCTTCACTGCCAGTGGCATTTTTATAGTAATCCAATGCATTTTTATAGCACTGATCGCTATAAAAATGCCAATGGTCCCAAAAATGTGTCAAAAGTATCCGAAGTGCCCGCCATAATGTCGCAGTACCGGAAAAAAATCGCTGATTGCCGCCATTACTAGTAAAAAATAAATATTAATAAAAATGCCATAAAAATACCCCCTATTTTGTAAAGCTATAACTTTTGCGCAAACCAATCAATAAACGCTTATAGCGATTTTTTTTTTACAAAAAATATTTAGACGAAAATGTATTGGCCTAAACTGAGGAAAAAAATGTTTTTTATATCTTTTTGGGGGATATTTATTATAGCAAAAAGTAAAAAATATTATTTTTTTTCAAAATTGTCGCTCTATTTTTGTTTTTAGCGCAAAAACTAAAAACCACAGAGGTGATCAAAAACCACCAAAAGAAAGCTCTATTTGTGGGGAAAAAAGGACGCTAATTTTGTTTGGGAGCCACGTCGCACGACCACGCAATTGTCAGTTAAAGCGACACAGTGCCGAATCGCAAAAAGTGCTCTGGTCTTTGACCAGCAATATGGTCCGGGGGTTAAGTGGTTAAGTCCTGCATGCTATCAGATGAAGTCCTGCATTCTATCAGATGAAGTCCTGCATGCTATTAGATGAAGTCCTGCATTCTATCAGATGAAGTCTCTGTTCCTGTGTCCTGGCAGCCACGGGTGCTGCAACTTCCCAAACACAAAAGCTGGCCGTGTAGATTTCTCCATCCACTCTGTTTAGTATGGATGGGGAAATCAAGTGATATTCTTTCAATCAGCCTGCTGAATGAGAGAATTCTAGCTGTGTATAGACAGATTTACTTATTTTATATTCTTCCAATATAGGTCTGGGTAAGGGTTAGAAGAAAGCGCACTAGACCAGAGCAAATGAGTTGCATGGCTCATAATATCGGTTCATTTTCACTGATTATATTCCTGACTCAATTGTAGCTGATAAATGTATAACCCACTATTATTACTTTTCTATTTAGATTCCACAAAGAAAGAGCCACGATGGAATTTTTGGAAGTACCTGGTTAATCCTCAGGGTGAAGTAGTGAAAATCTGGAGACCGGAGGAGAGTTTTGACAATATAAAGGGCGATGTGGTCGCAATGGTCAGAGAAATTATCAAGAAGAGAAGGGAGGACCTTTGAATTTTTGAGCAGTGTGGACTGTGAAGGGGGAATCTGTGATGTTTTATACAGGAGAACTCTAGCCACTTACAAAAACTCAGTTTGTGATGACGATCTGCAAGAAGAGGATGGATTCCAAAAGCCACCCACCACTTACTGCCCTATAGGGCACAATTACTGGAGAGGTCAAGCCAGGAACTGTAAAGCATTGCCATCATTACTGTTGTCTGTCAAACTGATGATTCTTTATTAAAAACATTAAAATGTAAGTTCACCGTTTTACAATTTTTTTTTTTAAAGATGAACTAACGGCCCACAGACCCCCCATCCCGTCTCTGTTGTACTTACCTACATGGGTGATGAGCTGTCAGTGCCTACACAGTCAGTGCAGCAGTCCAGAGATTTGAAATCTCTGTTCTTCTCCCCATTTCATTCTGCAGAGCTTCCAGGACAGATCAGAGTGATTCTGATTGGTCAGTGGCGGCACAAAACATCGCTCTGATCCATCCCAGAAGCCCCACAGAAAGAAAAGAGAGAATAACGAGGACTCTAATCTCTGGACTGCTGCATAGGCTGTGTGGGAACTGACAACTGATTATTCACAGAGGTAAGTACTGTGGGGAACAGGGGGGTGGGGAGGGTGTAGGGCGTTAGTTCACCTTTTTATTTTTTCTGAAAAGGTGAACTATCTTTTTAACTCCTTTTTTCTGACAAATTTCACAATAAAAGCAATAAAATCATAAAATAGTTAAATGAAAAGTACAGAATATTGCATTTTCATTGCGTACAGATATGGCGTTTATATGGTGGTGCGTGTTCTACAATACCTTGGGCATTGAATTAAATATAAGGATTTGTAGATTGGCCATTGGGTGAGGCACTCATTGACTTAAAGGGGTTGTAAAGGTTTGTTTTTTATTTTCTAAATAGGTTCCTTTAAGCTAGTGCATTGTTGGTTCACTTACCTTTTCCTTCGATTTCCCTTCTAAATGTTTTTTTTCTTTGTTTGAATTTCTCACTTCCTGTACCTGCTCTGCAGACGGAGGAAAATCCTATTTTTCCATCCGTCTGCAGATGGGATGGGCTGAACACGGACATGTGGTCCCTGTTCATCCAATCCCCCGATAGAAAAGAGCAGAGATCTGACAGAGCAGTCCCTACACCGCCCTGTCATCTGCCGGCTCGGCAGGGATCAACGTAGCGATCCCCGCTGAGCAAGCGGATGAGAAAGGTACGGATCCTCACGGGATCCGTATGTGTGAAAGGGGCCTAACAAGTGCAGAGAGTTCTCACAGCTGGAAAAACAAAATCCAGGCAGCCTGACAAGTTTTAATACAAAACTCAAAGTGGAAACAAAGTATCTTTTCATTCTTTTATCAAAGGAAAGAACTCTAGCGTGTAGATGAAGGAAGTTTAACCATTTAAAGACCAAACCTTTTCTGATATTTGTTGCTTACAAGTAAAAAATCATTATTTGCTGCTAGAAAATTACGTGGAACACCCAAACATGATACAGTTGAACCTCGGATTACCAGCATAATCCGTTCCAGGAGACGGCTCGTAATCCAAAGTACTCGCATATCAAAGCGAGTTTTCCCATTGAAGTCAATGGAAACGAAAATAATTTGTTCCGCATTGACTTCAATGGGATGCAATACCAAATGCGGCCAGAGGTGAGGGGGTGCCACAGAGTGCCGAAAACGTCCGATAAGGCTCAAGGACACTTCGGCTCGTTTCCGGCGCCCCCGTACCTCAGGCCAAATGAGATACTGCAGGCCAATGTTCGGCTTTTCTCAGCTCCTGCGCCCCCGTACCTCAGGCCAAATGAGGTACTGCAGGCCTTTTTTCCGGCTCTGCTCGGCTTCCGCGCCCCCATACCTCAGGCCAAATGAGGTACTGCAGGCCTTTTTTTCGACTCTGCTCAGCTTATGCGCCCCCGTACTTCAGGCCAAATGAGGTACTGCAGGCCTATTTAGCTTGAATTCTGATCGTCTTGCGAGTCAACACTCGCAAACCCAGTCAGAATTAAAAAAAAAAAAATTGCTTGCGAATCAAAATGCTCTCAAACCAAGTTACTCTTAAACTGAGGCTCCATTGTATATATTTTTTAGCAGAGACCCTAGAGAATAAAATAGTGGTTGTTGCAATATTTTATGTCACACCATATTTGCGCAGTGATTTTTCAAACGCATTTTAATGAATTAAAAAAACAGCAAAGTTAGCCCAATTTTTTTGTATAATGTGAAAGAAGATGTTACACCGTGAGAATCGTGATCTTTATTCTAAGAAAAAAAATCGTGATTCTCATTTTAGCCAAAATCGCGCAGCTCTACTTTGCATTATCTCAGAGCGCAGTTTTCCATTTTCGATTTTCATAAACAAATTACAAATGTGAATATCCTTGCATTCTTGTTATTTGGTGAAGAAACAAATGCTGGTTTATGTAAAAATGAACAAACATAATTTTGCATAAATCAGCTTATCTATTGTACTTCTTTAAAACTCTTCTGTAATAGTTATGACAGTTTTTAAAAATAACCAGTCAATGACACAATCACAATTCTTTCTAATCGTTCCTATTACCTACGCCCCTATCTCCAGAAGACATAACGTGTGCTGATGTGGTAGTGCATGTAGTAGCTGATCTTTATAACACAGCTAACTAACGATACACTGCCTAATCACCACACATGGGAAACTATACAGTGTTTCCTTGGCTGTGTGTGAAGTTAGAAGACTTGATCCAATGGGGGCGATTTACTAAAGGCAAACAGCTCATTTTGCAAAGGATTTTCCCCCGGAGCTTAGTAAATGAAGTGACTTCCATCATCCAATCATGTGCAAGCCAAATGCAGTTTTTTTTTTTTTTGTCCTTGCATGCGATTGGGTTTTCTTTGCAAAGTGAAATTTCATCACATTTATTAAGCTCTGGGGAAAATGCCCTTGCAAAGTGCAACTTCCCTTACACAATGAACGCCCTATTTGCCTTTAGCGAATCACCCCCAATAATGCAGTGCTGATGTGCAGAATGCAATAACCGACAGCAATGAATCAGAAATCAATGCTTAGCAGGTATTACTATAGAACATGAAATGAAAAATAAACGACCCGTTGTCACCACACTCTGCGCAGCACTATCATTATTTTTTCCGCTGATTTCTGATCAAGTCCCAAAGAATTAACAATCACAGTGACAGCACACGGAAAGCACTGACTTCAGAAATAACATAATATACTGTAAACAGTCTGTACTAATATTATAAGTAAAGAGGTAAAACAAATAAAAATAAACACTTTTGATATTTTCATGCAATAGAAGACCACACAACTGTAAGTGTCTGGCAAAAACAAACACTTGTGCTGCCCCTAGCAACCAACCACATTTTATTTAATAATATACTCTAGAGCAGGGGTCTCCAAACTTTCTAAACAAAGGGCCGGATTACTGTCCTCCAGACTTTAAGGGGGCCGGACTGTGACCATCAGGAGTACAAAATCCCCCATCATTGGTGTCATTGGGAGGAATTCTGCCCCATCACTGGGAGGAATTCTGCACTATCACTGGGAGGAATTCTGCCCCATCATTGGTGTCATTGGGAGGAATTCTGCCCCATCACTGGGAGGAATTCTGCCCCATCACTGGGAGGAATTCTGCCCCATCATTGGTGTCATTGGGAGGAATTCTGCCCCATCATTGGTGTCATTGGGAGGAATTCTGCCCTATCATTGGGATGAATTCTGCCCCATCATTGGGAGAAATTCTGCCCCATGATTGGTATCATTGGGATGAATTCTACCCCATCATTGGTGTCATTGGGAGGAATTCTGCCCCATCATTGGTGTCATTGGGAGGAAATCTGCCCTATCATTGGGAGGAATTCTGCCCCATCATTGGGAGGAATTCTGCCCCATCATTGGGAGGAATTCTGCCCCATCATTGGGAGAAATTCCGCCCCATGATTGGTATCATTGGGAGGAATTCTACCCCATCATTGGTGTCATTGGGAGGAATTCTGCCCCATCATTGGTGTCATTGGGAGGAAATCTGCCCCATCATTGGTGTCATTGGGAGGAATTCTGCCCCATCATTGGTGTAATTGGGAGGAATTCTGCCCCATCATTGGTGTCATTGGGAGGAATTCTGCCCCATCACTGGGAGAAATTCTGCCCTATCATTGGGAGGAATTCTGCCCCATCATTGGGAGGAATTCTGCCCCATCACTGGGAGGAATTCTGCCCTATCATTGGTGTCATTGGGAGAAATTCTGCCCCATCATTGGTGTCATTGGGAGGAATTCTGCCCCATCACTGGGAGAAATTCTGCCCCATCACTGGAAGGAATTCTGCCCCATCACTGGGAGGAATTCTGCCCCATCATTGGTGCCAATGAATAAAAAAGCACCCCAAGGGCCGGATAAAATCAAGCAAAGGGCCACATCTGGCCCCTGGGCCGCAGTTTGGAGACCACTGCTCTAGAGCTAAAGGAGGAAGACGTGTAATAATTGCTCTAGAGCTAAGGGAGGAAGACGTGTAATAATTGCTCTAGAGCTAAGGGAGGAAGACGTGTAATAATTGCTCTAGAGCTAAGGGAGGAAGACGTGTAATAATTGCTCTAGAGCTAAGGGAGGAAGACGTGTAATAATTGCTCTAGAGCTAAGGGAGGAAGACGTGTAATAATTGCTCTAGAGCTAAGGGAGGAAGACGTGTAATAATTGCTCTAGAGCTAAGGGAGGAAGACGTGTAATAATTGCTCTAGAGCTAAAGGAGGAAGACGTGTAATAATTGCTCTAGAGCTAAAGGAGGAAGACGTGTAATAATTGCTCTAGAGCTAAGGGAGGAAGACGTGTAATAATTGTTCTAGGAGCCTCTTTGGGGTTGCAGTGCTAAGAGTCTAAATTTGCTTACAAATGCTGGATTAGGCAAAAGTAGTCTCAGCAGTGGCCCCAATGAATAAAGCTGGCCATATACAATACAATCTGATTGTATTATTATATAGAGTATATTACCAAAAGTATTGGGACACCTGCCTTTACATGCACATGAATTTTAATGGCATTACAGTCTTAGTCCATAGGGTTCAATATTGTGCACTGGTCCAAATCATTTGGTATCGGGGGGATTATAGTGTGAGGTTGTTTTTTCAGGGGTTGGGGTTGGCCCCTTAGTTCCAGTGAAGGGAACTCTTAAAGTGGAGGTTCACCCAAAAAATAAATTTTTAACATTACATTCAGCCGAGTTGTCATAATGACAATCGGCTGTTTTTTTTTATTTTATCCCCCGTACATACCGTATTTTCACCGCCGCTTCCGGGTATGCCTTCTGCGGGACTGGGCGTTCCTAATTGACTGACAGGCTTCCGACCGTCGCATACTGCGTCACGAGTTACTGAAAGAAGCCAAACGTTGGTGCGCAGGCGCCGTATAGAGCCGCACCGACGTTTGGCTTCTTTCGGCAACTCGTGACGCGCTGTATGTGATGGTGAGAAGCCTGTCAATCAATTAGGAACGCCCAGTCCCGCAGAAGACATACCCGGAAGCGGCGGTGAAAATACGGTATGTACGGGGATGAAATTTAAAAAAACAGCCGATTGTCATTATGACAACTCGGCTAAATGTAATGTTAAAAAAAAAAATTGGGGTGAACCCCCGCTTTAAAGTGTCAGCATACCAAGAAATTTTGCACCATTTCATGCTCCCAACTTTGTGGAAACAGTTTGGGGACGGCCCCTTCCTGTTCCAACATGACTGTGCACCAGTGCACAAAGCAAGGTCTATAAAGACATGAATGAGCATGTTTCAGGTGAAGAGACTTGACTGGCATGCACAGAGTCCTGACCTCAACCCAATAGAACACCTTTGGATGAATTAGAGTGGAGGCTGTGAGTCTGGCATTCTCGTCCACATCAGTGCCTGACCTCACAAATGCGCTTCTGGAAGAATGGTCAAACATTCCCATAGACACACTCCTAAACCTTGTGGACAGCCTTCACCGAAGAGTTGAAGCTGTCATAGATGCAAAGGGTGGGCAACTCAATATTGAACTCTATGGACTAAGACTGGGATGCCATTACAGTTCATGTGCATATACAGACAGGCATCCCAATACTTTTAGTAATATATATATATATATTGGCACATGTGTGATGAGATAGACTATGTGATTGGATATGTAAATTTAATGGAACACTAAGGTAGGCACCACATAGCTGTTGGTAAAATAAAATGAGATAGCATGACCTGTAGTAATATGTACAAGGTCAAATTTAAAGAGTTCTAGCCAGAAAACCTCCTTCAGTGTGGAGCTGCCCACCATATGGGCATATGAATGTATATGGAGTATGTATGCACAAATGTGTATATGTAACATTTAGGGCTTGTGCACACAAGTGTACAAGGTGTTCTGTCAATGGATGAGGTGTGATGAGCATCACAATCTCCCCTTGTCCAATCACAGAACACATTGTATTATGTGAAAAGAATACAAGATATTTCATGAATGGAGGAGGTGGAGTGCAAGCGACCCACATGGTCTTCAGTGTGTGTCGTGTACTAGAGCTAGGAGTCTAATTCTCAGAGCTGGAAGGTTGGCACTTACAGCGGAGTCAGAATGAATGAGAGATACAAGGAATACATTTTTACATAAGAAATGTTCAATAATTGGTATTTTCCAAGATTTGGCTTTACATTTATGACTGTTGATTAAAAGACAACATCTGAGTATTTTTAGGTCTGTCAAATCTACCAAATACTGTATATAGGAAAACTGATACATTCTAAACAATATTTAGGAGAATCAGACGACTTTGGTGAAAGTGCATGCAGAAAGATGGCAAATGCGAGTTAACTGGTGCATTTTCTACCGACCAGCTAACATTACACTGCCTTCTTCTCACATACTGTACTCCGGGGTTCTGTAGCCGTTCAGCGACGTCACTTCTCAAATGCAGGTGGCAAGGTATTAGCGACTGCTGAACTGGATAACAAGCAGCCAGCTAAAATACACTGCCTACCTGAAAATGGATCTCGGTGGGCACATATTTCTTCATGACAGTATATGTAACAGTAGTTTATGTAGTTACAATGTGAGCACTACTTTTGCATTTGTTGCAGATATAACACCTTCCACAAGATGGCGCAAGAGCTCCTTGAATTGCAGCTTGGGAGTAGAACAGTGGGGAGTGCATCTAGCAACTGTCAGTCCTAAGCTTACAACAGCCAGCTAGCAATGCACTGCCTCACTGGTCCATCGTGCAGCATCCCAACTCACGAGTATACAGTACTAAAGACTTTGCTTGGGTACAGAATCAGGCTTTAGCTGGAGTTCAGCTTTAATTTGTCAAATCCATCTAAGCCCCCGTTCACATGGGAGCAACTTCTCAAGTCGCATCCTATTGCCGGGAATGCCACTGTTCAAATTGGCGAAATGCCGGCTTTGTGGTGCCGCACTGATTTAAAAAAGTAGTACATGCAATACTTTCGCCGATTTTGAGTGCGACTGAGATGAAGCCGCACGATTTTAAATCCCATACGTTGGACATTCGAAGGCTGGGTGAATGTTGTTGGAAAGTACTTAAAGCGGGAGTTCACCCGAAAAAAAATTTATAACAGAAAAGGGCCTGGGCATGAAAGGGTTAAAAGCAAAAAAAAAAATGTTTTAAAGTGGAGGTTCACCCGAAAAGTTAATTTTTAACATTAGATTGAAGCTCATTTTGTCTAGGGGAATCAGGTAGTTTTTTTTAAATTGAAGCCGTACTTACCGTTCTAGAGAGCGATCTTCTCCGCCGCTTCCGGGTATGGGCTGCGGGACTGGGCATTCCTATTTTGATTGACAGTCTTCCGACGGTCGCATACATCGCGTCACGAGTAGCCGAAAGAAGCCGAACGTCGGTGCGGCTCTATACGGCGCCTGCGCACCGACGTTCGGCTACTTTCGGAAAATCGTGACGCGATGTATGCGACCGTCGGAAGCCTGTCAATCAAATAGGAACGCCCACTCCCGAAGACCCATACCCGGAAGCAGCGGAGAAGATCGCTCTCTAAAACGGTAAGTACTGCTTCGATTTTAAAAAAAACTACCCGATTCCCCTAGACAAAATGAGCATCAATCTAATGTTAAAAATGAACTTTTCGGGTGAATCTCCACTTTAAAACATTTTTTTTTGCTTTTAACCCTTTCATGCCCAAGCCCTTTTCTGACATTTGTTGCTTACAAGTTAAAATCCGTATTTTTTCGCTAGAAAATTACTTAGAACTCCAAACATTATACAGGCGCTATTTCTACCACTAATACGCCTGAAAACTGCCTCAGTGTGAAAGGGGTCTTAGAAATTGAATTATTCGAGAAAAAGTTTGCATCATGATGCAAATGAACATCGATTTGACCCACTAAGGCCCCTTTCACATTGGGGCGGGGGAGGCGTCGGCGGTAAAGCGCCCCTAAAAAAACGGCGCTTTACCGCCAATTTCGCATCGCTTTTCGACTGCTAGCGGGACGCTTTTACCCCTGCTAGCGGCCAAGAAAGGGTTAAAACCACCGCAAAATGCCTCTGCAGAGGCGCTTTGCCGCTGGTATAGTCGCAGTGTCCCATTGATTTCAATGGGCAAGAGCGATGGAGGAGCGGTATACACACCGCTCCAAAGATGCGGCTAGCAGGACTTTTTTTTACCTTCCTGCTAGCGCACCGCTCCAGTGTGAAAGCCCTCGGGGCTTTCACACTGGAGAGACAGCAGCGGCTTTTTCAGGATGCTTTGCAGGCACTATTTTTAGCGTTATAGCGCATGCAAAGCGACCCAGTGTGAAAGGGGTCTTAGATCTAACACTTCCCTCTCTCTAGACTTATATTTCTGCTGTCCAAGGGTATCTCCATTGCTCCTCCATCGAGAGTGGAGCCACCCTAATGCAGGAAATGTGTTACTGCCTGGATCACCAAGAGAAAAAAAAGGTGAAAAAAGGGCTAAAAAAAGAAAACGAATGCAGTCATTACATTTAGGGAGTGGTGAGCTGCATTATATTACATTTTTGATTTCATAAAATGCGGCCAGCAGCGGGATTGCTAAAGTGGCTATCTGTGGGTCGCTATGGAATCGCTCCGTCTGTATCCCCTCGCAGAAAGATGATGCTCCGGTTTTTGGCCCGAATGTCGCTAAATTCAATACATAGAGACACAGGCCGCCCCTTAGCGATCCTGAAGCTGGTGATTGCGACAAATTGTCAGCGCTGGGATTGCTAACAGCCGAGTATATCATCAGCCTCAGTGGTGGGACAAGGTCATCCAGCGCCCAGGACAAAGATACCAAACTGCCCTTCCCCCTCCCTTCCCTTACTTCTGTTACAAGACTGACAGGAGTAGTGACAGTGACATCACTGCTTACTCTAAGGCCATACATACAATTCTCTTTTAGATTTACCAAAAAAACATATAATATGAGGTCAAAACTAAACAACACCTTCAATTGTATCCAATTAGGCAGGCCTGTGCACTATGTAGTCAAAGGTAAATCTAAAGAAAATTGTATGAAAATTGTATAATGTATGTATGGCCTTACAGTAAGCAGTGATGTCACTGTCACTACTCCTGTCAGCCTTGTAACAGAAGTAGGAGGCACAGGGAGCCGCCATTCCTGCAATAAACCTATAACAACCAATAAACTTGCTATGGTAAGTAATCACTAAATACTACGGGGTAGATTCACGTAGAATGGTGTTTCTTTGTGCGGACGTAACGTATCCTATTTACGTTACGCCTCCGCAACTTTTACAGGCAAGTGCCGTATTCTTAAAAGAAAGTTGCGGCGGCGTAGCGTAAATAGGCCGGCGTAAGCCCGCCTAATTCAAATTGTGAAGAGGTGGGCGTGTGTTATGTAAATTAACCCTGACCCGACTTGATTGACGTTTTACACGAAAGGCGCATGCGCCGTCCGTGGAATTTCCCAGTGTGCATTGCTCCAAAGTACGCCGCAAGGACGTCATTGGTTTTGACGTGAACGTAAATGACGTCCAGCCCCATTCACGGACGACTTACGCAAACGACATACATTTTTCAAATTTCGTTGCGGGAACGACGGCCATACTTAACATTGGTGCGCCGCATATACGCCTCATATAGCAGGGGTAACTTAACGCCGGGAAAAGCCTAACGTAAATGGCGTAAATGTACTGCGTCGGACGGGCGTACGTTCGTGAATTCGCATATCTAGCTGATTTACATATTCTAGGCGTAAATCAGCGTACACGCCCCTAGCGGCCAGCGTAAATATGCAGTTAAGATCCGATGGCGTAAGAGACTTACGCCGGTCGGATCTAATAGAAATCTATGCGTAACTGATTCTATGAATCAGGCGCATAGATACGACGGCGCAACTCAGAGATACGCCGTCGTATCTCCTCTGTGAATCTACCCCAATATGTTGTAAAATTAGGAACCAGAAGAACACATATGACAGATCTGACGTATTTTTGATCCCCCTGTTAATACTAAAGTAGAAAAGTTGATCTATAAATATAAACATCCATTTCACCAATCAATCCAAGTGATCACTTCAATAAACTCCCAAATTATTATTATTATTATTATTATTATTATTATTATACAGGAATAATATAATAAATAAATAGAATCACTGACCTTACTTATCCTCTGTAAATCCGATTTCCTGCTCCTCCTATAATCTCTTCCAAAACTTTTCATAATACTTTCCTATAGGAGAGATGACGTCATAGTATTGATTATTGATCAGAAGAATGAGGACCACCCCCGGTACATAGATCACACACTTACCCACATCACCTGCTCCTCTCTCCTGACTTTAGGGACAGACAACCTCTCCAGCTTCCACTCCATCCTTCTCCTCTTCCTATGCTGGCTCCAGCTTTGTCGGATCCCTGTGATGCTCCCTTGGGTCCCATTCTTCTATATAAAGGTGGAGAACAAGCGGCCGCAGCAGCGGGAATCACCTGTGCTGCGCCCTGATTGGCGGCTGGGGAGGAAAGGTTGGATCGGTGACGTCACGAGAGGGAATCCCTCGCATCAGGCTGCGCTGTTCTGCACATGGAAAGGGGCGCCTTGTGCGGCGGGAAGACCCCGCCCTCCTGCTTGTGATTGGCTGCCCGGGATGAGGATTCCCCCTGTGTCCTTCTGTGGATACGGTGACGTCACGCGATCGTTGATCTTGTGACAGGTAACGGGAAGACGCTGCGGTTGTCCGAGGCGCTTCCATTGCCGCCACCTGTGATGGTGGGAGAAAGGAGCGGGTCCCCGATCCCATGGTTACCCAAACACAGCAAAATCGACACCAGCCGGCGGGAACCGGGAGAGGCGCCCACTGCGCTCTCATTTCACATTACATACCGGGCAATGGTTTTATTATTTTTTTTTGCACAGGTGCTTTTTTTTTGTTTGTTTTTTTTTTGCTGCAAATTACTGTAAACTTGCAGTATACATTGTCTGAAAGCAGGGACCCCGGAGAATAAAACAGCGGTAGTTGCAGTTTTAAAATTTGCACAATTATTTATCAAAATGGACTTTAGTGCAATCAAACACAATAATATACCCAATCGTATGGTAAAGTATACCATATTTTCCGGCGTATAAGACGACCCCCTAATTTTCCAGAAAAAAATTTGGTTTTGGGATATACTCACTGTATAAGACTACCCCCTTTTTTTCCAAGCTCCACTGTGCCATTACATGCCCACTGTGCCATTACATGCGCCCACTGTGCCATTACTTGCCATCACATTACATGCCCCCACAGTGCCATCACATTACATGCCCCCACAGTGCCATCACATTAAATGCCACCACAGTGCCATCACATTAAATTCCCCCATAGTGCCATCACATTACTGTCCCCCACAGTGCCATCACATTACTTTCCCCCACAGTGCCATCACATTGCATGCCCCCACAGTGCCATCACAGTGCATGCCCCCACAGTGCCATCACATTACATGTCCCCACTTTCCCCCCCACTGTGCCATCACTCACGTTTTGCAGGCCGGTGACAGTCTCCGTCTGCTGCGAGCGTCCATGATTTCAAAGCCGCGCGCCGTCTTCTCAGCGTGTCCTGTGATTGGCAGAACACAAATTTTCCCAGTAGCGCCTCTGTTCTATGTTCCGCCAATCACGGATGCCTTCTCATCTCCTCCGAGGATGAGAAGGCATCCGTGATAGGCGGAAAACAGAACAGAGGCGCTGCTGGGAAGATTTCTGTTCCGCCTATCACAGGACAGCGAGGACGCGCTGAGAAGACGGCGCGCAGCTTTGAAATTATGACGATCGCAGCTGCACGGAGACCGTACCCGGCGTATAAGATGACCCCCGACTTTGGATGCATTTTTTTGCATCCAAAAAATCGTCTTATACGCCGGAAAATACGGTAAGTATTGGTTGCGTAAGTAGATACCAAACACGTCAAGCCTTCAAATTCTGCACAAAAAACGATGGTAAAAATCCTCCATAGGCCTTTACACGTCATCAGTTTACGCCCGGTACACACGATCGGAAAATCATCCGAAAAATACAGATTTCCGTGTGATCGTAGGATAATCTGATCGTTAGTACAGAGCTTTCTAGAGCCGAAGGACAGTTCATCCCATATTATTTGATCGGACAAGCACAAATTTTTTTTTGTATGATGCCAGATCGTACGATTTTCGTTTAACCACTTCAATACCAGGCACTTACACCCCCTTCCTGCCCAGGCCAGCTTTCCGCGCTGTCGCACTTTGATTGACAATTGCGCAGTCATGCTACACTGTACCCAAACAATTTTTTTATCATTTTGTTCCCACAAATAGAGTTCTTTTGGTGGTATTTGATCATTTCTGGAGTTTTTATTTTTTGCGCAACAAATAAAAAAAAGACCAAACATTTTTTTTCTTTGTTTCTGTTATACAATTTTGTAAATAAGCACGTTTTCTCCTTAAATGATGGGCACTGATATGGCTGCACTGATGGGCACTGATAAGGCGGCACTGATGAGGTGACACCAATGAGGTGGCACTGATGAAGTGGCACTGATGAGGTGGCTCTGATGGGCACTCATAGGCCGCACTGATGGGCACTCATAGGCGGCACTGATGGGTACTTATGGGAGGCACTGATAGGTGGCACTGATGCACACTGATAGGTGTCACTGGTATGCGGCACTGATGGACACTCATAGGCGGCACTGATGGGCAATCATAGGCGGCACTGATGGGTACTTATGGGTGGCACTGATAAGTGGCACTGATGCACACTGATAGGTGGCACTGATGGACACTGATGGGTGGCATTGCTGGTCATCACTGATCTGGCATTATGTATGAATAGTGCCAGTCAGGGCCCACTTGTGGGCACTGATTGGCATATATTGGGCACGTTTATGGCATCCCTGGTGGCCATGGGGGACGTACCTGGCCATCCACATGTTGGGGGGTTTCCCTGGTGGTCCTGATAGCATCCCTGGTGGTCCAGTGTGGGCATCCGCGGGGGGGCTGCGCTGATAAACAATCAGCGCAGACCCCCCTGTCAGGAGAGCCACCGAACGGCTCTCCTCTACTCGCGTCTGTCAGACGCGAGTGAGGAAAAGCGGATCAACGGCTCTTCCTGTTTACATCGTGAACTCATTTAACACAATGGGAAACCGCAGTAATACCGCCCTCAATGCGCCTCTGCAGAGGCGCATTGCGGGCGGTATTAACCCTTTATGGGCCCCTAGCGGGGGTTAATACCACACCGCTAGCGGCCGAATCCCGCGGCTATTCTGACGGTATAGAGCCGCTATTTTTAGCGGCACTCTACCGCCACCGCACCTCCCGCCCCAGTGTGAAAGGGGCCTAAGATCCCTTTCACACTGAAGCGTTTTTACACCGTTTTAGCATTAAAAATATCGCTATTAAAACGCTCATAAAACGCTCTCCATGCATCTCAATGGGCCCTTTCACACTGAGTCCTGCAAGCAGCATCTTTGGAGCAGCTTTTGGGCGCTGAAAAAAACGCTCCAAAAACGCCCCTCTCCATTGAAATGAATAGAAAGCACTGTGAAAACGCCTTACCCTTTCACACTAAGGCACTGCAAAAACGCCCTAAAACTTTAGGGTCTTAGCGGTGCTTTACCAGCACAGATGAGGCTTTGCTCGAATAACGCTCGAAAAACGCCCCAGTGTGAAAGGGGCCATACTGTGCTTTTAATATGAGGGGGTGACATGGGTGCTTTAACATTTTTCTATTATTTTTATTTCTTTTATACACTTTAATCTTTTTTTTTTTTCAGTAGAACAAGATCTCCCCAAATGTAGCAGTTAGAGGGTTACTGCTGACAGGGGTGTTTACAACGACCAGCTTTTATTTATGTAAAACCTTTATCCCCAAAAAATATGTTTGCTATAGCAGAGTGTGAACTGGAGTTTGGCCAGTGGCGCCCCCCTTATCCATGAGTCCGGCCCCCTGATCTGCATGCAGGATGCCGGACCATGGATTCCATTGGTGGGGGGTGTTTTTTTTAAGCACATAATTAGATCCAGAGTCTCTAATAGGCTTCAAAAAAGGGTGGGCTCTGGGCGCAAAAGCCCACGCAGTTGTGTGACCATAACAAATGAAGATTTATTATCGCCACACTAATCCTCCTCCCGGCCAATCAGGAAGTGGGTCTGAAACCCGTCACCTGATTGGATGAAAGGACAGGCAATTGAAATGCATAGCAGGAGGAAAGAAGAGACGCACGGCGGAAGCATGGAGGACAAAGGAGATGCCGCCTGACCCACAGCTCACCGCTGCCTGACCCGCCACCAAAATGGGGTAAGTGCTGTGCAGACAACAAGCGAGCGGGCAGGGGGGTGCTGGTTAAATGCCACTGGGGGGGTTTAGGGTTGTGATGGTTAAGTGCCGCAGTGGGGGAGAGGTTCTACTGGTTAAGTGCCACGGTGAGGGGGGTTTGTGCTTGTTAAGTGCCGCCGGGGGGTCAGTGGTGGTTGTTTGCTGACCCCCCCAAAAATAAGCCCACCAGCCGCCACAGAGTTTGCCTTCAACTTGTTCATGTATTTGGATCTGCTAGTACATCTAACATTCCCCCTCCAGACTGACAATGCTGCTGTCCACGGTGCCCCCTGTGCTCCTTCTTCCAGAGTGGAGGCTCTCTAGTACAGGAGGTGTGTTACTGGGCAGATCACCAGGTGAAAACAGAGGATAAAAGCCTAAGGCTCGGTACACATCTGTGTGGGTGGTTTCCGCTGCGAGTCCACACCTGTTCCTGCTGCCGCAACCACCCGCACAAAGAAAAACACGCCGGATTCATGCAGGTGCCAATAATCCTACTCCTAATGGCACGCCGCACACACTGGAAATCGCTACCTGCACTGGGAACTCACAGTTTCCATGCAGGCTGCAATCAGTGTGAACCTAGTCTACAAAAAGAAAACCAATGCAGTCACCACTTTTGAAAAAAATTATATAAATCTGATTTTTACACAGCGTTACATGCACTGCAAAATTACCAGTTAAAGTGGCACAGTGCTGAATAGAAAAAAATGGCTGACAGAGCTCAGGAGGATGGAGGACAGAGAGAGAGGACCGGGGTCAGCATGGTGGCTGACAGAGCTCAGGAGGATGGAGGACTGTGGTCATCAGGATGGAGGACAGGGAGAGAGGACTGGGGTCAGCATGGTGGATGACAGAGCTCAGGAGGATGGAGGACAGTGGTCATCAGGATGGAGGACAGGGAGAGAGGACCGGGGTCAGCATGGTGGATTACAGAGCTCAGGAGGATGGAGGACAGTGGTCATCAGGATGGAGGACAGGGAGAGAGGACCGGGGTCAGCATGGTGGATTACAGAGCTCAGGAGGATGGAGGACAGTGGTCATCAGGATGGAGGACAGGGAGAGAGGACCGGGGTCAGCATGGTGGATTACAGTGCTAAGGAGGATGGAGGACAGTGGTCATCAGGATGGAGGACAGAGAGAGAGGACCGGGGTCAGCATGGTGGATGACAGAGCTCAGGAGGATGGAGGACAGTGGTCATCAGGATGGAGGACAGGGAGAGAGGACCGGGGTCAGCATGGTGGATTACAGAGCTCAGGAGGATGGAGGACAGTGGTCATCAGGATGGAGGACAGGGAGAGAGGACCGGGGTCAGCATGGTGGATTACAGAGCTCAGGAGGATGGAGGACAGTGGTCATCAGGATGGAGGACAGGGAGAGAGGACCGGGGTCAGCATGGTGGATTACAGAGCTCAGGAGGATGGAGGACAGTGGTCATCAGGATGGAGGACAGGGAGAGAGGACCGGGGTCAGCATGGTGGATGACAGAGCTCAGGAGGATGGAGGAGAATGGAGGACAGTGGTCATCAGGATGGAGGACAGAGAGAGAGGACCGGGGTCAGCATGGTGGATGACAGAGCTCAGGAGGATGGAGGACAGTGGTCATCACATCAGGATGGAAAACAGGGGTAAATAGGACAGAGGACATGGGGTCAGCAGGGCAGGGTACAGGAAGTCACCCCCCCCCCCCCCATTCTTCCACCTAGCCAAAATATCTCCACCCCCTTCCCAGGGGCGGATCCAGAGTCTAGTCTCGGGAGGGGCACTGCCAGAAAATATATTTTTTTTGGCAGGCAATTTATAAGGGAAATGACTGGTGTTAGCGCTACAATCATGACGGCACCAAGGTTGTTATGGTGTCAGGATGATTGAAGCGCATTATTTATATTATTACATTGTAATATATAATGAAATGGTTCAACTCACAATAATGCAGAATCAGTGGATGCCCCGAGTGTGTCACTTGCCATGTCACCTGCCACCAGATGCAGCTTGTCACTTGCCACGTCACCTGCCACACGTTGCAGCTTGTCACTTGCTATGTTGCCTGCCACATGTTGCGGATTGTCACTTGCCACACGTTGCCGATTGTCACTTGCCACGTCACTTGCCACACGTTGCGGATTGTCACTTGCCACACATTGCGGATTGTCACTTGCCACGTCACTTGCCACACGCTGCAGATTGTCACTTGCCATGTCACCTGCCACATGTTGCAGATTGTCACCTGTCACACGTTGAAGATTGTCACTTGCCACGTCACCTGCCACATGTTGCAGATTGTCACCTGTCACACGTTGAAGATTGTCACTTGCCACGTCACCTGCCACATGTTGCAGATTGTCACCTGTCACACGTTGAAGATTGTCACTTGCCACGTCACCTGCCACATGTTGCAGATTGTCACCTGTCACACGTTGAAGATTGTCACTTGCCACATCACCTGCCACACGTTGCGGATTGTCACCTGCCACACGTTGAAGATTGTCACTTGCCACATCACCTGCCACACGTTGCGGATTGTCACCTGCCACACGTTGAAGATTGTCACTTACCACATCACCTGCCACACGTTGCGGATTGTCACCTGCCACACGTTGAAGATTGTCACTTGCCATATCACCTGCCACATGTTGCGAAATGTCACCTGCCTGCCACCAGATGCAGATTGTCACTTGCCACGTTACCTGCTACAAGTTGCGGATTGTCACTTGCCACATGTTGAGGAATGTCACTTGCCTGCCACCAGATGCAGATTGTCACTTGCCAACTCACCTGCCACACCTTGCGGATTGTCACTTGCTAAGGTGGTGTTTTGCTTGTCAGGCAGCAGAGAGATGATGTAATCTCTCTGCTGCCTGCACAGTGAGGGCGGAAGTTACTGCAGGGATGCAGGGCAGGCGCGGGGCAGTGAGAGATGATGTAATCTCTCTGCTCCCCCGGCCGCCGGCTTGTTGATTGGCCACCCGCCTGCTCACCCACAGAGCCGACCAGCTGACCGCCCACTCTCTGACTCTCACTCGCCGCAGAGCCACCCGCTCAGACTCTCAGGCACCGCAAGTTCTGCAACTACCGCCCGCTCAGACACTCAGGCGCACCAAGTTCCGCAACTAACGCCCGCTCAGACTCTCGGGCGCCGCTAGTTCCGCAACTACCGCCCGCTCAGACTCTTAGGTGTCGCAGGTTCTGCAACTACCGCCCGCTCAGACTCTTAGGCCTCGTTCACACGACCGTTTTCCTCGACAGAATCAATCAAGAAACTTGGTGGCAGAGCTTTTTTGCAGAGGAAAACAAGTTCTCTTTTTCCTCAACGGGAGTCTCAATTTTCTCGTTGTGTTCCTCGTCAGGCTGGTTTTCGACGAGAAACATGATCGTGTGTATGCTTAGAAACCCGCGCATGCTCAGAATAAAGTATGAGACAGGAGCGCACCTTCGGTAAAAGTAGCGTTTGTAATGGAGATAGCACATTCGTCACCCTGTAACAGACTGAAAAGTGCAAATTGTCTCTTACCAAACTTTTACTTAAAGCGGTTGTAAACTTGCGATTATTTTTTATTTATTTTTTTTCACCTGAAAGGCAAAAGCCATAATGAGCTAGTATGCACCGCAATAATGCTTACCTGTAGGTAAAAGTCATAAAGTGGGGTTTACAACCACTTTTACACGCAGTAACATGAGATTAGCAAAAGCAGCCCCAAGGGTTGTGCCAGTGGAATCGAACTTCCCCTGCCGTTGTATGTGTTGTACGTCACCGCGTTTGAGAACGAGGAGATTTGGTCTTGGCAGTGTGTACGCAAAGAAAGCTTGTCAAGTTTGACAAGGAACTCGTCAAGGAAAACGATGTTTCATTTACGACGAGTTCGTCGGTCGTGTGTACGAGGCCTCAGGCGCTGCAAGTTCTGCAGTTACAACTAATTTCTTGGAGGTGGCAATTGCCCCTGCCCCTTCTAGCACACATATACCTTCCATTTCCCCTCCTAGCACAACCCCCCCCCCCAACTTACTCTTCCCAGCACAAATAACCCCCCACAAATCTCTCATCCCAAGCATGAATGATTCTTACCCCCTCCCTCTTCCCTTTGTGTTACCAGTACAATTCCCCCACCTGTTAGTTATTTTTCACCCCCCCCCCCAAATGTTGCACCCAGGGCAAAAGTACCAGATGCTCCCCGATGCCACTGCAATCTGGGGACAAATCTGGGGACAGACTGGCTCCAGGGACAGTGTCCTCAATCCGGGGACTGTCCCCGGAAACCGGGGATGTCTGGTCACCCTAACCTACCATAAGGTGACCAGATTTTTTAAATGAAATCCGGGGACATATTTTTTCTTTACTAGTAATGGCAACAATCAGCGACTCTCTGCCCGTCGCCGCCCGCCTCACAGCCTCTCAAGTTTTACTCTTCAGGCCCCGGCTACTACTGGATGGGGAGTGGAGGAAGATCACTCCGCGAGGGAAGGCAAGGAGATAGGCAGGTGGCTGGCCAGGATTTGAGCCAAGGCAGAAGAACATGCAAGCGAAGCTGAATGGGCATGCGCCCGAAAACTGAAGAAATATGCCCTCCACTTCAACCAGCACATGATCATCAGAAAGGGGCACAGATAATGGGAAAAATACAACACCCCTAAGCTAGTAGGCACGGCGGACCAGGGGTGTTTAATTCTCATTTTCTTTTTTTAATTCTGCACTGACTGTCTTTGAAATTGCCCTTGCCCCCTATTAAATCCAATCTGAGGACAAAACCAGGGACAGACTTGGTCCGGGGACAGTGTCCTCAATCAGGGGACTGTCCCCTGAAACTGGGGATGTCTGGTCACCCTAAACCATACCTCCCAACTGTCCCTGATTTCGAGGGACTGTCCCTGATTTGGAGCAATGTCCCTCTGTCCCTCATTCTCCTCATGTGTCCCTCATTTTGGTCTGATCTATTAAGATGTATATAAAATGCACTTTTTATCTATCAAAAGGTGTTTCCCAGTGCTAAACCTTCATCTGATTTCTAAATTGCTGCATTTGTAAATTCCAAAAGCCAATATAAAGAAATAGTAGTGGTAAAAAAAGCACTTGTGGGTTTAACCAATCTAATTTTTTTTGTACAATTCTCCTTTAAGGGGGCGTGACAAGGGGTGTGTCCTATGCCTACTTACTTTTGCCGATAGGTGTCCCTCATTCCCATCTCAGAAAGTTGGGAGGTATGCTAACCTACCAGCGGACTTTTTCACTTTAGTTCCCTGCAGCAGGCTCCCCAGAATGTCCATTTGGGGGGCCGGCCTGGGGGGCACCCCATCACCCCCCTAGATCCAGCCATGGTGTGAACTTGAATTTAGGCCAAAGGCTGGGGTCAAATGGGTAATTTATTTATAGTGTTCCATACCTTCCAACTTTTTGAGATTGGAATGAGGGACACCTATCAGCAAAAGTATGCAGGCATAGGACACGCCCCTTGCTCTGCCCCTTAAAGGGGAATTGCACACAAAAAACAAGATTGGTTAAACCCTCAAGTGCTTTTTTTACCACTACTATTCCTTTATATTGCCTCTTGGAATTTACAGACGCAGCAATTTAGAAATCAGGTGAAAGGTTTAGCACTGGAAATGCCTTTTTGATAGATGAAAGGTGCATTTTATATACATCTATATAGATCAGACCAAAATGAGGGACAAATGAGGAGAATGAGGGACAGAGGGACATTGCTCCAAATCAGGGACAGTTGGGAGCTGTGGTGTTCTATTGCTAAGAAATTCATTGTTATTTGATTTGGAATTGCAAACTGGCTACATTTTCAGTGATTTCTAGCTCAGCTCTATCAGCATTTCATGTCGTAACAAGATCCCCCGGGACAATCGCTCTTCGCGCATTTCTGAAGGAGAGCAATTTGTAGCAGAGCACACCAAGCCAATGCTGTAGCACTAGTTTAGATCTTATCTGCAACAAATTTCTTCTTAGGCCCCGTACACACGGGTGGCCAGGGGTCGCTAAACACAGCCAGTTGAGCTGCATTTTTCATTTCTATTTTCCTTAGATTTTATTGTGCACATTTTTTGACATTTTTATATATTTTTTTTACACAAATAGAGCTTTCTTTTGGTGATATTTAGGCACTTCCCATAGTCATATGACGTCCGCAGATGGGATGTCCCATCCTAGGCGGGCGTCATGTGCAGGGCTGTCTTAATGAGAGGGCACACCTGGGCACTGCCCAGGGGCCCCAGCTACATGGGGGGCCCCTGCACTTTCCCCAAAGCAGCCGGTCCTTGAGCCCACGCTGCCCTGAAATTGGGGGCCCCATGATGGCACTGAGAGTGATGGATACACAGGGGAGGCAGTCTACCTCCTACCTACTTAATGTCTGTTTACCTGCACTGTCATCATTGTAGGGGCCCCAGAGCGTTACTTTACCCAGGGGCCCATGATGCTGTTAAGACAGCCCTGGTCATATGACGTCCTCGGCTTCCTGCCGTTATAGGGGGCGTGCACGCCATGTCACCGATGCGCGTGCCCGGCGCAATCGCTCGTGACAGAGCAGGAACGTGGATCTGTGTGTGTAAACATACAGATCCACTTCCTGTCAGGGGGGAGGAGACAGATCATGTGTTCCTAGTATATAGGAACACCAATCGGTCTCCTCCCTCAGTCAGTCCCATCCCCCACAGTTAGAATCACTCCCTAGGTAACACATGTAACCCCTTGATCGCTCCCTAGTGTTAACAGTGACATTTATACAGTATTCAGTGTATATTTATAGCACTGATCGCTGTATAAATGTAAATGGTCCCAAAATATTGTCAAAAGTGTCCGAACTGTCCGCCGCAATGTCACAGTCACGATAAAAATTGCAGATCACTGCCATTACTAGTAAAAATAATAACAATAATAAAAATGCCATAAATCAATAACCTATTTTGTAGGCGGTATAACTTTTGCGCAAACCAATCAATATACGCTTATTGCGATTAATTTTTTTGACCAAAAATTTGTAGAAGAATACATATCGGCCTAAACTGAGGAAATATATATATTTTTTTTTATTGGGATATTTATTATAGCAAAAAGTAAAAAATATCGCTCTTTTTTTGTTTATAACGCAAAAAATAAAAACGGCAGATGTGATCAAATACCACCAAAAGAAAGCTCTTTTTGTGGAGAAAAATTATAAAAAAATTATTTGGGTACAGTATTTCATGACCGCGCAATTGTCATTCAAAATGTTACAGCGCTGAAAGCTGAAAATTGACCTGGACAGGAAGGGGGGTGAAAATGCCCTGTATTGAAGGGGTTAATTACTACTGGGGGTTTTTTTTTTTGCTAAGCAAACAAAAAAAATGACAGAAAATTTTGAAAAGAAAATAACAGTTTTCATAGTTTGTAAATTTTTTAAGCAAACAGGTCATTTCTCTCTTTCATTGATGTGCACTGATGAGGCTGCACTAATGGGCACTATAGGCACTGATGAGCTGGCACTGGTGGGCACTGATAGGTGGCATTGATAGTTGGCACTGATGGGCTGCACTGAAGGGCACTAATAGTTGGCACTGAAAGGTAGCACTGATAGGTTGCACTGATGGGCACTGATGGGCACTGGTAGGTAACACTGATAGGCAGCACTGATGATGAGGCACTGATTGGCAGCACTGATTGACATTGATAGGTGGCACTGGTGGACATTGATAGGTGGCACTGGTGGGCAGCACTGTTATGCACTTGTAGGTGTCACTGATGGGCACAAATGAGGCAGCGGTGGCTCTCTGTGAGGTGCCGATGTCCCTCTGACAGTAACCAGTGATCGCTATTAGCGTGAGGAGAAAAAATAACCAATTACCGGCTCTGGTTACATCACTGTCATTGGCTGAGAGCTGGTCACGTGGTAAGGGGTCAGGATCAGCCCCCTACTCCATTCTATGATCAGCCAAGTCTCGTTGACTCGCTGATCACAGAGCGTGCCGCGGGCGCCCCACAGGGGGGTGCGCAGGCCGGTTGAGCACTGGAGGGCTTACATGGACGTCCTCCCAGAAATTTAGGTCCACGCTGTTGCCGTCTTTCGGCTATAGCACGGGTGGGTAAGGGTTAATCACGCCCCACATGTGAGGTATTGTCTCAAATGTCAGAGTTTAAGTAATCATTTTTACGATTCTGATGCCCTATAAAGGCATTTAGAGTGTGACCTGTGGAGGTTTTTCTGTACCTTTGTTTTGTGCGATTCTACGGGCACGTGCAGTTTTAGTACTTGACATGTTTGGTATCTATTTACGCGATGCAGCCCAATCTTTTATTCCCCCAAAAAAATGGATTAAATTCTGTCTTTGATTGCACTATGATTAAATTTAGCGTATTTTATCTGGAAATATGCGTTTATAAATAACTACACAAATCTCATGCAACATTAAAAAAATGCAACTACCACCATTTTATTTTCCAGGGCCTCTGCGTTCAGAAAATATTTCAAGTTTGGGGAATCTGCTAATTCATTTTCTACTCTACCAAAAAACGATTTTATCAGGTGTTGTGGGAAATGTCAGAAAGCAGGTCTTGCAATGGATGACAAAGATGGCGATATATTTATATATTTTTATTTTATTTATTTTTTTTGTTTCCTTGCACAGCCTGTCCCCTTTTTGTTCTCAAATTCAACATTGTTTTTTCTATTGTACAATTAAATGTAATTTAATAAACATTATTTATTTGTGTGAGTAAAGAATGCGGGCACATGGCAGGCTCCCGGGCCTCCACACTGGTCCACCCTGCTCTGCATCCAGCCGGCCTGGTTGCCATGGACACAGACACGGCGTCTGCAATCCATTCGCCTTGGGAGAGTTATCTCTATGGCGACAGAGAAGTCACATGACCCGCGCGCACTGAAAAACTGTTCAACTGTCAGCGCGAAGTGCCGGGGAGATCTGGCGGGTGGCGGCAAAGAAGGGCGCGCGCTGCACGTGTCTTGCCTGAGGAGAGGCGCGAGCCAGAATGCCTCACCTGAGACTGGGCGACAGACGGCCCCGGGGGGTGCGGGCTCTGTGAATAGAGACCTGGCTAGAATATTTTACAGCCGGGAGATAATGAGTGTCATTCAGTCACCACACTACAGGGCGTGAGGAGAAAGGACAGTGCTATCCCATAATTACACCTCACAATAAACTGACTTTAACGTTCTACAATACAGATAACAGGGAGCAAACCTGACACATTAACCACTTCTGCTCTGGAGACATTTTGTGTACACATGAAATAATCTGCATCTTTTGCGTCTAAAATTATTTAAAGCCCCCAGAACAAGATATATTCTGAAAGCTGAGACCCTGTAGAATAAAAAGTTGCTGCAATTTTTTTTATGTCACACAATATTTAAATGACTTTAATAAATGCACATTTATTAATAATAAAATGAATTTCGGTGCACAATTTTAAAGGTAAAATATAAAAGATGGGGTTGTGTTGGGTAAGTAGATATCAAACATCTAAAAATTGTGCGTGCGTGTGATATCACCTGAAAAATTGTACAAATAAAAAAAAGTATCACGGACAGTAAGTACCCAATTGTTTCTGTCGCACGTGCACTGATTTTAACATCACAATCACAAAATGAAGGTACCTACAATCACCTCATGAAAAAATTATGGTACCCAAAAATCTCTATAGGAAAAGCTTTTTCTCGGTTCATTTACAGTATCTCACAAAAGTGAGTACACCCCTCAAATCTTTGTAAATATTTTATAATATCTTTTCATGTGACAAGCTGTCTCCTCAAAATAACTCAACACACAGCCATTAATGTCTAAACTGCTGGCAACAAAAGTGAGTACACCCCTAAGTAAAAATGTCCAAATTGGGCCCATTTTTCCTCCCCGGTGTCCAGGGCCGCCATCAGGGGGGTACAGGCATTACACCTGTAAGGGGCCCGATGGTCCCCAGGGGCCAGGTCGCCCCCCGTTTTGTTTTTGTCTGACTCCCCCCTTTAGCAACTCGCGGCCCCCTGTTTTTTTTTTTGTCTGATTTTAGCAACTCGCAGCAGGAGAGAGAAGAGAAGACATGACTTCACTTTGTTTTGTTCGTCAGCACCAACCCCCCCCCCACACTTATCACCTCGCAGCATAAGAGAGAGGAGGCCCCCCCCCCCCCCGTTCTCTGCTCCGAGGGGCCCTGCCTAAAGCTGTGCAAGGGGCCCCAAAATTTGTAATGGCTGCCTTGCCGGTGTCATGTGACTCGTTAGCGTTACAAGGTCTCAGGTGTGAATGGGGAGCAAGTGTGTTAAATTTGGTGTTATCGCTCTCACTCTCTCATACTGGTTACTGGAAGTTCAACATGGCACCTCATGGCAAAGAGCTCTCTGAGGGTCTGAAAAAAAGAGTTGTTGCTCTACATAAAGATGGCCAAGGCTATAAGAAGATTGCCAAGAACCTGAAACTGAGCTGCAGCACGGTGGCCAAGACCATACAGGACAGGTTCCACTCAGAACAGGCTTCGCCATGGTCGACCAAAAAAGTTGAGTGCACATGCTCAGCATCATATCCAGAGGTTGTCTTTGAGAAATAAACATATGAGTGCTGCCAGCATTGCTGCAGAGGTTGAAGGGGTGGGGGATCAGCCTGTCAGTGCTCAGACCATACGTCACACACTGCATCAAATTGGTCTGCATGGCTGTCGTCCCAGAAGGAAGCCTCTTCTAAAGATGATGCACAAGAAAGCTCTGCAAACAGTTTGCTGAAGACAAGCAGACTAAGGTCATCGATTACCAGAACCATGTCCTGTGGTCTGATGAAAACAAGATAAACGTATTTGGTTCAGATGGTGTGAAGCTTGTGTCGTGGCAACCAGATGAGGAGTACAAAGACAAGTGTGTCTTGCCTACAGTCAAGCATGGTGGTGGGAGTGTCATGGTCTGGGGCTATATGATGCATTTTTTGGTGACAGGTTCTCTTTAATGTGACATCAAGGGTCTAAAAGACCCCTGATGCCTCATCTGTCCTCCAATGAATCTAGTGGAGCGCACATTGTACTTTCTTTCCCCAGCCATAATGACCACCAAGGACAGTAAAAACAGGACCAGTGACATTTTACACTTCCCTTCTGGGTCATTAACAGGAAGGGGGAGATCAGTGAACGGATGTTTGCTGATCTCCCTCCGCTCTACCGTGCCGCACCCACCACGCTGGTCCTAGGTCCGCCGTTGGGTGCGCAAAGCCTGGGAAAAGCCACCACTGTAGGATCTATTGCAGTGGCAATAAAAGTAAAAGGCCCGGATTCACAAAGCACTTACGCCGATCTCGATATACGCCGCGTAAGTCTATCTATGCGCCGTCGTATCTGTGCGCCGTGCCCACAATCTGAGATACGCATGAAAATAGGCTGCATACGACCAACGTAACTTTCCTACGCCTTTCCCATCTTTTCAGCAATGCGGGCCGTGATTCTCTCATTGCCCGCACTGCTGTTACAACTTCCGCCCTTACATACAGGCTGCGTGATACAGAAGAGAGAGAATGACGTCATCTCTCACCACCCGCCCTCACTCTCCTCTCTTAGGCCCCGTACACACGTCCGAGGAGCTCGACGTGCCAAACACATCGAGTTCCTCGTCGAGTTCAGTGTTGAAGCCGCCGAGGATCTCGGCGGGCCGACTTTCCTCATTGAACAACGAGGAAATAGAGAACATGTTCTCTATTTGGCCCGACGAGTTCCTCGTCGGCTTCCTCGCTGAAAAGTGTACACACGGCCGAGTTTCTCGGCAGAATCCAGCTCCGATCGAGTTTCTGGCTGAATTCTGCCGAGAAACTCTGTCGTGTGTACGGGGCCTGACTCTCATCTCATGTGCCTCTGTTTTACAATTACATGCAATTGGTGACAAACTGTTTTTTTTTTTGGGGTGGCAGCCAGGTAACTATGGCAATCCCCAGCTGGTGGCAGGCAGTGTGGCAAGTGACATTCCCATCAGGTGGCAGGCAGCATGGCAAGTGACATCCCCATCTGGTGGCAGGCAGCATGGCAAGTGACATCCCTATCTGGTGGCAGGCAGCATGGCAAGTGACATCCCCATCTGGTGGCAGGCAGTGTGGCAAGTGACATCCCCATCTGGTGGCAGGCAGTATGGCAAGTGACATCCCCATCTGGTGGCAGGTAGCATGGCAAGTGACATCCCCATCTGGTGGCAGGCAGCGTGGCAAGTGACATTCCCATCTGGTGGCAGGCAGCGTGGCAAGTGACATTCCCATCTGGTGGCAGGCAGCGTGGCAAGTAACATCCCCATCTGGTGGCAGGCAGCATGGCAAGTGACATCCCCATCTGGTGGCAGGCAGTATGGCAAGTGACATCCCCATCTGGTGGCAGGTAGCATGGCAAGTGACATCCCCATCTGGTGGCAGGCAGCGTGGCAAGTGACATTCCCATCTGGTGGCAGGCAGCGTGGCAAGTGACATTCCCATCTGGTGGCAGGCAGCATGGCAAGTGACATCCCCATCTGGTGGCAGGCAGCATGGCAAGTGACATTCCCATCTGGTGACAAGCGACGGTGGCAAGTGACACGCTCAGGGCTCCCACTCATTCTGCTTTATGGTGAGTTTAAAGGGTCACTAAAGGAATTTTTTTTTTTAGCTGAAATGATTGTTTACAGGGCATAGAGACATAATAGTTAACTGATTCCTTTTAAAAATGATTAAAAAATAGATAAAAAACAGTCATATAATGTGCCTGCAGTGTAGTTTCGTTTTTGTTGTTGTTTCCTGGTTCTCTGATGTACAGAGAGCCACTAGAGGGCAGTCAGCCAATAGAGAGCAGTGATACTTTGTCTAAAACTCCTCAGCACCAATCCAGTTTCGTTTTACACACAATAATCACATTAGTGACCACCGTGAGAAATCTCCCAGCACTGTGGTTATCAGGAAACAGGCAACCAGGAAGTGTCCAGAACAGAGAGGATTTACAGCAACATGAAAGCAAAAACGAACAATGAGGACATGAAACCAGGACTGCAGTAAGGTAAAGGAAGCTATTTAGCTAAAAAAAAAAATTCCTTTAGTGACCCTTTAACTATTTCATTTTATATTACAATGTAATAATGGAAATAATGCATTTCAATCATCCTGACACCATAACAACCATGGTGCCGGAATGATTGAAGCACTAACACCAGTCATTGTCTGCAAAAAATCGCTTACCCACCTTGCGTCGCTCCCAGCCCCCCTATGTATTTGAAGGACCCAGCCTTGGGGCGGCAAAGGGAGTAAATCCGGGCCTGACTGCACTAAGGTAAAGGAAGCCATTTAGGGAAAAAAATTGTACCTTTACAACCCCTTTAAAAAGAAATCGTTCTATGAATCACATTCCCATTGGTCAAAACATTTGGGGGCGGCGCCCCTGTGCCTTGTATGGACCAGCCGCCACTGAGCCTGCCCATACATGAATCAGAATTCGGCCAGTCCCTGCTGAACCATCTGAATTTCTATCTATGTATGGCTGGCCTAACATGCAGGGCCCTCTCATTACTCTTGTATTGAATTGTATTGTAACTGTACTATCTGCCTCCATTTTGTAAAGTGCTGCACACACTGCTGGCACTATATAAATCTTGTATACTAATAATACTAAAACAGGGCTTTTTTTGGGGGGCCAGGTTGTGTGAATGCCCTAAATCCAATTTTCAACCTGTAACATTTCAATAAAGTTGAAAAGCAAATCCAATACAATGTGTTATAACAACGGATCACCCCGCATTTCACAACGCACACTGGCATGATATGTAATACAATACAAAATGCGTGGGTTGAGGAAAACAAGTCCTTATGTGTCCTTAGAATAAAATGAACATAAATTGATTTCTTCCACATAATTTTTTATAACTTGTGAATAAACTTGCATTAGTGACCACAGTATGTACTAAATGCATCAAGGTTACTAAACGACCGACTGTGTGTAGGAGTCCAAAATAGTTGTATTATTCCATCATTTTCTACATTCTGAACATTTTTTACTTATTTTTCACAAATTACAACAGATCTTCAAAGTTGAAGCCTAGGTATAGCAATTAGCTCCAGCTTGGACCAATGTAACTATACTTATGCCATAGCTGTGGGACCCCCATGGAAGATGGAAATCACTGTAATAGGCAACACTATTCCAGTGATCTCCACTACCTTCTAGGTGCCAAGCGGCTGCCTGGCTGCAATCACTGTGAACACAGAAGGTCGCTCGCTCAACATGGGCACCACTCAAAGAACATTGCAATTTCGTAATGAGTGCAAAGTGTTCTCTGATTGGCCAAGGTGGGGGTCATGACATCATCACCCTGCCATCTCATTCGATCAGGGAATGTTTGCATTCATTGAGAAAATTGTGATATGATGGGATCAGTGGCAAGGATGGTTGTTTCGGGGGGATTGGATGGGATGAGTGGCAGTGGTGGGGGGAATGGGATCAGTGACAAGGATGGTGGTTGCAGGATGGGATCAGTGGCAGCAGTGGTCGTGGTGGTGTGGGGGGGGGGGTGGATCAATTGCAGCAGTGGTGGTGTGGGGGGTATCAGTGGTGGTGGTGTGGGGGGGGGTATTAGTGGCAGTAGTGGTGGTGTGGGGGGTATCAGTGGTGGTGGTGTGGGGGGGTATCAGTGGCAGTAGTGGTGGTGTGGGGGGTATCAGTGGTGGTGGTGTGGGGGGGTATCAGTGGCAGTAGTGGTGGTGTGGGTAGTAGTGGTGGGAGTGTAATCAGTGGTAGTAGTAGTGGTGGAGGGTATCAGTGGCAGCAGTGGGAGTCGTGTGCTGGGAATCAGAGGCAGTAGTGGTGGTGTGGGGGGGGGTAATCAGTAGCAGTGTTAATATTGAGGTGGGGGTTCAGTGCCACTCACTTGCAGATCCCCCTCCTCGCTAGGTCTTGCTTGGGCAGGCAAGGAGGATGGGCGGGGCCTGTGAGTACCTGTGAGTGCGAGCGGAGAGGGCGGAGAGGATGGGCAGAGCAGACGGGGCCTTTACCCATGTGTGTGGGTAAAGAGGATGGGAGGAGCGGGCGGGGACTGTGCCTGTAAGTGCGGGCGGAGAGGATGGGCAGAGCGGGTGGAGACTGTGCCCATGTGTGCGAACGGAGTGGTTGAGTGGAGAGGATGGGCGGTGCGGGGTGGGAACTGTGTGCCCGTGAATGACCAGTGTACTATCTCCTGGGTGGCGGTGGGCCCCGCTACAGTGGCGGAACTCAAGGGCCCGGTCGCAAGTGCGACCACTGAGACTCTGGCAATTCCACCACTGGCTAGTATGCATCTCATACCAGCACATTTTGTGAAACTTACCCTAAAACAAAGCCCTCCAGCAGCATGCTGTCACCTTTCATAGGGCTTCCATCCGGACCTTCTTCCAAGTTCGAGGGCTCCGTCACACCCATGCATGCGCGCGGGAGCCACTGTTTACAGCACAGAGCTCTGAAGGAATGGGATAGATATGCCGTTCCTTTAGAGCTTGTTTTGCCGTTGATGTCACCGGCTGCTACACAAGTAAATATCTCCTAACACGATGTTTAGGAGATATTTACAATACCTACAGGTAAGCCTTATTATTCACTTCCCAACTGCCTCATAGCAGATTTACTGCTACTGCGCCGCCACGTATATATACGTGATTCTGCAGTTCCGGGTTGGGGGAGAGCTTTGCCAGTGCGCTACTTCTACTGTGTTTTACCGATCAGCGGGGGCCGGCCAATGGATGGCCGGCGGGAACCCGCTGATCGCCAGAAAGACGCACAGGATGGAACTCTGCCTATGCTAACAAGGCAGAGCTCCGTTGTGACAGGGGGAAGTGCAAAGTAGGGAAAGCAAGTCAATCACTTCCATAAAAGCAGCACATACAGTACACTAAAACACTGGCTAGGTACACATTTAACCCTTTGATCACCCTAGATGTTTAACCCCATGCCAACCAGTGTCATTAGTACAGTAACAATGCATATTTTTAGCACTGATCACTGTTTTAGTGTCACTGGTTCCCTCAAATTGTCAGTTGGTGTCTGATTGTCTGCCGCAATATCGCAGTCCCAATATAAGTTGCTGCTCGCCACCATTACTAGTATAAAAAAATAAAAATAAATAGAAATTCCAGCATATATCCCATAGTTTGTAGACGCTATAATTACTGTGCAAACCAATTAATATCTACTTATCTGAATTTTTTTACGGCGCCTACTTTGTCCCCCCTGCTGTCTTCTGAGAGACACACAGGTCCCAGAAGACAGCAGGGACCAGTGGGATTGTGCAGCGCGACTCGCGCATGCGCAGTAGGGAGACAGGAAGTGAAGCTGCAAGACTTCACTTCCTGATTCCCTTACCGAAGATGACCTATACAAGTCATATTTAACCACTTCAGCCCCGGAAAGATTTAGTTGCCCAATGACCGGGCCATTATTTGCGATTCGGCACTGCGTTGCTTTAACTGACAATTGCACGTTGTGTGACGTTGTACCCAAACAAAATTGATGTCCTTTTTTTCCCACAAATAGAGTTTTCTTTTGGTGGTATTTGATCACCTCTGCGGTTTTTATTTTTTGCGCTATAAACAAAAAAAGAGCAACAATTTTGAAAAAAAAGCAATATTTTTTACATTTTGCTATAATAAATATCCCCAATAAGCATATATTGATTGGTTTGCGCAAATGTTATAGCGTCTACAAAAAAGGGTATAGATTTATGGCATTTTTTTTATTAATTTTTTTTAATTAGTAATGGCGGCGATCAGCAATTTTTATCGTGACTGCGACATAATGGCGGACACATTGGACACTTTTGATGCTATTTTGGGACCATTGTCATTTATACAGCGATCAGTGCTATAAAAATGCACTGATTAATGTGTAAATGACACTGGCAGGGAAGGGGTTAACCACTAGGGGGGGCGATGAAGGGGTTTAGTGTGTCCTAGGGAGTGATTCTAACTGTGGGGGGGATGGGCTACAAGTTACACGACACTGATCACTGCTCCCGATGACAGGGAGCAGATCACTGTCCTGTCATTAGGCAGAACAGGGAGATGCCTTGTTTACATAGGCATCTCCCCGTTCTGCCTATTCGTAACACGATCGCGGGCACCCGGCGGACATCGAATCCGTGGGACCCGTGGTCACACCTTTGGAGCATGCGGCTGGCGCGTACACGCGGCCACGATGCCGCGATTTAAAGGGGATGTACAGGTACGTCCCTTTGCACAGCCGTGCCAATCTGCCAACGTATATATATATATATAGTGGTCGCCAAGTCTTTCTTACTGTTAGAATTAAACAGCACAATTTGAACAGTCCTTTACTGGCCTCAGGCCACCAGTTACCTGTGACTATTATCTGATTAAATAGTTAGTTGCCCAAGGCTAATCAGTGTAGACAAACTAATAATCATTCAGATGAGAGCCGCTTTACTGTCTTTCCTTGTAATATGCAATCATTGCTTCCTATCTTCCATTGCTCTGGGAAAAGCCCTCCAGAAGATTTACCCCCTCCTTCAGGACCAGGCCACTTTTTGCGATACGGTACTTTAACTGATAATTGCATGATCATGCAACGCTGCACCCAAATAAAATTGATGAAATATTTTTTCCCACCAATAGAGCTTTATTTTGGTGCAACTTGATCACCGCTGCATTTTTTTATTTTTTGTGCTATAAACAAAAAAAAGACCAACAATTTTTGTAATAATAAACAATGGCCTGGATTCAGTAACAATTGCGCTTTTTTTACGGAGGCGCAGGGAAACGTTTTTGCCCTGCGCCCCCGCAATTTTTTTGCGCTGCCCTCGATTCACGGAGCAGAAGCTCCGTAAATTGCGCGGGCGCGCCGGCAAAATGCCCGGCGTAAGCGCGCGCAATTTAAATGATCCCGTAGGGGGCGGGAATCATTTAAATTAGGCGCGTTCCCGCGCCGATCGTAGGCTGCAGTCGGCGTAATGAGGTTCCTGAATCAGGAGCATTCGTTACGCCGGGGCAAGTAAGCAATTGCGCTGTGTAACTTATGGTTACACAGGCGCAATTTCTTCTTGAATCCAGGCCATTATTTCTTGCTTTTTGCTATAAAACACATCCAATTAAAAAAAAAAAATGTCTTCATAAATTTGGCCCAATATGTATTCTTCTACATATTTTTGGTAAAAAAAAATCCTGCAAACGTTATAGCGTCTATAAACTATGGGAAATATGCTGTACATTTTATTTATTTTTATACTAATAATGGTGGCGATCAGCGACTTATAGCGGGACTGCAATATCCAGTTCCCGACCCGCTCATGTACATATACGTCAGCAGAATGGCACGGACAGGCACATCAACGTACCTGTACGTGCCCTGCTTGACGGGGGTCGGGGGTCCGATCGGGACCCCCCCCCGGTACATGGCGCGGGTCGGTAATCTTCAGGAGCGATCCGGGATGCGGGGGCGGCGGTTCGTTTTTGTCCGCCCCCTCTGGATCGCTCCCCAGCCAATCAGCTTCCTCCCCCGCCCTCCTCTGCCTGCATTGTAAACACAGGCAGAGGAGGAAGTGATGTCACCGCTCCTCCCGCCGGTATATTCGTCCGGCGGAGGAGCGGAGACATCACACAGTGAGTACACAAGCACTACACTGACACACAGACACATAGGCTTACGACCCCCCCCCCCCCCCGGTCACCCCCGATCACCCCCACCAGCCCCCCCCTGTCACACTGTCACTAAATTGCAGTGATCATTTACTGATCACTGCATTTAGTTTCAGTGTAACAGGCAGTTAGTGACAGGCAGTTAGTGTTAGGTCCAGGATAGCCCCCCCCCCAATAAAGGTTTTAACCCCTTGATCACCCCCTAGTTAACCCTTTCACCCCCCTTTTGCCAGCGTCACTAAGCGATCGTTTTTCTGATCGCTGTACTAGTGTCGCTCGTGCCACTAGGTAGCTAGTTTTTTTTTAGGTTCGCCGCCATGTTTTTATAGCGTTAGAAAATTTATGGGGGTACCTAACGCTATAAAAACATGGCAGCGAACCTCAAAAAAAACTAGCTACCTAGCGGCACGAGCGACACTAATACAGCGATCAGAAAAACGATCGCTTAGTGACGCTGGCAAAAGGGGGGTGAAAGGGTTAACTAGGGGGTGATCAAGGGGTTAAAACCTTTATTGGGGGGGGGGTAGGGGGCTACCCTGGACCTAACACTTTTAACCCCTTGATCACCCCCTAGTTAACCCTTTCACCCCCCTTTTGCCAGCGTCACTAAGCGATCGTTTTTCTGATCGCTGTATTAGTGTCGCTCGTGCCACTAGGTAGCTAGTTTTTTTTTGAGGTTCGCCGCCATGTTTTTATAGCGTTAGAAAATGTATGGGGGTACCTAACGCTATAAAAACATGGCGGCGAACCTAAAAAAAATAACTAGCTACCTAGTGGCACGAGCGACACTAATACAGCGATCAGAAAAACGATCGCTTAGTGACGCTGGCAAAAGGGGGGTGAAAGGGTTAACTAGGGGGTGATCAAGGGGTTAAAACCTTTATTGGGGGGGGGGGGGGGTAGGGGGCTACACTGGACCTAACACTTTTAACCCCTTGATCACCCCCTAGTTAACCCTTTCACCCCCCTTTTGCCAGCGTCACTAAGCGATCGTTTTTCTGATCGCTGTATTAGTGCCGCTGGTGCCGCTAGGTAGCTAGTTATTTTTTGAGGTTCGCCCGCCAGGTTTTTATAGCGTTAGGTACCCCCATACATTTTCTAATAAAGGTTTTAACCCCTGATTGCCCCTAGAGTTAACCCTTTCACCCCCTATTGCCAGCGTCACTAAGCAATCGTTTTTCTGATCGCTGTATTAGTGTCGCTGGTGCCGCTAGGTAGCTAGTTATTTTTTGAGGTTCGCCCGCCAGGTTTTTATAGCGTTAGGTACCCCCATACATTTTCTAATAAAGGTTTTAACCCCTGATTGCCCCTAGAGTTAACCCTTTCACCCCCCTATTGCCAGCGTCACTAAGCGATCGTTTTTCTGATTGCTGTATTAGTGCCGCTGGTGCCGCTAGGTAGCTAGTTATTTTTTGAGGTTCGCCCGCCAGGTTTTTATAGCGTTAGGTACCCCCATACATTTTCTAATAAAGGTTTTAACCCCTGATTGCCCCTAGAGTTAACCCTTTCACCCCCTATTGCCAGCGTCACTAAGCGATCGTTTTTCTGATCGCTGTATTAGTGTCGCTGGTGCCGCTAGGTAGCTAGTTATTTTTTGAGGTTCGCCCGCCAGGTTTTTATAGCGTTAGGTACCCCCATACATTTTCTAATAAAGGTTTTAACCCCTGATTGCCCCTAGAGTTAACCCTTTTACCCCCTATTACCAGCGTCACTAAGCAATCATTTTTCTGATCGCTGTATTAGTGCCGCTAGGTAGCTAGTAATTTTTTGAGGTTCGCCCGCTAGGTTTTTATAGCGTTAGGTACCCCCATACATTTTCTAATAAAGGTTTTAACCCCTGATTGCCCCTAGAGTTAACCCTTTCACCCCCCTATTGCCAGCATCACTAAGCGATCATTTTTCTGATCGCTGTATTAGTGTTGCTGGTGCCGCTAGGTAGCTAGTTAGTGCCAGTAACGCTTACACCCACGCGCAAAGCATACTCCCCCCATATGTGGAATTACACCCCAAAATACATTCTGCTGCTTCTCCTGAGTACGGGGCTACCACATGTGTGAGACTTTTTGGGAGCCTAGCCGCGTACGGGACCCCAAAAACCAATCACCGCCTTCAGGCTTTCTAAGGGTGTACATTTTTGATTTCACTCCTCACTACCTATCACAGTTTCGAAGGCCATAAAATGCCAAAATAGCACAAAAACCCCCCAAATGACCCCATTTTGGAAAGTAGACACCCCAAGCTATTTTCTGAGAGGGATGTCGAGTCCATGGAATATTTTATATTTTGACACAAGTTGCGGGAATATGATAAACTGATTTTTTTTTGCACAAAGTTGTCACTAAATGGTATATTGCTCACACATGCCATGGTTATATGTGGAATTGCACCCCAAAATACATTCTGCTGCTTCTCCTGAGTACGGGGATACCACATGTGTGGGACTTTTTGGGAGCCTAGCCGCGTACGAAAACGAATCACCACCTTCAAGATTTCTAAGGGCATACATTTTTGATTTCACTCCTCACTACCTATCATAGTTTTGAAGGCCATAAAATGCCAAGATGGCACACAACCCCCCCAAATGACCCCATTTTGGAAAGAAGACACCCCATGCTATTTGCTGAGAGGCATGTTAAGTCCATGGAATATTTAATTTTTTTGCCCCAAGTGATTGAATATTGACCAAAAAAAAAAAAATAATAAATTACAAAACGTTGTCACTAAATTATATATTTCTCACACATGCCATGGTTATATGTGGAATTGCACCCCAAAATACATTTTGCTGCTTCTCCTGAGTACGGAGATACCACATGTGTGGGACTTTTTGGGAGCCTAGCCAAGTACGGGACCCCAAAAACCAAGCGCCGCCTTCAGGATTTGTGTGAGTGAAATCAAACATTTATGTCCTTAGAAATCTTGAAGGTGGTGATTGGTTTTCGGGGTCCCGTACGCGGCTAAGCTCCCAAAAAGTCCCACACATGTGGTATCCCCGTACTCAGGAGAAGCAGCAGAAGGTATTTTGGGGTGCAATACCACATATAACCATGGCATGTGTGAGAAATATATCATTTAGTGACAACGTTTTGTAATTTATTTTTTATTTATTTTTTTGGTCAATATTCAATCACTTGGGGCAAAAAAAATTAAATATTCCATGGACTCAACATGCCTCTCAGCAAATAGCTTGGGGTGTCTTCTTTCCAAAATGGGGTCATTTGGGGGGGTTGTGTGCCATCTTGGCATTGTATGGCCTTCAAAACTATGATAGGTAGTGAGGAGTGAAATCAAAAATGTATGCCCTTAGAAATCTAGAAGGCGGTGATTGGTTTTCGGGGTCCCGTACGTGGCTAGGCTCCCAAAAAGTCCCACACATGTGGTATCCCTGTACTCAGGAGAAGCAGCAGAATGTATTTTGGGGTGCAATTCCACATATAACCATGGCATGTGTGAGAAATATATCATTTAGTGACAACTTTGTGCAAAAAAAAATCAGTTTGTCATATTCCCGCAACTTGTGTCAAAATATAAAATATTCCATGGACTCGACATGCCTCTCAGCAAATAGCTTGGGGTGTCTACTTTCCAAAATTGGGTCATTTGGGGGGGTTTTGTGCTATTTTGGCATTTTATGGCCTTCGAAACTATGATAGGTAGTGAGGAGTGAAATCAAAAATGTATGCCCTTAGAAATCTTGAAGGCGGTGATTGGTTTTCGGGGTCCCGTACGTGGCTAGGCTCCCAAAAAGTCCCAAACATGTGGTATCCCCGTACTCAGAAGAAGCAGCAGAATGTATTTTGGGGTGCAATTCCACATATAACTATGGCATGTGTGAGCAATATATCATTTAGTGACAACTTTTTGTAATTTTTTTTTATTTTTATTTTTTTGTCATTATTCAATCACTTGGGACAAAACAAAAAATATTCAATGGACTCAACATGCCTCTCAGCAGTTTCCTTGGGGTGTCTACTTTCCAAAATGGGGTCATTTGGGGGGGTTTTGTACTGCCTTGCCATTTTAGCACCTCAAGAAATGAGATAGGCAGTCATAAAATAAAAGTTGTGTAAATTCCAGAAAATGTACCCTAGTTTGTAGACGCTATAATTTTTGCGAAAACCAATAAATATACGCTTATTGCGATTTTTTTTACAAAAGACATGTGGTTGAATACATTTTGGCCTAAATGTTTGACTAAAATTTAGTTTATTCGATATTTTTTACTTTTTGTTATAAGAAAAATCATTTTTTTTTTACATTTTCGGTCTTTTTCCATTTATATCGCAAAAAATAAAAATCGCAGAGGCAATCAAATACCATCAAAAGAAAGCTCTATTTGTGGGAAGAAAAGGACGCAAATTTCGTTTCGGTACAACATTGCATGACCGCGCAATTACCAGTTAAAGCAGCGCAGTGACAAATTGTAAAAACACCTTGGGTCTTTAGACAGCGTATTGGTCCGGGGCTTAAGTGGATATTGTGCCAGACAATCGGACACCTAACTGACACTTTTGATACTTTGTGGGAACCATTGACTAAAAATAAATATGCACTGTCACTGTACTAATGACACTGGCTGGGAAGGGGTTAACATCAGAGGCGATCATAGGGTTAAATGTGTGCCTAACCAGTGTTTTTATGTACACTCTGTGAGGTGTTCTTACTTAGGGAAGTGATGGATGCATTGCAGGGAAAGAAAATCCATCTCTTCCGCCCTTTCAGAACCACAATCTGCCTTGTTTACAAAGGCAGACACCATTTCTGTGTTGTTTACTAATTATCAACAGGTGTCAGTACCCGCAGATCAGCTACTGCTGCGTATATACACGTCAGAAGTGTCACGCCGGCAGTGCGTGCGCCCACTGCAGGTGGAAGTGCGGGATCCCATATATATATATATATATATACGTGATCCAGTGTACAGCTGCCACCTTGTAGCACTAAAACTGCTATAGGGCAGTCAGCAAGTGGTTAAATTAAACTGCTGCGTTATTAAAATTCTTCAAGAAAAAGAGAAAAGGAAGGAGCGCAAACCTAGTGCATTACCAGAGATAATTTAATAATAAGAGGCCCAGATTCTCGTATCTGAGCGTAAAACTGCGGCGGCGTAACGTATGTCATTTACGTTACGCCGCCGCAAGTTTTACAGGCAAGTGCTTTCTTCACAAAGAACTTGCCTGCAAAGTTGCGGCGGCGTAGCGTAAATCCCCCGGCGCAAGCCCGCCTAATTCAAATGAGCCGGGTAGGGGGCGTGGAGCATTTAAATTAGGCGCGTTCCCGCGCCGAACGTAATGCGCATGCCCTGTCCCTAAAATTTCCCGACGTGCATTGCGCTAAATGACGTCGCAAGGACGTCATTGGTTTCGACGTAAATGGCGTCCAGCCCCATTCACGGACAACTTACGCAAACAACGTAATTTTTTTAATTTCGACGCGGGAACAGCCATACTTAACATTGGTTGCCCCTTATATAGCAGGGGCAACTTTACGTGTCGCAAATCTAACGTAAACGTCGTAACTTCACTGCGTCGACCGCGCGTACGTTCGGGAATTCGCGTATTTTGCTAATTTGCATACACGACGGGGAAGACGACGGAGGCGACACCTAGCGGCGAAAAAAAAATTGCATTTAAGATCCGACAGCGTAAGAGATTTACGCCTGTCGGATCTAATGGATATCTATGCGTAACTGATTCTAAGAATCAGTCGCATAGATACAACGGCCCAGATTAGGATTTACGACGGCGTACATTGCGTTGCGCCATCGTAAGCCCTTTCAGAATCTGGGCCAGACATTTTTGTGACGAAGGGGGTGCGCCCCCCGAAACGCGTTAATGTACCCTGTGTTCTGTGTATGTCCATGCACTGTGTTTATGGCCTTTTGTGAGTACTCACTTTTATACAAAAATGTCTTATTATGAAATTATCTCTGGTAATGCACTAGGTGTCCGCGCCTTCTATTTCTGTTTTTCTTGTAGTTCCCTTCGGATTACCCCATCTGAGGAAAGCAGCATCCACCTAGTTTTGGGATACCATATATACCTTTTACACCACCATTTTATCTGATATCTGTTACGTCACACCTTGGAAGACCTATTGGCGCTGGAAGAGACTGCGTTTTTAGTAAAATTCTTATTTACATTCAACTTGTACACTACTATATGCTCCAGACTTCTTGCACTGAAACCCACAGATCTGACTCTAGCACAATGATGATGTGGGTTATTCGCTCTCCCAGCAACAGCAATTATAAGTCTTACCACAGATTCTCAATCGGATTTAGGTCTGGACTTTGACTGGGTCATTCTAACGCATGAATATGCTTTGATCTAAACAATTCCATTGTAGCTCTGGCTCCCACCCTTGACTCCACCCCATTTGCCCTGCCCATGTATACCCCAAACTTTTTAATAAAGCGCCCATGAAATGCAGCCTCACCAGCGCCCATCAAAGGCAGCCTCACCAGCGCCCATCAATGCAGCCTCACCAGCGCCCATCAAATGCAGCCTCACCAGCGCCCATCAAATACAGCCTCACCAGCGCCCATCAAATGCAGCCTCACCAGCGTTTGCCCTGCCCATGTATACCCCAACCTTTTTAATGAAGCACCCATCAAATGCAGTCTCACCAGCGCCCATCAATACAGCCTAACGAGCACCCATCAAATGCAGCCTTACCAGCGCCCATTAATGCAGCCTCACCAGCGACCATCAAATGCTGCCTCACCAGCACCCATTAATACAGCCTCACGAGCGCCCATCAAATGCAGCCTTACCGGCGCCCATTAATGCAGCCTCACCAGCGACCATCAAATGCTGCCTCACCAGCACCTATCAAATGCAGGCTCACCAGCGCCCATCAAATGCAGCTTTACCAGCGCCCATCAAATGCAGGCTCACCAGCGCCCATCAAATGCAGCTTTACCAGCGCCCATCAAATGCAGGCTCACCAGCGCCCATCAAATGCAGCTTTACCAGCGCCCATCAAATGCAGCTTTACCAGCGCCCATCAAATGCAGCCTCAGCAGCGCCCATCAAATGCAGCCTCACCAGCGCCCATGAAATTTAGCCTCAGCAGCGCCCATCAAATGCAGCCTCACCAGCGCCCATGAAATTTAGCCTCACCAGCGACCATCAAATGCAGCTTCACCAGCGTCCATCAAATGCAGCTTTACCAGCGTCCATCAAATGCAGCCTCACCAGCGCCCATGAAATACAGCTTTACCAGCGCCCATCAAATGCAACTTCACCAGCATCCATCAAATGCGATTTACCAGCGCCCATCAAATGCAGCCTCACCAGCGCCCATCAAATGCAGCCTCACCAGCACCCATCAATGCAGCTTTACCAGCGCCCATCAAATGCAGCCTCACCAGCGCCCATCAAATGCAGCCTCACCAGCGCCCATCAAATGCAGCTTTACCAGTGCCCATCAAATGCAGCTTTACCAGCGCCCATCAAATGCAGCCTCACCAGTGCCCATCAAATGCAGGCTCACCAGCGCCTATCAAATGCAGCTTCACCAGCGCCCATGAAATGCAGCTTTACCAGCGCCCATGAAATGCAGCTTCACCAGCATCCATCAAATGCAGCTTTACCAGCGCCCATCAAATGCAGCTTTACCAGCGCCCATCAAATGCAGCCTCACCAGCACCCATCAATGCAGCCTCACCAGCACCCATCAATGCAGCCTCACAACCAGCGCCCATCAAATGCAGCCTCACAGGCACCCATTAATGTAGCCTACCAGTGCCCATCAATGCAGCCTACCAGGGGGAGGGGGGACCCAACCGTGGCCGGACGCCATAGGCAGCAGTGCAGCAGTTTTCTTAGTGGTAGCACCGGCCCTGCCCCCCACAAGCTAAGACATGTTGCTTGCACCTCTGTATATACAGTGGCCAGCCAGGGAATAGAAATCGCAGCCATTGTCCACTAGTCCTAGGAATTAAACCTTTCGGTCCCAAGATAACTGAACAGGATTGGTAAGGGTTGTCATGTGATTGATTTAGTCAGAAGGAACCTGGTCAAATTATTATAATTCAATCGCAGCCAATATTTATTCTTTCATCTGGGAACTGAAATCATTTATAACTCATAATTTTATTCAGAGATTTTCTCCATCTTTTATAAAGCAGCTAGAATTGTATTTCTGTGCAATTTTTAGAATAAGTTTATATCTGAACATTAAAAAAAATCTGCCTAAAAATAAATAAAGGAAGAACAGGAAGTAGGAAGGAGTTAAAGAGTAGTAAACTTCCTCTGCAGACATTTACCAATAGGAAAATCTAGAATAAGGCCCCTTTCACATTGAGGCGTTTTTCATGCGGTACAGCGCTAAAAATAGCGCTGCTATACCGCATGAAAAATCATGCCCTGTAGTGTTCAATGTGAAAGCCCGAAGGCTTTCACACTGAAGTGGCGCGCTAGCAGGAGCGCACCAAAAGTCCTGCTAGCCGCATCTTTACCGCGGTATAGGAGCGGTGTGTTCACCGCTCCTATACCGCACCTTCCCATTGAAATCAATGGGAAAGCGCGGTAATACCGCGGTATTAACCCTTTATCGGCCGCTAGCGGGGGTTAAAACCTCACTATACGACGGTATAGCCGCGCTACAAATAGCGCAGCTATACCGTCACCGCGGCTCCACGCCTCAATGTGAAAGAGGTCTTAGGCTTCCCTATAGGTAGTGTAATGATCTCCTATGTGCACCATTTAAGAGATATTTACATTACATGTAGCCAGTGACAACACTGGCGCATGGGCTCTGAAGGAACGGCCACGGGTGCTGTTCCTTCCGAGCCCTGTTCCGTGAATGGCAGCTCCTGTGCGCATGCGCGGGAGTGACGTCATCGCGGCTCCAGCCACTCACAGCGCAGGAGCCCGCGAACCTAGAAGAAACTCTGGGGAAGATGTCAGCCGTCTCAGCAGTGTGCGGACACCGCTGCGGGGGCTTCATTCTAAGGTAAGTATTTCATAATGAGCTAGTATGCGATGCATACTAGCACATTATGCCTTTGTCTTGCAATTTTTTTTTTGTTACTGCTTACGAACCAGCCGCGGCAGTTATACTGCGGCAGGCTGGCTCCGCTGCGCGTACCATCGAAGCTGTACACCGGTCGCTTTAAGCGGGCTAGCATGTGCGCACGCTCTCTGAATTGCAGGGGTGCCGATGCTTGTGACCGGCGATCTTTAGCCGCGAGCGATCTCCGGGTACGAGAGGCAGAACAGGGACGTGTGTGTAAACACACACGTCCCTGTTCTGTGAGCTGAGGAAATGCAGATCGTGAGTTCCTAATAGCTAGGAACAGGTCATTCTCATCCCCTTCAGTTAGAACACACACTAGGGAACACAATTAACCCCTTGATCGCTCCCTAGTGTTAACCCCTTTCCTGCCAGTGACATTTTTACAGTAATCAGTGCATTTTTATAGCACTGATCACTTTATAAATGACAATGGTCCTAAAAATGTGTCAAAAGTGTCCGATGTGTCCGCCATAATGTCGCAGTCATGATAAAAATTAAAGATCACCTCCGTTACTAGTAAATAAATAATAATAATAAAAATGCTATAAATCTATCCCCTACTTTGTAGACGCTATGTGCCAGATCCACGTACAGCGGGCGCAACTTAATTTTTGGGATTTAAGTTACACCGCCGCAAAATTTCTACCTAAGTGCCCGATCCACAAATCACCTACCTAGAAATTTTCGGCTGTGTAACTTAAATGTGTCCGGCGCAAGGCGTGCCCAATCTAATGGGGCAAGTCCCATTTAAATTAGGCGCGCTCCCGCGCCGGACTTACTGCGCATGCTCCCGACGCGATTTTCCCAACGTGCTTTGTGCGAAGTTACGTTGTGCCGAGTTTTGTGAATCGCGCCGGGTAAAAAAAGTTGCGTCGGGAAAAAAAGAGATGCGGCGGGAAAAAAAAATGTAAAAAAAATTTGACAGCGTCGCGGAAAAGAAGGGTCTACTTTTACATGGTGTACTAACTTTACACTTTGTACTGCGCATGCTCCCGACGCGATTTTCCCAACGTGCTTTGTGCGAAGTTACGTTGCGCCGAGTTTTGTGAATCGCGCCGGGTAAAAAAAGTTGCGTCGGTAAAAAAAAGAGATGCGGTGGGAAAAAAAAAATGTAAAAAAAAATTTGACAGCGTCGCGGAAAAGAAGGGTCTACTTTTACATGGTGTACTAACTTTACACTTTGTAAAAGCAGCCCTAATTTTGCATTTGCAAACTAACAACTTACGGAGACTTCACGAAGGGAAACCGCTTTGTGGATCTCCGTAAGTGCTAATTTGCATACCCGATGCGGAATTTCGACGAGAAATGCCCCCAGCGGCGGCCGAGGTACTGCATCCTAAGATCCGACAGTGTAAAACTATTACACCTGCCGGATCTTAGGAATATCTATGCGTAACTGATTCTATGAATCAGTCACATAGATAGAAACAGGGATACGATGGCGTATCAGTAGATACGCCGGCGTATCCCTTTTGTGGATCTGGCCCTATAACTTTTGCGCAAACCAATCAATATATGCTTATTGCAATTTTTATTACCAAAAATATGTAGAAGAATATATCGGCCTAAACTGAGAAAAAATGGGGATGTTTATTAGAGCAAAAAGTACAAAATATTGTGTGTTTTTCAAAATTGTCGCACATAGATGATCAATTACCACCAAAAGAAAGCTCTATTTGTGGGGAAAATTGGCCTTGTCTTTGGGCAGCCAATTCTTCCAGGGCTGAAGTGGTTAAAGCGTTTACAACCTCTTTAAGACAGATTAGAGTTGACTAAGAGGTTTAAAGGGACTACATTTTTGTTTGCATTTTTTATGCTTTACAAATAACAGGAATTTATAAATGAATTCAGCAACAGTATACTTGACAATTTACAAATGCAAATAAAAACCTTAAAATCAGTCTAGTTTTTCCCCTCATTTAAGGGCTACTCCACATTGCTGCACTGCTGATTGGCCACAGCGTGGGTGTACCCACGGTTTCCTATAGACTTTCTATCATGTCCCACAATTTTGGCGTGTTTTCTGAAATCGCACCAAAAGTCCTGCACGCTGCATCTTTGGTGTGCTTTCAGATATTACACCAAACAATGTGAGAGATAATAGAAAGTCTATGGGAAACCACAAGTTAACTACACTAAACCCGGGGGGCACACGTGCATGGCGGCCAAACCGCAGCGCAGCAATGTGAAGCAACTCTAAACCTGCAATTATAAAATCATCAGATTGTTATTCCCTTCGCAAATTGACAATTCCTTATACAGAATTGTAGGTAATATAAGTTTATGTATTTTCCTTAAAGTAAATATGTTCAATTTTAAGATGTAAAATGTATGCCCCTTGTCTGAGGCCTCGTACACACGACCACGTTTCTCGGCAAAAACCAGCAAGAAACTTGCTGGGAGATATTTTTTTGTACATTTTCGTCGAGGAAACTGTCGAGAAACTCGACGAGCCAAAAAGAGAGCAAGTTCTCTATTTCCTCGACGGGAATGGAGAAAATTGGCTTGTCGAGTTCCTCAACAGCCTAACAAGGAACTCGACGAGGAAAACGATGTGTTTCGCCCGTCGAGTTCCTCGGTCGTGTGTACGAGGCTTAAAGTGGAGTTCCACCCAAAAGTGGAACTTCCGCTTAAACCATTCCTCACCCCCTTACATACCATTGGCATGTAATTTTTTTGGGGGGGGGGGGGGGGTAGTGGGGACTTCCTGTCCCACTTCCTCCACCCAGCCCAGGGACCGCTAAAGGCGATAGGTCATATGGCCTACGACGGCCCCTCCCTGTAGGCCATCGCCGGGGAAACGTGACAGGTCCCAGGCGATCGCCTGTCCAATCAGGTAGTGCAGCGCCGCTCGCGTATGCGCAGTGAGTGCCCGGCCGTGAGGCCGAAAGCTGTCACGGCCGGGTGCCCACAGTTAGGATGGAGGCCCTGGAGGAGAGGGGGGGGGGGGAGAGGAGTGAAGCTCCGGGCGACGTGTCGCTGGACAGTGAAACAGGTAAGTTTCTTTTTATTCAAAGCCAGCAGCTATGCTTTTTGTAGCTGCTGACTTTTAATAAACATAAAAAAAGGCTGGAACCCTTTAAGAGCAAACATTGCCAGATACCTGCTGTTAATGTAAAGTTTTAATCTATCTATCTATCTATCTATCTATCTATCTATCTATCTATCTATCTATCTATCTATCTATCTATCTATCTATCTACCTACCTACCTACCTACCTATCTATCTATCTATCTATCTATCTATCTATCTATCTATCTATCTACCTACCTACCTACCTTCCTATCTATCTATCTACCTACCTACCTATCTATCTATCTACCTACCTACCTACCAATCTACCTACCTATCTATCTATCTATCTATCTATCTACTGGTGATAGTCTGAATCAGGCCTCGTACACACGACCGAGGAACTCGTCGGGCGAAACACATCGTTTTCCCCGATGAGTTCCTTGTTAGGCTTGTGAAGGAACTCGACAAGCTTGCTTTGCATACACACAGTCAAGCCAAAATCTCCTCGTTCTCAAACGCGGTGACATACAACACATACAACGGCAGGGGAAGTTCGATTCCACTGGCACAACTTTTGGGGCTGCTTTTGCTAATTTCATGTGTTTGCGTGTTACAGTAAATAAAAGTTTGGTAAGAGACGATTTGCACTTTACAGTCTGTTACAGCTTGAAAAATGTGTTATCTCCATTACAAACGCAACTTTTACTCCCGTCTAATACTTTATTCTGAGCAAGCGCGGGTTTCTTAGCATACAGACGTTCGAGTTTCTCGTCAAAAATCAGCCCAACCAGAAACTCGATGAGCCAAATCAGACTCCCGTCGAGGAAATAGAGAACTTGCTCTCTTTTTGGCTCGTCGAGGTTCTCGACAGTTTCCTCGACCAAAATGTACACACAACCAGTTTCCTCGGCAAAAAAATATCACACTGCACTTAAACAATTTACTTCCACAAGAGGGCGGCAACTCATTTAGTTGATCTAATAGCTGTCTTGAACCAAGGCTCAAAATCTCACACATAGAAAAGGCTCGACTGACTACAGATCTGTAAACTACGTTTTTTTTCCACTTTTAATTTAGTGCTGTAAAATACATAAAAAATATACTAATTCAATAAATACAATAAGTTTGCAATTCATTTACAGTAAAGCGAATGTTGTGTAAAAACGCAAGGTTCACTTATTTGTTATTCCCCTACCTGTCAGTAAATAAAGAAATATAGGGCCAGATCCTCAAAAGGGATACGCCGGCGTAACTGCTGATACGCCGTCGTATCCCTGTTTCTATCTATGGAACTGATCCACAGAATCAGTTTTCCATAGTTAGGCAGAAGATCCGGCATGTGTAAGGGACTTACACTGCCGGATCTTAGGATGCAGTACCGCATCCGCCGCTGGGGGCATTTCGTGTCGAAATGCCGCCTCGGGTATGCAAATTAGCACTTACGGAGATCCACGAAGCTTTTCAGCTTCGTTTTTTCTCCGTAAACTTTAGTTTGCAAACGCAAAATTAGGGCTGCTTTTACAAAGTGTAAACTGTTTACACCATGTAAAAGCAGACCCTTCTGTCCAGCGACGCGATTTTTTTTTTGTTTTGAATTTTTTTTTTTTCGACGCAACTTTATTGACCCGTCGCGATCCACAAAGCATGCGCAGTACGGCCGGCGCGGGAGCGCGCCTAATTTAAATGGGAATCGCCCCCATGAAAAGAGGAACGCCTTGCGCCGGCGGAATTTAAGTTACACAGCCAAAAATTTCTAGGTAAGTGCTTTGTGGATCGGGCACTTACTTAGAAATTTTAAGGCAGTGTAACTTAAATGGGAAAAATTAAGTTACGCCGGATCTTTGTGGATTACCCCCATAATATTTATGATTATTATTATTATTATTATTATTATTATTATTATTATTATTATTATTACAGTAGTAGCTGTCTGGAAGCCAGGCTCAAAATCTGACAAATAGAAAAGTCTACTACAGATTTGAAAACAAAGATTATTTTTTACTTTCAATTTACAGTAATGCTGAGAAAAATGTAGAAATTGGACTAATTATTTTTCCCACTTTGCCATTTACTTACTGTGAAGTATTACTAAACCCAGCACCCTGTGTTCCCTATATCTGGTCTCCCAAAGTACACAAAACATGGAAATGCAATTATTTTAGTAAATATAAATTGCTAAATACCTTTTCTCATCAGCAGTTAGAGCAGTCTTGACAGTGTCTGGTTAACGCTTGTAGGAGGAGTTATCATTCTATTCTGACTGTCCAATGAGGCTGCAGGACCCCTGACACTCTGTCTGGACAGTGTGGATTGGCTCTGTGCCGATCACATACACCCTCCTAAGAAAAATCTCTCTAGCAATACACACCAAACTGAGCATGTGCAGAGTGACTCCAAAGGCTCTGTCTTATCAGGAGATGGATTGGGGACAGTGGAAGAAGGGGAGGATCAGAGAAGACAGGATCAAACAGCCTTTTTACACAATGCAGGGGATTAACCCCTTAGGTTCCACAGTGAGTATATTAAGCATGCTTTACTGCATATACAGACTGGGTTTACTGTTGTGGGTTTAGTAACACTTTAAAGTGAATCTTGTAAAAAAATGCAAGGTTCACTTATTTGCGGAAAAATGCCACTATGTTCAAGCAAATAAATAAATAAATAAATACATTTTTATTATTATTATTGGTAGTAGTATGAGTAGTAGCAATAATAATGATGATAATAATAATAATAATAATAATAATAATAATAATAATAATAAAAAAATAATAATAATAATAATAATAATAATAATGATAATATAACATTTAAAAAAAAAATGCTAGTGATGTCACTGAGCCTCATCAAAGGATCCTGGTAATAGCGGGGGATGCCAAATCTTCCAGGAGCCCATTCTCATGAATATGAAATCCTCAGCTTACCCAGGATCCTGCAAGAAAGCCCAGTGATATCACATTGGCAAAGGAAGCCAGGGTGTAGGTATTTATTACTTCTTTCTTTTTTTGTGTGGGCTTCCACCTGGCAAGTAAGTGGACCTTGCATTAAAACTTATTATATTCATAGCCTTTTTATATTAGAGGGTCAGTTTTTGTTATAACCTCCTGAGCACATCTCAGTGTTCTAATGTAAAAACTGTAGAGTCTGCACCCCTTTAGAAGAAGACAGGCCTAAGGGAATATCTCATCACATCTCACCTTAAATTTGACTTGTATTCAAGAGTAGATTCCTAATAAAAACAGTGAGCCAATCACACAGGCATGAAATGAGATTCATGGCAAGCATAGACACTTACCAATGGTGTAGAGCAGGAGTCTTCAAACTTTTCAAACAAAGGGCCACTTTTATTGTCCTTCAGACTTTAGAAGGGCCGGATTGTGGCCAGTGGGGGCAGAAAATGTCACGGGCCCGGCGTCAGTGAGAATAAATATGGCCTCAGGGTTGGTGGTCAATAGGAGGAGGAGTATTCCCCCTATTAGTAGGAGGAATAGTATCCCATCATTGGTATCCCTGGAAGATATAGTGTCCCATTGTTGGTGTCGGTGGGAGGAATAGTGCCTCATATCAGTGGAAGGAATTGTGTCCCAAGGGCCGGATTAAGGCTAGCAAAGGGCCACATCGGGCCCTCGGGGCCGCAGTTTGGAGCCCCTTGTGTAGAGAATGCCTCTATTTCAACAAAGGAGAATATTTTTTTGGCGAAAAAAAGAACAAAAAATAACTGCACATTGAAAGCAAAGACAAGTTTACAAACATCAAAGTGTATTTAAAGGAAGAGTTTAGGGAAGAAAAATAAAAATTAGGGAGGGATTAGTAGGGAGATCCACCCTGTCTATTTGTCCTGGTGACCGTTGTCAGTTGGACTGAAATTTTGAGCTGTCATTTTGTATTATTTAAAGCGGACTTTCAGTAATATTTTTATCTTTCCATCTATTAAATCTTCTGCCCTTGTTGTTTTATCTTTGGATAGTAAAACATTTTTTTCTGCCAGTAAACACCTTATACAGCCCACTTCCTGTTTCTTGTTTGGTCATTACCCTAGGCTTATGACATCATGCACAGCTCTCTCTCTCTCACTCTTGTGCGAGTTTGCCAGGAAGGGAGGGGCAATGAGTCATAAGAGGGCCAATGAAAGCTGTAGAGCTGGAGGTGTGCCTCTGTGTGTTTGTGTAAATCCAGGAAGTGAACAGGCAGCAGCTTCAGCTGCCCACAGTTAAAATGGATGCAGCCAGACTTAGTGGAGGAAGATTTCTGCAGCATATTTAACTACTAGCCGACCAGCCACCGTCATTATACGGCGGCAGGTCGGCTCTCCTGGGCGAGAGCCCGTAGCTATACGTCCGCTTTTCGAGCGGCCACTAGGGGCGCATGCGCGCCGCTCGCCCCTGACTCCCGTGCGTGTGCCCGGCGGGCTCGATCGTTGCAGGGGACCCGCGATTGCTCGTTACAGAGTGGGGACCGGGAGCTGTGTGTGTAAACACACAGCTCTCGGTCCTGTCAGCGGGGGAAATGCTGATCTTCTGTTCATACAATGTATGAACAGAGGATCAGTGTTTCCCCTAGTGAGGCCACCCCCCCCCACAGTAAGAACACACCCAGGGACATACTTAACCCCTTCCCCGCCCCCTAGTGTTAACCCCTTCACTGCCAGTGGCATTTTTATAGTAATCCAATGCATTTTTATAGCACTGATTGCTATAAAAATGCCAATGGTCCCAAAAATGTGTCAAAAGTGTCCGAAGTGTCCGCCATAATGTCGCAGTACCAAAAAAAAATCGCTGATCGCCGCCATTACTAGTAAAAAAAATATATAAAAAAAATGCCATAAAAATACCCCCTATTTTGTAAATGCTATAACTTTTGCGCAAACCAATCAATAAACTCTTATTGCGATTTTTTTTACGAAAAATATGTAGAAGAATACGTATCGGCCGAAACTGAGGAAAAAAAAATATTTTTATATATTTTTGGGGGATATTTATTACAGCAAAAAGTAAAAAATATTCATTTTTTTCAAAATTGTCGCTCTATTTTTTTTTATAGCGCAAAAAAAAAAAACCGCAGAGGTGATCAAATACCACCAAAAGAAAGCTCTATTTGTGGGAAAAAAAGGACGCCAATTTTGTTTGGGAGCCACGTCGCACGACCGCGCAATTGTCAGTTAAAGCGGCGCAGTCCCGAATCGCAAAAAGTGCTCTGGTCTTTGGGCAGCAATATGGTCCGGGGGTTAAGTGGTTAACATGTACAGAATCACAGTATATATAAAAATAATATGCAAAATGGTTGGAGAGAAGCCATCTACTAATGACATGTTCTCTTTATTTTTGATACACTTTTAATATATTTTTTATTTTTTTTTATTTCATTGTTGCATGTCATTAGTGGGTTTAGATCTGTCACATGAGTACAGCTCACATCTTTATTATTCATAGGAGGTTCACAGTTAAGTCAGTTTGATAATACTATTTACATTTGTATATCCGATATTTTTAGTTGGGTAGGATACATTGTTGCAGGAGTACGATTATACATGTGGTATTGACAGATATTTATTTTTGAATAGAAACACACACTTGTTCACAGCTGTTTTTATTTAGATATATTTTTAGGCAGAGTATATCTCAGCAAATATAGCAGCAGTGCAACAAATTCACATTTGATTAGCTCTGGGCGCGGTTCCACCTCATTATGTTTAATACCGCCTTAGCCCCCGTTCACAGCAGGGTGATTTGGCATGCAGATCCCAGCCTATTGCTGGCAACGGCATCACTCTGAATCGGTGCAACGCCGACTTTGCGGCCCCGTAACGATTTCCAAAAGTAGTTCCTGCACTACTTTTTCCAGCTTTGAAGGCGATTTCAATAGACATCTGTGCATAAACCTGCACAGATGTCTTTCAAATCGCCCCCAACTGGCAATAAAATGCGGGTTTGAAATCATGCGAGTTTAGGTAAACTCACCCATTTTCAACCCGCCTCCAATGTGAACGTACCCTAAGGCTCCTTTCACATGGGTGCCTCCGCTAAGCAGAATCCGCTTGCTCAGCGGGGGATCTTTCCACTGATCCCTGGTCATCCCAGATGACAGGTCCTTGTCTGCTCAGCTATGCAGAGAGTGGACAGGGACAAAGTCCCGCTCTCCTCTATAAGGTAATTGGATGGAAACAGACCGACTGTCCATTTTCATCCAATACCATCTGATCTGCCAGATGGATGGGGAATAGGACCACCATTTGTCTGTTTTAGGCGGACAGGATTGGATCGGATGGCGGCGGGTGCCAGCGGAGATCCGCCACTCCTTAGAGGAGACAGGAGGATCCAATCAGGTCCACCTGAAAAACTGACAGGCAGACCTGATTGAACAGCCCGTGTGAAAGGAGTCTAAGCCCAGAATGAAGCTCTGTGAGTTTAGCTGAACTCGCACGATTTCACTCCCACTTGTCAGTCCTGAATTTGGCCGCGATTTCAGAGACATCTGTTCAGGTTTCTGCACAGTTGTCAATGTAAATCGCGGCCAGAAATTGCAAAGAGTAGTACAGAAACTACTTTTTGAAACCGATTAGGGACGGTGCCAGGGCCGATCCTAGGCAGGGTGCACGGGGTGCCTATGCACCCAGGCGCCGCAGAGGTGGGGGCGCCGAAGCTCCAAAGTGCTCCCCTCCCTCCTCCTTGTCTGTGTCCAATTGCAGAGCGCATGTAGCCGGTGCTGCGGTTCCCCATCCCGCTTGCTCTCTCCGCTGGCAACTGACAAGAGCACATACCTCCCGCTGTCCCCGTAACACGTTCCGGCACTAGCCTCCACTAATTAATTATGTCCGGTGTGCATGGAGCAGTTTTCTGTCTGCCCCGCCCCGTCTGCGTGTGTCGGCTCTTCTCTCATAAGCGGTGTGATGAGAGGCTTCTGAGTTGGCTGGAGCTGCTGCCAATCATCCCGTGCACACCCAAAACCAAAGATACCACGTATGCCCCACCCCTGCTCCCAGCACGCCCGAGCTACAGGGATCTATTGGACAAGTACTGATCTATGGGGACACCTGATGTGGGGGGCTCTGATGGGGACACCTGCTGTGGGGGCTCTGATGGGGGGCAACTGCTGTGGGGGGGGGTGCTCTGATGGGGGGCAACTGCTGGGGGGCTCTGATGGGGGACACCTGCTGGGGGGGACTCTGATGGGGGACACTAATGAAGACTTCTTAGGGGAGCATCTCTGTGTTTGAGTCATAGCCAAAGAAACATGTGTAAAGGGGAGGAGTTAGTAAGATGACCACGCCCATGTGGGGGTGCCAGAAATATTTCTGCACCCAGGCGTCTGTGACCCTAGGATCGGCCCTGGACGGTGCCATTGCCAGCAATTTCCGGCAAATGCCGCCGATTTGACATGCGATTTGACATGTCAGATCGCATTTCAAAACATACCAGTGTGAACCAGGGCTCAATGTGTAAAAATTTTACATTTTCAATTGAAATCAATAGCACACATTTCGGGGATAGTGGATGGGCACATTTGGGGAACAAAACATAACCTGTTAAAGGGGTTGTAAAGGAAAACATTTTTTTTCATAATAAGCATCCTTTACCTGCAGACATTCCTCTTTTCACTTCCTCATTGTTAATTTTATCCCAGAAGTTGCTCTATTTCTTCTCTGTTCTGTTCACTTCCTGCTTGTCTGATTGTTACTGACCACCGTGAAGGGAGGCTTTACTGCGGTGGTCAGTGACGTGCTCGTCCCTCCTGGGAACTACATCTGTGCGGCAGGATGCTCTCTACGTGTTAGAGACTTCAAGGAGGTGTGAATTACTGGGCGTGCTGCAATGCATACTGGGAAATGTAGTTCTTACATGAACGAGCGCCGCAAACCAGGAAGTGAATGAGAGAACAGAAACTAGAATGCCGGAGGTGATATAGATGAAGGAATTTAATAGGTATTTACTCGTTTTTTTTTAACAGAATCATTATACTATTCTGTCTGTCTACCTTGCAGACATTAATTTTAGGCAAAACATTTTTTTCCTTTACAACTCCTTTAATATGCTACAAATATGAAGCTAAAAATGCAGCGTAACAATTGAGCTGAAAAATTAGGATTGTATGTATCCTAAGTATCCTAAATTCCCGTCACTGGCAGAACCTTGTACATTGTAACAACCAAATGACAGGTTTGCTGTAATGTTACATGTGTTCTCACAGAAGAAAGACTCCTATATTTTGTTACTTATATGTAACATCTGATGCATCACTCTGCTTGTAGACAGAGCTTTATAATTCATCTTTGATTTATTCGAATTTTCATGAAAATGCTACTTCTACGTGAAAACTATTGAATTCAATGAAGCACATGTAATAGGATCTGATCTCACACTTGATTAAACACAGTGCTCTTGGGTGTTCTGACTACTTACAAAACACTTAGAGAGTGATTTACTAAAGGTTAACTAGGCCACCAAATTTGGGATTGCCTCAAATAGGCAGGTTGTTAAGTTATGGGAAATATAAAATAAACCTTTATCTACTAGCTGCTTGAAGTAAACAGAATGGGAAGATCTTCACTATTACTCCCTTGTTTAGCCTACACTACACAGGAGATGCTATTTGAGCACTATGGGCCAGATTCTCGTAGAACTGCGGCGGCGTAACGTATGCCGTTTACGTTACACCGCCGCAAGTTTTCAGCGTAAGTGCCTGATTCACAAAGCACTTACCTGTAAACTTGCAGCGGTGTATCGTAAAGACGTCCGGCGCAAGCCCGCCTAATTCAAATGGGGCGTGTACCATTTAAATTAGGCGCGCTCCCGTGCCGAACCTTCTGCGCATGCTCCGTTCGCAATTTTTCCAATGTGCTTTGCGCGAAATTACGGCGCCCGACGTTTTTGTGAATGGCGACGTGCGTAACGTACTTACGCCGTACTTACGCCGAAAAAAAAATTAAATAAAAAATTTAAAATTCGAAGCAGGAACGACGGCCATACTTTAACATGGCAGGTGTAAAGTTAAGCAATGAAAAAGATTGCTTAACTTTGCGATGGGAAAAAACGACGTTACGCACGCGAGTTGGTTCGTGGATCGCCGTAAATGCTAATTTGCATACCCGACGCTGGAAAACGACGCGGACTCCACCCAGCGACGGCCAAAGTATTGCAGCCTAAGATCCGAAGGCGTACGAAGCCGTAAGCCTGTCGGATCTTAGCCAAAAGCCATCGTATCTTGTTTGTGAATCACAAATTAAGATACGACGCGGCAAATTTGAAAATACGCCGGAGTATCAGTAGAAGACTGTCTGATAGCCCTGGCATCCTGAAGACATTTCAGAGGCCTCCTCCCCAGGTACAGACAGTTTCCTGTTCAAAAGTGGCGGCGGCGGCGACGAGCGTGGAATAGCTCTGATTGAGGCTAGTTGACCAGCCAGCAAGCACCCAGAAAGCCCCTCCATAACCAGGAAGAGATGTTCCCCTGACCGGGGGCTGCTAGAGTGACGATTCCAACTCATACTTACCTGGCAGGGGAGACACCATGATCATGAAGGTGGTTCTCCCAGGGCGAGGCACGGCTATTGCACACTCTAGGCCGTGCTGATCGTGGTTGTCTTCCCTGCCGCTTCTCGGCCTTTTGGCTGGGACTGGGTGTGGTATCTGTCCTTATCAGTTGTCAGCGGAGCGCTGAAGCACCTCCTACATGGGGAGGGTGGATGCAATCCAATGACGTCATTGCACCTGGAAGGATGGCTTCAGCAGGGACTACGCTGTGCTGCCCGACAGAATACTGGGGGCCGGCCCATGGTTGAGTCTGAGCCATCTGGAAGGGTGCTTCTGGTGAGGATGGGTGCTGCGCTTAGTCTTGGTCTTTTTGCCGAGTTCTAGTCTGGCCTTCTGGCTGGCTGGTGTAAGTGCTATCTCTGTCAGCGATCCGGTTGGAGGAGCTGGTAATGCCCTGTGGTAAGACGGGGTAGAGCCATGCAAATCTGCTGGGTTGACGGAGGGTCTGGAGGGGCTAGTATTGGTGGAGGCTGTTACCTGAGCGGCAGTTCTCCCCAAGAAAACCTTGAAGGGCTCTCTAGCTGGCAGAGGTGGAGGGCTGCACTGGCCGGTCGGGGTGTCGGATATGGAACGAAAAGCCTATGGTGCATGTGCCCCTGGAGTGGCAGTCCAGGGGTATCTGAAGATCACTGTGTGTGAGGGACACATTGATTTAAGATACCATGGTCACTGCACCAGATACACGCTTTTTTTAGCACCTGCCTCCTGGGCCGGGCCTTTTGGCTAGGACCGGAGGAATTTTTTATTCCTGGCCGGAGGGCCTGGTCATTGTTTCACCACAATGGCCACTTCTTTCACTCTCCTCTCCACTATCCCTTCCCCCACTTTATTTTATTTAAGCCTGTGTTTGTCACTTTTTTGTCTTTTTTTGTTGTGCACGTTTTGTCTCACTGTGTGATTAGTAGGGTGCGGGTCCTCGGGCCAGCCCTGAACGTCTTGGGAGTGGGTGGACATGGCCTTCTGGCTTAGTTCGCCTGCTCTCATGGGGTCTCCCTTCGGGGGAGCCCCACCTAGTACTGGGAGGGTTCTGTTTCGGCAGTCCCTCCGAGGAAGTTGGGTCCGTGTCGGCTTCGGTTGCTCGGACCACAGTACCTCAGTCCCCGTCTGGAGCCTAACGCCCCGGGGGATCAGGGTTTGGGTCCCTCTTCACAGGAGGACCACTTGACGTTGCACCCGTCTGCACGTTTTTGTGAACACTCTTTATGTGTGTGCACATTTTTTCTGCACCGGGTGGAGTTTTTTGGGTGTGTTCACACGCACCCAGAAAGCCCCTCCATAACCAGGAAGAGATGTTCCCCTGACCGGGGGCTGCTAGAGTGACGATTCCAACTCATACTTACCTGGCAGGGGAGACACCATGATCATGAAGGTGGTTCTCCCAGGGCGAGGCACGGCTATTGCACACTCTAGGCCGTGCTGATCGTGGTTGTCTTCCCTGCCGCTTCTCGGCCTTTTGGCTGGGACTGGGTGTGGTATCTGTCCTTATCAGTTGTCAGCGGAGCGCTGAAGCACCTCCTACATGGGGAGGGTGGATGCAATCCAATGACGTCATTGCACCTGGAAAGATGGCTTCAGCAGGGACTACGCTGTGCTGCCCGACAGAATACTGGGGGCCGGCCCATGGTTGAGTCTGAGCCATCTGGAAGGGTGCTTCTGGTGAGGATGGGTGCTGCGCTTAGTCTTGGTCTTTTTGCCGAGTTCTAGTCTGGCCTTCTGGCTGGCTGGTGTAAGTGCTATCTCTGTCAGCGATCCGGTTGGAGGAGCTGGTAATGCCCTGTGGTAAGACGGGGTAGAGCCATGCAAATCTGCTGGGTTGACGGAGGGTCTGGAGGGGCTAGTATTGGTGGAGGCTGTTACCTGAGCGGCAGTTCTCCCCAAGAAAACCTTGAAGGGCTCTCTAGCTGGCAGAGGTGGAGGGCTGCACTGGCCGGTCGGGGTGTCGGATATGGAACGAAAAGCCTATGGTGCATGTGCCCCTGGAGTGGCAGTCCAGGGGTATCTGAAGATCACTGTGTGTGAGGGACACATTGATTTAAGATACCATGGTCACTGCACCAGATACACGCTTTTTTTAGCACCTGCCTCCTGGGCCGGGCCTTTTGGCTAGGACCGGAGGAATTTTTTATTCCTGGCCGGAGGGCCTGGTCATTGTTTCACCACAATGGCCACTTCTTTCACTCTCCTCTCCACTATCCCTTCCCCCACTTTATTTTATTTAAGCCTGTGTTTGTCACTTTTTTGTCTTTTTTTGTTGTGCACGTTTTGTCTCACTGTGTGATTAGTAGGGTGCGGGTCCTCGGGCCAGCCCTGAACGTCTTGGGAGTGGGTGGACATGGCCTTCTGGCTTAGTTCGCCTGCTCTCATGGGGTCTCCCTTCGGGGGAGCCCCACCTAGTACTGGGAGGGTTCTGTTTCGGCAGTCCCTCCGAGGAAGTTGGGTCCGTGTCGGCTTCGGTTGCTCGGACCACAGTACCTCAGTCCCCGTCTGGAGCCTAACGCCCCGGGGGATCAGGGTTTGGGTCCCTCTTCACAGGAGGACCACTTGACGTTGCACCCGTCTGCACGTTTTTGTGAACACTCTTTATGTGTGTGCACATTTTTTCTGCACCGGGTGGAGTTTTTTGGGTGTGTTCACACGCACCCAGAAAGCCCCTCCATAACCAGGAAGAGATGTTCCCCTGACCGGGGGCTGCTAGAGTGACGATTCCAACTCATACTTACCTGGCAGGGGAGACACCATGATCATGAAGGTGGTTCTCCCAGGGCGAGGCACGGCTATTGCACACTCTAGGCCGTGCTGATCGTGGTTGTCTTCCCTGCCGCTTCTCGGCCTTTTGGCTGGGACTGGGTGTGGTATCTGTCCTTATCAGTTGTCAGCGGAGCGCTGAAGCACCTCCTACATGGGGAGGGTGGATGCAATCCAATGACGTCATTGCACCTGGAAAGATGGCTTCAGCAGGGACTACGCTGTGCTGCCCGACAGAATACTGGGGGCCGGCCCATGGTTGAGTCTGAGCCATCTGGAAGGGTGCTTCTGGTGAGGATGGGTGCTGCGCTTAGTCTTGGTCTTTTTGCCGAGTTCTAGTCTGGCCTTCTGGCTGGCTGGTGTAAGTGCTATCTCTGTCAGCGATCCGGTTGGAGGAGCTGGTAATGCCCTGTGGTAAGACGGGGTAGAGCCATGCAAATCTGCTGGGTTGACGGAGGGTCTGGAGGGGCTAGTATTGGTGGAGGCTGTTACCTGAGCGGCAGTTCTCCCCAAGAAAACCTTGAAGGGCTCTCTAGCTGGCAGAGGTGGAGGGCTGCACTGGCCGGTCGGGGTGTCGGATATGGAACGAAAAGCCTATGGTGCATGTGCCCCTGGAGTGGCAGTCCAGGGGTATCTGAAGATCACTGTGTGTGAGGGACACATTGATTTAAGATACCATGGTCACTGCACCAGATACACGCTTTTTTTAGCACCTGCCTCCTGGGCCGGGCCTTTTGGCTAGGACCGGAGGAATTTTTTATTCCTGGCCGGAGGGCCTGGTCATTGTTTCACCACAATGGCCACTTCTTTCACTCTCCTCTCCACTATCCCTTCCCCCACTTTATTTTATTTAAGCCTGTGTTTGTCACTTTTTTGTCTTTTTTTGTTGTGCACGTTTTGTCTCACTGTGTGATTAGTAGGGTGCGGGTCCTCGGGCCAGCCCTGAACGTCTTGGGAGTGGGTGGACATGGCCTTCTGGCTTAGTTCGCCTGCTCTCATGGGGTCTCCCTTCGGGGGAGCCCCACCTAGTACTGGGAGGGTTCTGTTTCGGCAGTCCCTCCGAGGAAGTTGGGTCCGTGTCGGCTTCGGTTGCTCGGACCACAGTACCTCAGTCCCCGTCTGGAGCCTAACGCCCCGGGGGATCAGGGTTTGGGTCCCTCTTCACAGGAGGACCACTTGACGTTGCACCCGTCTGCACGTTTTTGTGAACACTCTTTATGTGTGTGCACATTTTTTCTGCACCGGGTGGAGTTTTTTGGGTGTGTTCACACGCCATAGGCTTTTAAAAAAAAAAAAAAAAAAAATCAGTAGATACTCCGGCGTATTTGTTCTGTGAATCTGGCCCTATGAGTGCATTGTTTGCCTAAAAGTAATTTTAGGTCCCATTTACTCATAGATTCCTTCATCCACAGAATCAAGGTGGATAGAGGAGTCCTCTCCACTGTCAGAATACATGGATCAGCAGCTGCAACCCATTGATCGAGAACTATTTTCCGACAAGTTGATCCAACAACGATCAACTTCTGTCGAGCAAGAGTAACCACATATGGATAACCGCTTTAAGAATAACTCACCTAAATCTGTCCAAACCAGAGTCTAGTAGACATCTTGGGTACGATAAAGTTTGAAACACAAAATCATAAATTATAATACAGTAAAACCTTGGTTTGAGAGTAACTTGGTTTGAGAGCGTTTTGCAATTTAATCAAATTTGCCTTGATATACAAGCAATGTCTTGATATAAGAGTAGTGTCATGTCACAACTGAGTATAAAAAAGAAGAGAGGAGCCTCTAAGTGTAGCAATATGGTAACATTTAATGAAGGTACAACATTTAGCAACTTATTGCTACACTTAGAGGTGCCTCTCTTTTCTTTTTATCCTGTAAAAAAAAATGCTTTACATATACAAGTGCTTTGGATTACAAGCATGTTTCTGGAAAGAATTATGCTCGCAAACCAAGGTTTTACTGTATAATAAATAACTATAAAAAATTACAAATAATAATATAATAATAATAATTTTTATTCAATAAATTTTAGTAAATAATATAATCAAAAACACTGATTTTTTTTTGGCCAAACAAGGGTGCAATATTAGTAGACATGTGCACAACAAATAAATCGTATTTTTTTGTTCCATTTCGTCTGCACAACAACAATTTTCATATTCTTTTGTTCCGTTTCGTCTCGTTCCGTAGATTCGTAAAGATTCGTAATTTTGTAATTTTGTAAGACTCAAGTTTTCCTATTCGGACCCGTTTGTATTTTTGTAACAGTTTTATTTTCATTTATACTGAATGATTCGTAATTCTATCTAATTTATTTTCGTTGATTCGAAATTCGTAATTTTGTTAGATATTAATTTTCGTTTAATGGATTCGTAATTTTGTACTTTCGTAAATACATAGCAACATGCGGCTAATCCATATTGAGATATACTTTCTCTTAAGCCCCGTACACACAGTCGGACTTTTTGCCAACAAACGTCAAAATGAGCGTTTTCCAAAAAATCAGACCGTGTGTACTCTCTATCGGACAAACTTTTTCGGTTTCAAAAGTCCGGCCAACTCCCTTCAGACAAAAATCCACGGAAAAGTTTGTTTGAAGTCCGATCGTGTGTACGAGGCTTTAGGCCCCTTTCAGACGGAAGGATAGAATGGTGCTTTTAGCTGCGGATTTTACCGCAGCTAGAAGCACACAATGCTTTCCTATGACATCATTCACACACTACGGTTACCTGCAATGTTTTTCCCCGCGGTTTTGTGCGGATAGAAAAAATAGAACTGGATGCGTCCAGCTGCGAAATCCCTCAGCTATCAGCACATAACCGCAGGTAACCGCAGTGCACTGTGTCAGCTACGTTTGGTATGAATCTTGAGGAGGAACTCCACGCCAAATTTCAACTAAAAAACCGGCATGGGTCCCCCCTACAGGAGCATACCAGGCCCTTGGGTCTGCTATGGATTTTAAGGAGACACCCCCTGCGCCGAAAAACCGGCGTGGGGGGGTCCCCCCAAAATCCATACCAGACCCGTATCCGAGCAGCAGCCCGGCAGGAAAGGGGTGGGGACGAGCGAGCACCCCCCCTCCTTAACCGTGCCAGGCCGCATGCCCTCAACATGGGGGGGTAGGTGCTGTGGCCCCCCCCACCCCAAAGCACCCTGTCCCCATGTTGATGAGAACAGGGCCTCTTCCCGACAACCCTGGCCATTGGTTGTCGGGGTCTGCGGGAAGGGAGCTGCTCTGCCGGGGGGGGGGCGCTTTATTCTTTAGATCTTTTACAGCGGCCCCCCCTCCCGGGCTTTCTCCGATGTGTTCGGCGGGGGGGGGGATGTGCAGGTCTTCGCCGCCATCTGGTTCTGTTCCGCCGGGGGGGGCGCTTTTTTCTTTAGCTCTTTTACAGCGCCCCCCCTTCCGGGCTTCCTCCGACGTGTTTGGCAGGGGGGGGGGATGTGTAGGTCTTCGCCGCCGCCGTCTGGTTCTGTTCCGCCGGGGGGGGCGCTTTCTTCTTTAGCTCTTTTACAGCGGCCCCCCCATACCCCCCAGTACCCCATACTCATTCACCTAGGGTGGGGGGCCGGCATCTGGGGGCCCCCTTATTAAAGGGTGCTCCCAGATTCCGATAAGCTCCCTTCCCGCAGACCCCGACAACCAACGGCCAGGGTTGTCGGGAAGAGGCCCTGTCCTCATCAACATGGGGACAGGGTGCTTTGGGGTGGGGGGTCACAGGGCGCCCCCCTGCCCCAAAGCACCTACCCCCCCATGTTGAGGGCATGCGGCCTGGCACGGTTAAGGAGGGGGGCGCTCGCTCGTCCCCACCCCTTTCCTGACCGGCCGGGCTGCTGCTCGGATACGGGTCTGGTATGGATTTTGGGGGGACCCCCCACGCCGGTTTTTCGGCGCAGGGGGTGTCTCCTTAAAATCCATAGCAGACCCAAGGGCCTGGTATGCTCTTGGAGGGGGAATCCATGCCGGTTTTTAGTTGAAATTTGGCGTGGATTTCCCCCTCAAGATTCATACTAGACACAATGCTTGGTATTGGCAGGGATCCAAGTGAGATCCCCGTTCAATATCGTGGCGCGACTAAACGCAACCGCAGCTAAAAACACTGTACAAATGCAGCTGATCGCTGTGCCTGGAGTCTTGAATTCCAGCAAAACATAAACATGCTTTTAGCCGTTCGTCTGAAAGGGGCCTTACACTGTACAATGTGACTCAGCACAAAAGAGATAAGCTGATTGGCTAAGATATTAAGTAATCACTCACTAACTACACTGCCCAGTGCCCATTCGAAAGAACGATACAAGTACACAAATTTACGAACAGACAAAGAAACGGATTTACAAAACACACAAAAAATACGAACAGACAAAGGATTTAAAATACGGAATGCAAATCGTTCGTTATAGATGTCATTTTCTTTCTTTAGCTTTTTCGGTGTTTTGTATTTTAGTAAGATTGTCCAATCATACGTTCGTATTTTCGCTTGTTCGTTATTTTGCTTATTCGTAATTCTGTCATTTTCGTATTTTGGGTCTTTCAGCTTTTCGGATGTTCGAATTGATACGAATGTACGAAAACTAACAAATTTGTACGAAAATCCATTTGTTTACGAACGGGAACGCACATGTCTAAATATTAGTAGTCATATTGCTTCAGTAAACGTCTCGGGTATGGAAAATTGTAAAACAATGTACAGCACTAAGTCTGACGTCACAAGCAGAACAATAGAACCGGGTTTCTTTTCTTATTTTCCTTCCAGTGTCATCACGCTTAGAGCAGCAAACCACACACATCCTTGTGGGTGCTGACCTGGCAGGGGAGACACCATGATCATGAAGGCGGTTCTCCCAGGGCGAGGCACGGCTATTGCACACTCTAGGCCGTGCTGATCGTGGTTGTCTTCCCTGCTGCTTCTCGGCCTTTTGGCTGGGACTGGGTGTGGTATCTGTCCTTATCAGTTGTCAGCGGAGCGCTGAAGCACCTCCTACATGGGGAGGGTGGATGCAATCCAATGACGTCATTGCACCTGGAAGGATGGTTTCAGCAGGGACTACGCTGTGCTGGTTGAGTCTGAGCCATCTGGAAGGGTGCTCCTGGTGAGGATGGGTGCTGCACTTGGTCTTGGTCTTTTTGCCGAGTTCTAGTCTGGCCTTCTGGCTGGCTGGTGTAAGTGCTATCTCTGTCAGCGATCCGGTTGGAGGAGCTGGTAATGCCCTGTGGTAGGACGGGGCAGAGCCATGCAAATCCGCTGGGTTGACGGAGGGTCTGGAGGGGCTAGTATTGGTGGAGGCTGTTACCTGAGCGGCAGTTCTCCCCAAGAAAACCTTGAAGGGCTCTCTAGCTGGCAGGGGTGGAGGGCTGCACTGGCCGGTCGGGGGGTCGGATATGGAACGAAAAGCCTATGGTGCATGTGCCCCTGGAGTGGCAGTCCAGGGGTATCTGAAGATCACTGTGTGTGAGGGACACATTGATTTAAGATACCACGGTCACTGCACCAGATACACGCTTTTTTTAGCACCTGCCTCCTGGGCCGGGCCTTTTGGCTAGGACCAGAGGAATTTTTTATTCCTGGCCGGAGGGCCTGGTCATTGTTTCACCACAATGGCCACTTCTCTCACTCTCCTCTCCACTATCCCTTCCCCCACTTTATTTTATTTAAGCCTGTGTTTGTCACTTTTTTGTCTTTTTTTGTTGTGCACGTTTTGTCACTGTGTGATTAGTAGGGTGCGGGTCCTCGGGCCAGCCCTGAACGTCTTGGGAGTGGGTGGACATGGCCTTCTGGCTTAGTTCGCCTGCTCTCATGGGGTCTCCCTTCGGGGGAGCCCCACCTAGTACTGGGAGGGTTCTGTTTCGGCAGTCCCTCCGAGGAAGTTGGGTCCGTGTCGGCTTCGGTTGCTCGGACCACAGTACCTCAGTCCCCGTCTGGAGCCTAACGCCCCGGGGGATCAGGGTTTGGGTCCCTCTTCACAGGAGGACCACTTGACGTTGCACCCGTCTGCACGTTTTTGTGAACACTCTTTATGTGTGTGCACATTTTTTCTGCACCGGGTGGAGTTTTTTGGGTGTGTTCACACGCCATAGGCTTTTCAAAAAAAAATCCTTGTGGGTGCTGACTTCTTTTGCATTGGTGGAATGTGGTCCATAAAGTGAAGACCAGCCAGGCATTCCGGGTTCACAATGCCAGCAGCACGACATCCAGATCTATTTAGTCATTGGTGTTGGTGCTTCAGAAATATAAGTTCGGCAACCTTCAAAATAAAGTCTGCATGAACCATAGGCTTGTCACTCTTTTTTTTCAGCAGAATGAAGGCATTCCACAGGAACTGTTCAAGAAAATGCCTGAAGATTTTTTTGTAATTTGTTTTTGTTGTTTGCTCATCGCAGGATAAAATGTCATGGCCTGGTCAGCTCTGTCCACACCTCCCATGGTATTGTTATAATCCTTCACGACTTGTGGTTTCATTACGTCTTTTCCACCTTTTGTGCGTACCATTACAGTAGAGGTGTTGTGAATGGTACTCATTAGGCACACATCTTTTTTGACGCGCCATCTCAGTGCCAACATTTTTCTTTTCTGCCAAGCAACTATTTCTCCAAAGTTTGGCGGCATGTCATGCCGGTTAGCCCTAACGGTCCCATATGTATCCGTCTTGTTGTGTATAAGGAACTTATAGAGTTCTGGAGACGTGTAAAAAATGTCTGTGGTGACACAGTAGCCATGATTCAGCAATGGCTCAATCAAAGTAAGAACCGAAGCGGTTGACATTCCATAATTGTTGAATCGTTTGCTGAATTTGGTTCCTTTCCCGGTGTATAGGACCCAATTCCATATGTAACCAGTGCTGGATTCACACAGCATGAATGATTTTATGCCAAATCGTGCTCTCTTAGATGCGATATACTGTAGCCAGCTGAGCCTTCTTTCGTAGGCCATTAGACTTTCTTGGTAAATAGGTCTGCTGGAAATTTTTGAGAATAATTTGATAAACCTCCCAAATATATTTGAGTTTTGGAGCTGGATGAGAACTCTCATCAAATTCTTCATTATTTGCAAAGTGCAAATATTTCATTATGAGAGAGAATTTGTACTCCGACATGACTGTGCCAAAAAAAGGAGTGGCTAGTAACTTGTTGGTTGTCCGATACCACTTCTGAAGTATTATTCGGCCCAGAAACTTCCAGATGTCCTCTTTGGTCACTGGTTCACACTTTCTGCTCCTTGAAAACCTCTGATGGGTAGCAGCTTGTTGCCCCTGGTACCGATTTGTCTCCGTAACAATTTTTGCAATAACCTCATTGGTCAAAAAGAGTTGGAGGTATGTCATCCTCAACATCCACTTTGATACCAGGTGCTCCTGTAAACGGGAATCTTGGGGGCGCTACGTGCTCTGTACCGTAGTCGATCGAGCACCAAGTCCACACATCGCTGGGCACAGTCACAGGATCATCGCTGAAATCACTTTCTGTGTCTGATGACGAACTTCCCCACGAGTCGCTATCACTCAATTCTGCAAGCGATTCTGCATCGCTGTTTTCTAGCAGGTCATATACCGCTTTTGAGGTGGAGGCACGCTTTTTTGATGCCATGGTCGTTCTGCAGTTTACAGACACAAAGTACAGTAAAACTGCAGACAAGGGCACTGGAGAAAGCACTGGGGGGCAATCTAAAGTCAATATATTTTATTGAGTAATGTAATCCAATAGGATTACATTGTATCAGTGTGTTTGTGTTTTTATACTTTTTTTTTTATTTGCCGCCAGTTCAGCCCCCATGCGTCGCCATGCTCGCAGGGAACGGAAGCCAGGGTACAGTGCATCAGGCGAAAGATCTGGCCGCCATACACATCGCGGGATCCCTGGGACAAGGTAAGTAAACCTCTTCCAGGATCCAGCGATGCAATCCCGAGTGTGGCTTGGGGTTACCGCTAATAGAACTGAAATTCCACCCCGAGCCACACTCATGAATACCGCCAGCGAAGTTAAAATCATTTAAATTTTATACGTTATCACATTATGTGGCCTTTTTTTTCTCCATTCTTTAAATATCCATGCCATTGTATGGGAGAACCTAATTATCGTGCCTTACGAAATAACTTCACATGGAGATCGTCACACTAATGATAGTTTGAGGATTCAGTCTAGCTATCAAGGACTTGCAAGTCTTCACCCAGTTTGTTGCCTGTCAACACAAGTTTGTTTGACTCATAGAACATATGTTCTCTTGAGTTCAAACCATTCGGAAAGCCTTCATCTTATCGGTGGTGGTTCCCTTCACTTTCAACATTTGTTTATGTTTATTCACGGTTTGGATGTCACCATGAAGTTTTGAACATTTGGCTTTTGTTTCTTCACAGCGCTATTAGGACTTTATATATTTTTAAATTGTCAATTCACATGGATTTTATTTTTTTGTGTTTATTTTCATCTATTATCATTTTATGATGATATCATGTTTACATTTGTATTAGAGCACGGATCAGCATCCCACAATAATTATACTTGGGACACTTATCTGTCTCCGTACTTTTTCTATTTAGCGCTACACTATATTTTCTGCAGGAAATTCCCTCCCCTGCCACCCAATCCAAATCCTCTGAGAATCCCATGGTACTTCCAGATATGGGGGAACATGTGACACTCCTCCTGCCTCCCCCTAATGCAGCCCATGATGGATGAGAAGCCAATGAACAGGAAGAGCGCTGTCACATGTGGCAGTAGAGGTGTACATTTCCACTTGCTGAACAAATGCTTGACTGTCATTAATCATAGGAACATCTTGGAAAGTCATTGTGTGGGTTTGGTATGTATCGTTGAGACCGAAGGAGTGCAAGTTCAAAGAGGTCACCTAGGCTTATTATACATTAACAGTTTTAGTATGTACGCATATATAATTCACCTGTTTGGCAAGAGACCTTTTTCTCTATTTGTACTCTATTATGCTGCTTCAAAGCATTTAAAATGTGGCTTAGTGGCCTCACTTTTCTCTTTAGTGGAAACATTGTTTTGTATATTAAAGGAATGTGTCGTCAATCTTTAGTTTAACCCTGAAGTGCTAAAATATGTACAAAGGGGAAAACATATGGTGAAAAAAGAGATATTAACATTCTTCTATGCTGATTTACTCCTTGTTTGTGGAAGAGAATAGACTCTTTTATTATCCTGACCGCCAATGTATAGAGTGCAATACTTTACCCTTCATACATGCTGATTTATGGAATGACTTTGTGTTCTCAGACAATGGCCTTCACAGAAGTCGCAGCTTATTTTTCATAAAGTATTATCACCATATTCTATCGGTGTGAATATTGCATAACCAGAAGTAACATAGTCTAGACAAGAGCAGAGGAAGCTTGCTACTGTAAGAGGAGGTATTATGTCATGGAGGATCAGACTGTGATGGTCCATTTGTCTTACCAGTCTAAATAAACAGCAGGGACCTGATATGTCATGTTGGGGTACCACATCACAAATTCAAGTCTTGTTTCCACATGTGAGGAAAAAAATAATAATTCAGAAAGAAACATTTTAGGCATTATGTAAAGTAATGAGACCCCATTCACATCTGAGCAACTTAAAGTAGAACTTTAGGCTCCACAATGAAAAGGGTGGACAGGCCGGATGTTCAATGCAGAAGAGACCTGCTTTGTCTCTTCTGCATTAAAGCTACTTACCTGCCTGTCTGTCCCTGTACAGTAAGCTGCTCAAGTGCAGCTCACTGCACAAATTTGGCAATACTAAATCTGGTGGAACTTTTACTTGACTGTTAAAAAAAAAAAATCTGGTGGAACTTCCACACATGCGTGAGAGTGAAATCACCTCCACCTGGCCAATGACAACGGTCAGTGATCGAGACACAGAAGACACTTGCTCAAAGATATTATTGTCCAGCAGTGAGTTCTGGGGATGGTACAGAGCTGGATCCTAGGCGTTAGTGCACATTTACTGCAATATATTGAAATTAGTTAGTGCAGTTTTACTGCAATATATTGAGGTGTGTTGGTGCAGTTTTACTGCAGTATATTGAAGTGCATTAGTGCAGTTTTACTGCAGTAAATTGAAGTGTGTTAGTACACGTTTACTGTAGTATATTGAATTGCATTAGTCCACTTTTACTGCGTGCATCAGTGCAGTTTTACTGCAGTATATTGTAATGTGTCAGTAGTGTGTGTCTGTGTAGTGAGTACTCAAGTTAAAGTGCACCAAACACCACTTTGATTTAAGTGCATCCAAGTACACATTTCCTCTTCTCTATTACATTTTGGTAATAAGCCCCCCCCATCATGTCTGGGAGGCCAATAATGAGAGGAAGACGTTCCCATGGCACTGTGAGGGGGTCACCAAAGTCTGTGTCTGCAGGAAATGGTGGACTTGGTCTGTCCTCAGGCAGGGCACCATTTCCTCTGTTTAGTGGTGTTGCCCCATGCTATCCAGCCACAGCATGGAGGTGGTGGACTGGCTTACTAAACCATCCTCATCCTCTTCATCCTCTGTCAGCCAGGCAGAGACTAGTGTGCAGTCCACCGCAGCTGCCAGAGTAGCTAAACCTGCCTCCTTGTACACAGCTACTTCTGCCATAGCTCCAGCATCAGGCATGGAAGAGTCAGCTGAGTTATTTGAACAGTGTCAGCCACTTGTGCCTTGAGGATGCACAGGCATTACCGTATTTGCCGGTGTATAAGGTGGCTGGGCACATAAGACGACCCCCTAATATTCAGTTTAAAACAGTGGTTTTGTGCTCTGCTCACGATCCCCTTGTGCGACCCCCTTGTGCGGTAATACCGTTCAAAAACTAAGAGGCGGGTGCTCTGTAAAGCTGTATGTAATTCAGTATATGCGCCGCTCAACCATGCCGCACAGGCGATACACTCTGTTGATGACTACAGAGCCTGCTAATCCTGCTCGGATTGGAGTAACAACCTCTGCCAATCCGAGCAGGCTACATAATGTAGCCTGTTTGGAATGGCAGAGGTTGTTACTCCATTCCGAGCAGGCTTAGCAGGCTCTAGTCATCAACAGATTGCATCGCCCACTGGGATTGGCTGAGCGGCACATAAACTAAATTACATACAGCTTTACAGAGCACCCGCCTCTTAGTTTTTGAACGGTATTACCGCACAAGGGGGTCGCAAAAGGTGATCGTCTTATACGGTGAGTAGAGCACAAAACCACTGTTTTAAACTGAATATTAGGGGGTCGTCTTATGTGCCCAGCCGCCTTATACACCGGCAAATACGGTAATGCCTGTGCATCCTGGGTGATATCCATTGGGCAGCTGCTTCACCCGGCGTATAAGACAACCCCCGTTTTTTGGCTCTGTAATTCCGGTGTAAAAAGTCGTCTTAGATGCCGGAAAATACGATACTTGATTTATCAACAGTAGCTCTATAGGCTTACTGTACCATGTGAAGGCACCACCATCACCCAAAGCCCAATTTTTTTGCACCTGTTACTTCTATACAAGGTGTGTTAAACAGACTCCAGAGTTTAACAAAAAATCTCTTATCTTGTTTCGAGTGCACTGAACTGTGGCCTCATACAGATTTGCTCCCCAAGCCATTGTTTATAAAATAAAGAAAGCATGCAGGGAAAATGTCATTTTGTTGCCTTTATAAATGTCATTCTTGCTGCAGTATGTTCTATACAAGGTACAGCTGAGCCAGTTTACAGGCAGGATAAGGGGACCCCCCGTCACTATGTTTAAAGAAAATTTACATTTTATTGTTTCACTACAACTTTTTTTTTTATTGATACATGTCCCCCAGTGCAGTACCCGAACCCCTATAACCATTGTATGCCTAATTACTTGCATCTGAGCCCATGAAATGGCCACTTTTAAATTAATCCAGTTCGGGTCCAATAGACTTGAATGGGGTTCGTTATCAATGTTTTCTTTCTCGATGTTCGAGAGTTCTGGTGCAAACCGAACAGGAGGTCATTCGGCCCATATCTATCAACAGTCCCCAAATGCCATTCTAAATAATAAAAGCTACTTTAACCACTTGATCACTGGGCACGTAAACCCCCTTAATCACAAGACCAATTTTCAGCTTTCGGTGCTCTCACAATTTGAATGACAATTACTCAGTCATACAACACTGTACCCAAATGAAATTTTTGTCCTTTTTTTTCACACAAATAGAGCTTTCTTTTGGTGGTATTTAATCACCGTTGGGTTTTTTATTTTTTGCGCTATAAGAGAAAAAATACAGAAAATTCTGTAAAAAAAAATATTTTTTCTTTGTTTCTGTTATACAATTTTGCAAATGTAGTATTTTTTCTTCATTCTTTTGCATAAATGTGAAAGATGAAGTTACGCCGAGTAAATAGATACCCAACATGTCACCCTTCAAAATTGCACACGCTCGTGGAATGGCGCCAAACTTCGCTACTTAAAAATCCCCATAGGCGACGTTGCAGGGTATTGTGGGGTATTGCAGAGTAGTGTGGGGTATTGCAGAGTATTGCACAGTATAGGTGTATAGTATTGCACAGTATGGGGCAGGGATGGCTGAGCAGGGATGGATGGCTGGCTGGATCTGTGACTGCATGTGTCACAGATCCAGCCCACAGCACTCGTGCTGCATCCGCTCTCTCCCCCCCCCCCCTCTCCTCTCACACTGTACCGTTCGGTACAGAGAGGGGAGGGAGGAACCGGTTTGTTTACAAGTGATCGCTTCGTCATTGGACGGAGCGATCACGTGGTAAACCGCCTCTATCAGCGGCGATTTACCGTGATCCGTGATGTCACGGTCATTCCCGTGTGCGCGCCCCAGAGGGCGCGCAGGAGCGCGATTCTGGGAGGACGTCCATGGACGTCCTCCCAGAGTTAAGCAACCACCTTGTAGATGTATATCGTCTATAGGGCGGTTGATAACTGGTTATAACCAACTAATAGTATGCAGTCTAAAGGTCTGGGGGTTGTGTTTATTTGGTGCAAATCAATAGCTGGTGTTGGTGCTAATCGCATGTAATCGCTCACACACGTGGTTAGGGGGTCCAAATTATGATCTGGCATACAGACCCACTGCATTCAGAAAACAGCCCTGCTTCTATTTGTTTACTACCTCTCATTTCAGACTTCTCTTTCACTTCACTGGTTGTACACCCACCGGCCACTTTATTAGGTACACCTTGCTTGCATAAATTCAACAAGGTGTTGGAAACTTTCCTCTGAGATTTTGGTCCATAGTGACATGATAACATGTCAATGCACTTGCTGCACATCCATGATGCAAATCTTCTGTTCCACCACATCCCAAAAGGTGCTCTATTAGGTTGAGATCTGCTGACTGTGGAGGCCATTGGAATACAGTGACCTGATTGTCATGTTCAGAAAACCAGTTAAAGATGATATGAGCTTTTTGACATGGTGCGTTATCCTGCTGCCCTATCAGTACGGCATATCAGAGCCCATCAGTGCCACCTATCAGTGCCCCCTATCAATGCTCCCTATCATTGCCCATCAGTGCCACCTATTAGTGCAGCCTCATCAGTGCCTCCTTATCAGTGCCCACCAGTTTCCGCCTCATCAATGCCCATCAGTGCTAGCTATCAGTGCCCATCATTGCCGCCTCATCAGTGCCCATCAGTGCAGCCTCACCCATGCACATCAGTGAAGGAGAAAAATTACCTGTTTGAAAATTTTTATAACAAACTGAATGAAACAAACAAATGAAAAAATGTCGTTGTTTTTTTTTTTAATTTTCAATCTTTTTATGTTGGTTTAGCAAAAAATAAAAAACCCAGTGGCGATTAACTACCACCAAAAGAAAGCTCCATTTGTCTGAAAAAAAATATAAAAATGTCATATGAGAACAGCGTTGTATGACCACGCAAAGTGTGACTGCGCTGAAAGCTGAAAATTGGCCTGGGCAGGAAGGGGGTAAAAGTGAGGATTTCTGGAGGTAAATGATAAACATTGAATGGAAATAATGGTAGAAAAGTAGTCAGCAACAGCCAAAACATCTAACCAGGGCCATGCCGCCCATGAAGCCAATCAAGCCAGCATCCTCAATCAGCGCTCATGGAGGCACAATGGGGGGGGGGGGGGGGGGGGTGGTACTAAGGCAGGAGTGTCCATACCAGACATTCTGTCCTCAATGCATGTTCAGACCCTGGGCTGTGCAGGATTATCGGTTGTTATGGTGCAGACGTATGATGCTAAACTTCTCTAATATGCACAGTAATTACAAATGCTCTTTTAACTGAGAATCATTCATAGGTATCTTGTCATTGTGATAGAATTATGAATACTCCAGACCTGGCATATACTCTAGGGAGACCTGGCTACTCTATAGAAAATGTACAATTTGTCTGTGAGTGTAAGTGACCTTACAACCTGCAACAATACAAGTTTTATAAAAATGATTAAAATAAATATGATTTCAAAATGTATGTGAGTATTAACTTTTTAATTAAGGCATTTTGATATAGAGAATATTTTTAATTCAGTCAAAAATGAACACACATTATCATCGATTTTACCCAAATTATGAAAAGACCCCTTGATTTATGTGTTTTTTATGATAAAATTTATGTTGAACCTATACTGTAAAGATAACGGGGCAGATCCACGTAGATCGGCGCTTCTCTCTGCCGGGCGCAGCGTATCTAAGATACACTACACCGCCGTAACTTACTTGATTTTTTTTTAAATCCACAAAGAATTTGCGCCGTAAGTTACGGTGGCGTAGTTTATCTTTGGCGGCGTAAGGGCGCAGAATTCAAATGGATGTGATGGGGGCGTGTTTTATGTAAATACGTCGTGACCCGACGTAAACAACTTTTTTTTTAACGGCGCATGCGCCATCCCTGGGGGTATCCCAGTGCGCATGCTCGGAATTTAACCGGAACAAGCCAATGTTTACGACGGTGACGTCATTCTACGCAAATTCCTATTCGCGAACGACTTACGCAAACAACGTAAAAAATTCAAAATGCGAGGCGGGAACGACGGCCATACTTAACATTGAGTACGCCTCATAACAGTAGCTTTAACTATACGCCGGAAAAAGCCGAACGCAAACGACGTAAAAACAATGCGCCGGCCGGACGTATGTTCGTGGATCGCCGTAACTAGCTAATTTGCATACTCAACGCGAAATTCGATGGAAACGCCACCTAGCGGCCGCCGAAAAGTTGCATCTTAGATCCGACGGCGTACTAAGACGTACGCCTGTCGGATCTACCTGAGATGCCGTCGTATCTTGTTTTGTAGATACAAAACAAAGATACAACGCGGGAAATTTAAAATTACAATTGATGGCACAGTGGTGACAATTGATGGCACAGTGGTAACAATTGATGGCACAGTGGCGACAATTGATGGCACAGTGGCTGTGTTTGCGTTTGTATGGCATAGTGGCTGCGTATCAATAGATACGCCGGGGTAATGCTTTTGTGGATCTGCCCCAATGTATTTACCAGCTTAAAAAGATAAAGCTTTTAAAGAGTTCCAGAATGTTAACAATTTATAAATACATTTTTACTGACAGGCCAACAAATAATGTTTATTGGCTCACATAAGTAGAGAGCCACATGTGTGCTAACTGTCTACAATGACACAGTAATAGAAGTTGTAGCTTAGATGCACCGGCAGTGTCAGGCTAATGAATAACTGACATATGAGGCCACCAACCAAGGGGCGAGGAACGTTCATTATATGCCTTGTTAAAAGAAAAAGTCCCATACATGATATTATACATTATATCACACAAGGAGTTGTGTTTACAACAAACTTAAATCCATAATTATTAACTTTACCTGGATAAAAGACACTGCAATAATGATTTTTTTTAAATAATATTTCAGGCATGTCCAAGTTAATGAATCAGTAACTAACCAATTACATTAAATGCTCAGTAAGTGTCTAATCATTCAGGTTAACATAATTAATAATTAAATCAATTAAGTTCTTATGATCCACTGCATTTTTCATAGAGATGGCAAAGGCAACCGGCTTTTTTTTAAAGCATGTATTTCTTTATTTGGTTGAACATCTACATGACTGTACAATTGTTATTTAGAAAAGAGATATGTAAGACTATATGGATGATACTAAAACGACTGTTCGACATGGTAGTGCCATGGAATACAACAGATTTTAAAAGTGTGATTCAGGGTTAGCATTTTAAAATAAACTCATATAGCTGTGTAAATGTATCGAAATCCTTAAATGTAACTTGTTGGGGTTTGGAGACCACGCTAGACTTGCTTGATCAGTCATTGGTCGTGAGTTGGTGATAAAGTGGGCGAGCAGAAAAAAATCCCTTCCAGTGGTTTGCGCCCAATCTAAGGCTGGTAACAGTGAGCCTTGTTAGGGCTGGGGTTGCTTTCTTTGGGTCTGGACCAACAATGGAAATCCTGCTTTAAGTACCCCTCGCCCGCATGACATGCTTCAAGTTTAATTTACAGAATAAAGACAGTTGTCGTCACATAGCAGGAAGTGCCCAAGCAAGGCCCTAATTACTGGATCAAGGTATTATTGTAATAAAAGCTGTAAATTTAAATATATCACAAACCAGTGGCGGCTGGTGCTCAAAATTTTTGGGGGGGCGCAAACAAACAAAAAAAACACCCAAAAAAACAATTGCAGCCTCACTATGCCCATCAAACGCAGCCACTGTGCCCATCAAACGCAGCAACTGTGTCATGAAATGTAGCCACTGTGCCATCAACTGTCGCCACTGTGCCATGCCATCAATTGTTGTCACTGTGCCATCAATTGTCGCCACTGTGCAATGCCATCAAACAAAGCCACTGTGCCATCATTTATCACCACTGTGCCCATCAATTGTCACCACTGTGCCATGCCATCAAACTCAGCCACTGTGCCATCAATTGTCGCCACTGTGCCCATTAATTGTCACCACTGTGCCATGCCATCAAACGCAGCCCCTGTGCCATCAAATGCAGCCACTGTGCCATGCCATCAAACACAGCCACTGTGCCATCAATTGTCACCATTGTGCCATCAATTGTTACCACTGTGCCATCAATTGTCACCACTGTGCCCATCAATTGTCATTACTGTGCCCATCAATTGTCACCACTGTGCCATGCCAAACACACCCACTGTGCCATCAATTGTCGCCACTGTGCCCTGTAACATGCTGCCAGATTGCGCCCGCCCGGCACTTACCTTTCTGGGGTCAGACATTCTTCTTCCACCGTCCCTCGATGTCTTCTCCCACCCTCGATGACGCTTCAGCCAATCAGGTTAACGGTAACCAGAACCGGAGAACCTGAGTGGCTGAGACGTCTGTCGGTGTTAACCAGAGAACCCCCCCCCTGTGTGTCCCCTGGTTAGCTATTTGGAAGCCGATTACAGCCCTCAGGTACTTCCAAAGCCAACCAGCTGCCGTTATTCAGATGGCCAGCGCTCACCAGGGGGCCGGCCATCTGAATAGTGGGCGGCAGCGACAATGCATGAATCTATGTATTGTATTCAGTCGCGGTGCAGGAGCGAGAGGGGGAGGTGCTCCTGTGCCCTCTATGGATGCACCGCCACTGTCACAAACAACTTTTGAAATCATATTAACATGATATAGAACATTTCAAGCATGGAGCCACAGAAAAGTAAGCTTCCAATGTTACATGTGCACCAAAGATTTCAACACAGTTAAGCCTCATGCCCACGGATGTTTTAAAAAAACGGGCTGTAAAGCTAGTACGCCAGGGAAAAAGAGATGTATTTTAACACGATTTTTTCCGCATTTTGCACTGAATTCAATGCACGTTTCGCCGCGCTAGCTTTCAGCTTTCTTTTTCTTTTTCTATTTAAAATCAATAGTTCCCTATGGGAGCCCATTGATTTGAATAGAGGTCGTACAAGAAGTAACAATATGATCCGACTTGCGGTGTGACTTTTGTGCTGAGAATCTTGAAGGGGAACCCCCGCAAAAATGTAAAAAAAAATGTGTATGAGGTTCTTCCCCAAGACAATTTTTTTTTGGTGTGGGGGTTCCCCTTAAGATCCATACCAGACCGAAGGGTCTGATATCGTCTTGGGGGGGGGGGACCTCACGCAAAATATTTTTTTTACCTTTTCGCAGGGTTCCCCTTCAAGATTCTCAGCACACAAGTTACACCCCAACTGTGACCTCTATTCAAATCAATGGGCTCCTATAGGGAACCCTTGATTTTGAATAGAGAAAGAAACACCGGACGAGACTTAACACAGCGTTAAGCCTCGTTAAATCGCGTTTAACACCCTTTGCCAGCATCTGACATCTTTACAGCTCTAACGCTGGAGCTTCTGGTCCTGTTTTATTTTTTTGCAGCCTAAAAATGACTATGCCATTTACAGCTCAAAAACATCATGGTGGGCATGAGGCCATAGGCTAACATGGAGAGGCGTTTTTAACCACTTCCAGACCTGCGCACGACGATGTACGTCCTATTTTTAAAGATTGATATCTCGGTAACGGCAGCAGCTGCTGCCACAACCGAGGTATCGATCTTTAGTGTGCACGGTCTGGTACATGATAACGGCGGTCTCCGCCGCGAGATCACGGTTATTGGTGGCGGGAGAGGGCCCCCCCCCCTCCCGCCGCTCTCCCGCGCCCTCCGCCGCTTACCGGAGCCGTCAGTAGCGGCGGAGGCGACCGGGACCGTTCGGCTGCTGACTGGGGACGAGACTGAAGGAAAAATCTCCTTCGCCCGTCCCCATAGCTCTGCTGGGCGGAAGTGACGTCAAAACGTCAGTCCCGCCCAGCCTCTTAAAGAGACAATTTTTTTTTTCATTTGAAAAAATGACAGTTTCAATTTTTTTTTTGTTTTTTTGCATTTTAGTCTAAATATGAGATCTGAGGTCTTTTTGACCCCAGATCTCATATTTAAGAGGACCTGTCATGCTTTTTTCTATTACAAGGGATGTTTACATTCCTTATAATAGGAATAAAAGTGATCAATTTTTTTTTTCAGTGTAAAAAGTAATAAAATAAATAAAAATAAATAAGAAAACAAAAATTTATTTTTTTTAAAGCGCCCCGTCCCGACGAGCTCGCGCGCAGAAGCGAACGCATAGGCGAGTAGCGCCCGCATATGAAAACGGTGTTCAAATCACACAAGTGAGGTATCGCCGCGATCGTTAGAGCGAGAGCAATAATTCTAGCCCTAGGCCTACTCTGTAGCTCAAAAAATGCAATCTCTAGAATTTTTTAAACATCGCCTATCGAGATTTTTAAGGGTAAAAGTTTGACGCCATGCCACGAGCGGGCGCAATTTTTAAGCGTGACATGTTGGGTATCATTTTACTCGGCGTAACATTATCTTTCACAATATATAAAAAAATTGGGCCAAATTTATTGTTGTCTTATTTTTTAATTCAAAAAAGTGATTTTTTTGCCAAAAAAAGTGCGCTTGTAAGACCGCTGCGCAAATACGGTGTGACAAAAAGTATTGGAATGACCACTATTTTATTCTCTAGGGTGTTAGAAAAAAAATATATATAATGTTTGGGGGTTTTAAGTAATTTTCTAGCAGAAAAAACTGTTTTAGTCTTGCAAACACCAAATCTGAAAAACACCTAAGGTCTGGTTAAGCTGCAAAAAAACGCTCATAAAAATGGCTGTAAAAACGTCTGTGGGCATGAGGCCTTATGATTGAAGGGAAGGGGAAGCTTATATGAAAATGTAGTGCTTGGGTTTAAATCGATTTTAATTTGGGTTAATCTATTAATGGGTGCATCGATTTTTGTTTTAGTTCATTATAGTCATGAACCTCAACCATGAATATCTAATGCAAGCAGTATTACTAGTGCTAATGTTACATTCGGCTTTGAAGAATAGTAGTGAAAATTCTTCTTTTTTGTTTTATTCCATAAACAAACTAATGATCATCAACAAAACAACATGCCGGACATCAAAACTTTAAAAAACATGCTTCATCATCTTGACACATATTGGGCAAGGAGCGGGTGATCTGTTAAACCAATAAACTTTTTTCCTTTTACTTTTGTCAGTAGCCCCCTGAGTTACTACAGTTTACATCCATCCATCAGAGGAGCAGCACGGTTACTTGAATCTCTTCTCACTTCACTTAATTTCAATTTGTTCAAAGTAATGTGATCCTGACCTTTCCAAATAACCTGCTGCACAGGTTTGTGAAGCTGTAATTATCAGCAATAAAGGAGGGTCACCACCTAATTCACTGGTCCCTTAATGATTATGGTCTCACGGCCCTTTCCCTACGCATGAAAAGAATTTAGACCTGGGCTACAAGAGACAAGTTCAATTCAGAGGCTTAAAGTGGAACTGTGGTGTATCTGAGTACCACAAACCACACATGTGATTTTAAGGGGTTGTAAAGGTAAAAAAAAATCCCTAAATAGCTTCCTTTACCTTGGTGCAGTCCTCCTTCACTTACCTTATCCTTCGATTTTGCTTTTAAATGTCCTTTTTTCTTCTGAGAAACCCTCACTTCCTGTTCTTCTGTCTGTAACTCCACACAGTAATGCAAGGCTTTCTCCCTGGTGTGGAGAAAGCCTCTTGAGGGGGGAGGCGAGCAGGAGTGTCAGGACGCCCACTAACACACAGCTCCTTTCTCTATCTGCAAAGTATAGAGTGTCCTGACCCTCCTGCTCGCCCCCTCCCCCCTCAAGAGGCTTTCTCCACACCAGGAAAAAGTCTCCCATTACTGTGTGGAGTTACAGACAGAAGAACAGGAAGTGAGGATTTCTCAGAAGAAATAAGGACATTTAAAAGCAAAATCGAAGGATGAGATAAGTGAAGAAGGACTGCACTAAGGTAAAGGAATCTATTTAGCTACAAAAAAAAACAAAAAACATTAGGGCTTATTTTCAGGGGATGTCTTATTTATTCACGACATGTACAAAAATAAGTTTCCCCCCCTGACAGCTAAGGAGTCAGCATTGTGAAATTCTGTAATCCCCCCAAAAAAAGTAAAGGTCTTGTAAAATCATGTAATCCGTTCTTTAAAAAGATTACAGTATATGATGTGCAGTGTGTCTCCTTGTGCAACTTTATTGTGGAAGATACCTATTAACAGCGCTGCTAGGCGCTCACATGACACGCCGGAGCTCTTCTTTCCTGCTCTGAATACTGTAGAGGGAGAGGCCAAGATCCCTGCTCCAAGCATTGCAGAGGGAGGGGCTGCTGACTTCTGCCCGGAGGAGAAGAAAAGCTCGCCAGCTGGTCACGTGAGCGCCCAGTGGAGCTGTAAATAAGTTATTTTCCACAATAAAGTTACACAAGGAGACACTATATACATTATATAATCTTTTTACTTAACGGATTCAATGATTTTACAAGGACTTTAACTAGGGCTTATTTTCGGGGTAGGGCTTATTTTTGGGGAAACAGGGTATACAGTGCCTTGAAAAAATACTCATACCCTTTGAAATTTTCCACATTTTGCCATGTTACGACCGAAATCCTAAAAGTATTTTATTGGGATTTTATGTGTTAGGGCAATTCAAAGTGGCACATTATTGTGAAGTGGAAGGAAAATGATAAACGCTTTTCAATTGTTTTTACAAATAAATATGTGAAAAGTGTGGCATGCATTGGTATTCAACCCCCTTTTTTCTGATACCCCTAACTAAAATCTAGAGGAACCAATTGCCTTCAGAAGTCCCCTAATTAGTAAATAGAATTCCCTGGTGTGAAATTGAATGTCTTAATGCAGCTGTTCTGTAAAGCTCTCAGAGGTTTGTTAGAAATCCCAAGCTTTGAACATCTCACAGAGCACTGTTCAATCCATCATCCAAAAATGGAAAGAGTATGGCACAAATGCAAACCTACCAAGACATGACCACCCACCTAAACTGACAGGCTGGGCAAGGAGACCCTTAATCAGAGAAGCAGCCAAGATACCCATGGTAACTCTGGAGGAGCTGCAGAGATCCACAGCTCAGGTGGGAGAATCTGTCCACAGAACAACTATTATTCGTCCACTCTACAAATCTGGCCTTTATGGAAGAGTGGCAAGAAGAAAGTCATTATTGAAAGAAAGCTATAAGAAGTCCCGTTTTCAGTTTGCAAGAAGCCATGTGGAGGACACAGCAAACATGTGGAAGAAGGTTTTCTGGTCAGATGAGACCAAAATTGAACTTTTTGGCCTAAAAACAAAACGCTATGTGTGGTGGAAAACTAACACCGCACATCACCCTGAACACACCATCCCCATCGTGAAACATGGTGGTGGCAGCATCATGTTGTGGAGATGTTTTTCTTCAGCAGAGACAGGGAAGCTGGTGAGAGCTAATAGGAAGATGGATGGAGCCAAATACAGGGCAATCTTAGAAGAAAACCTGTTTTCTTCTAAGACTTGAGACTGGTGCAGAGGTTCAGCTTCCAGAAGGACAAGGACCCCAAACATACAGCCAGAGCTACGATATAATGGTTTATATAAAAGCATATTCATGTGTTGGAATGGCATAATCAAAGTCCAGACCTAAATCCAATTGAGAATCTGTGGCAAACTTGAAAATTGCTGTTCACAGACACTCTCCATCCAATCTGACAGAGCTTGAGCTATATTGCTAAGAAGAATGGGCAAAAATTTCACTCTCTAGATATGCAAAGCTGGTAGATTGCAAAAACTAAGTGAACTTCTCTCCTTTTTATCTGCTTTCAGGTGTGATTTTTATATTACCCACACCTGTTACTTGCCCCAGGTGAGTTTAAAGGAGCATCTCATGTTTGAAACAATCTTATTTATCCACAATTTTGAAAGGGTGCCAAAAATTTTGACCAGCCCATTTATGGAGTTTTGTGTGACATTATATCCAATTTGCTTTTTTTCCTCCCTTTTTTTTTGTTTTGTTCCAATACACACAAAGGGAATTAACATGTGTATAGCAAAACATGTGTTACTGCAATACTTTTCTGTGAGAAATACTTGATTTTCTGGAAAGAAATTCCTGGGGTGCCAACAATTTCGAACATTACTGTATATACATATGTTTTGGTCATGCCCAGCTTTATCAATGTATTGGAAGGACTTGTTTTCTTTTTCCTTACATTTCCCCATTCCTCTCACACCGGAGGTTGGATTGCTGGGAGTGCTTAATGACTTGATATCTACAATTCATGCTCAAACTCTGATACGCAAGTTTTATTCTATGCTAGGAAATTTATTCTGTTACACTGGAAGAGTGCATCTGCTCCGGATATCCAAATGTTGTACCGTATGGTGAATAAGGTTATACCTATCTTTAAGTTGTTGTTAGGTTGTTCTGGTCATTGATATTTGGATGGGGGGTGGTTGGGGTGTGAGCGGATCCTGGAGTGGGGGTGGGTGGGTGGGAAGTCAGGGCAAGTTGCATGGGCGAATGTGTGTGTGAGTGTGAGTGTGGTCAGTCTGAATGTACTAAGACTGTGAGGTATTTCAACTTTTAAATACGTAATGTTATAAGGCGTGGGGCCAGTGTGGTCCACGGTGAATACCCTGACTCACTTGTTGTTATGGGTTCCTCCGTTGAGGAACTGGGGTAATTACTCTCAGGAGAATGTATATGTCTGTTAAGATACTATTGAATCTGCGCCATTCTATGCAAGAGATGTGACCGTTAATGTGCCTTTTTGATGATTGTATCTGCAGAAAACAAATAAACAAAGTAAAAAAAAAAAATGCTTTAAAGAGACCCTGGCACCAATTAGCAGGTTAAAGGACAGAAAAATAAAACATGTATATGCTTATTTGCATTGTTTTTTCTCTATATACTAGCTGAATACCCGGCGTTGCCCGGTCTTCCTATCTTAACCTTTTGGGGAGGAAAATCATAGTAATATAAATATACCCATCTTTTATATAAGGGTGTAGGTAAGGGTTAATTTAAGTGTCATATATTTTTATTTGGCATATAAGTAATATGTGTACCAGGTATTATTGAAATATCTCCAGGCGTACAGAAGTTATGTGGGAACATACATGTCCCATTGATTTGCATGGGACTTTAAACAAAAACCCCGACCCTCACAAATGGGGGTAGTTAAGGGATAAATTAACTATCCTATAGTTTAAGTGGACATATAAGTAACATGTGACCAAGTGTTATCGAAATATTTACAGCCGTTTGGAAGTTATGAAGTAACATGTATTTCCCATAGAGTTGAATGGGACTTTAAAGGAAAACACCGACCATGGCAAATGGGGGTGGGTAAGGGTTAAACCACCTATCCTATGTTTGTTGCTGACATATAAGTAACATGTGTGCCAAGTTTCATGTTAATATCTTTAGCCGTTTGGACGTGATGCTGGAACACACACACACGTTGAGTTTTATATATATAGATATTATTTATAATTCACCTTCAGTGTATGTCAGAAAGTGTCAATTGCCTGGCATGGCTTAACCACTTGCCGACCGCCACACACACATATATGTCAGCAGAATGGCACAGGCAGGCAAATGGGCGTACAGGTATGTCCCTTTGAATTTGCCGCCTTGCAGGCGCGCCCACCTCACGCCGCAGGTCCCGCAAACTCAATCTTCGCCGGTGGCCCTTAATCATGGATCCCGAGAGGCAGGACGGGGAGACGCCGATGTAAACAAGGTATTTCCCTGTTCTGCCTAGTGACATGACAGGGATGTTCTGCTCCCTGTCATCGGGAGCAGTGATCTCTGTCATGTCAGTGGTAGCCCACCCGCCCTACAGTTAGAATCAATCCCTAGAACATACTTAACCACTTGATCGCCCCCTAGTGTTTAACCCCTTCCCTGACATTGTCATGTATACTGTAATCAGTGGCTATTTATAGCACTGATCGCTGTATAAATGTCAATGGTCCCAAAATACTGTAGTGTCAAAAGTGTCTGATGTGTCCGCCATAATGTCGCAGTCCTGATAAAAATCGCAGATCACCGTCATTACTAGTAAAAAAATAATAATGAAAATGCCATAAATCTATCCCCTAGTTTGTAGACGCTATAACTTTTGCGCAAACCAATCAATATACACTTAGTGCAATTTTTTTACCAAAAATATGTAGAAGAATACATATCGGCCTAAACTGTGGAAGAAATAATTTTTTTATAATTTTTGGGGGGGATATTTATTATAGCAAAAAAGTTAAAAATATTGCCTTTTTTTCAAAATTGTCGCTCTTTTTTTTTTAGCGCCAAAAATAAAAACCACAGAGGTGATCAAATGCCACCAAAATAAAGCTCTATTTGTGGGAAAAAAAGGAAGTAAATTTTGTTTGGGTGCAACGTCGCACCACCGCGCAATTGTCAGCCAAAGCAACGCAGTGCCGAATCACAAGAAATGGTCAGGAAGGGGGTAAATTCATCTGGGGGTGCCATAGCCCCCTCCTCTTCTGTGAGTTTAATTACTGTCTGTACTGACCCAGCTAACCTCCGTAACCAACCTTTTAGGACACAACTAGGGGGAGGAGCAAAGGGGGAGACTATAGAGCAGCACTTTTCAACCACTGGGGTGTCTTGAGGTTTCCTCAGGGTTACCTTGGCAAAAATGACCAAAATTTGTATACAGTACAAGCCGGCATGTGGATGAAGCCTTCCTTTTAGTTACACAAAGCCACAGGTTTTTCTTGTTCACCATTACAAGCTTCTAGCTGCTGGCATTCTAAAGACCAATGGCACGCATCATTAGTTGATAAGGAGGATGACAGTCACCAGCATAGCATCCTTGTTTGACCCTCTCCTGCCCCTCTACATCAGCGTTGGGGGTCACATTACCTGAGTAATAAAGAAAGGGAGAAGAGAAACATTGGAATACTAGTCAGTACCAGTTTTCAAAAGTGTATTTGCTTTGGAAGAATAAATCACCTCTACCGTTGGGTGTCCTACTTGTGTGGTTGTTGCTGCATTATGTAAAACTATTAGAATCATTTTTACATTTGAGAATGGGGTGCCTTGGGACTGTCCATAGTATTTAAAGGGTGCCTTAACTGAAAAAAGGTTGAGAAACACTGATCTAGAATCTCACTTCAGTAAACAAGAGAGCTCATCGGTTGCATATGCCTTCCTTTTGCTGTAGACACCCTGGGCCTGATTTACTATGCTATGTGCGCTGCGCTGGTTCATGCGTTAATTAGTACTCCGGGTGGAGGCTTAATTGGGCGCATGAACCAGCGTAGCAGCCGGCGCATTGAAACTAATATGTAAAGCCGCGCCGAACTCCCTATAGAAGTCTATGGGAGAAATCAAAAGTGTTCATTTTAAAGGCTAATCTGCAAGTTTTGTCCTAAAAAGTGTTTGGGGACCTCAGTCCTGCCCCAGGGAACATGTATCAATGCTTTTTTTATTTTTTAAAACGGCCGTTTTTTCGGGAGCAGTGAAATTAATAATTCTTAAAGTGAAACAATAAAAGTGAAATATTCCTTTAAATTTCGTACCTAGGGGGGGTGTAATGTCAGCATGTGAAATAGCGCATTTTTCCCGCACTTAGAACTCCCCCTGCACAAAGTGACATTCAGAAGGAAAAAAGTCATTTAAAAATTCTCACGCGGCTATAATGAATTGTCGGCTCTGACAATTCTAAAGGGATTCATTCATAAAACAAACAAAAAAATGTGTAGGGGTTCCCCCAAATTAAATTACCAGGCCCTTCAGGTCTGGAATGGATATTAAGGGGAACCCCGCCGTAAAAACCAAAAAAAAAAAAGACGTGCGGTTCCCGGCAAATATCCATTCCAGGCCCTTCAGGTCTGGTGTGGATTTTAAGGGGAACTCCACCCCAAATTGAAAAAAAAAATGGCGTGGAGTTCCCCTAAAAATCCACACCAGACCCTTATCCGAGCACGTTGACCTGGCCGGCCGCAGAAAAGAGGGGGGGACAGAGTGCGGCCCCCCCCCCCTCCTGAACCGCACCAGGCCACATGCCCTCAACATGGGGAGGATGTCCCCATGTGGATGGGGACAAGGGTCTCATCCCCACAACCCTTGCCCGGTGGTTGTGGGGGTCTGCGGGCGGGGGGCTTATCAGAATCTGGAAGACCCCTTTAACAAAGGGGACCCCCAGATCCTGGCCCCCCCCCTATGTGAAATGGTAATGGGGTACATTGTACCTCTACCATTTCACCCCCAAAAAAATGTCAAAGTGTTAAAAATGACAGTAGCCGGTTTTTGACAAATCTTTTAATAAAATCTTCTTTTCTTCTTTCCTTCGGGTTTCTTCCGCTGCTTCTTTCTCGGGTCTTCTCGTCCACATCTTGCCCGACGTCTTCTTCTATCTTCTCCGTCCGTCCTTCAGCCTTCTGGTCACGCATCTTGCCCGTTGTCTTGTCCTGTCTTCTTCTCCGTCCTTCCGCCAGCCTCCTCGCATCTTGTGTCTTCTCCGGTCTTCTTCTCGGTCCGCCAGCCTTCTCGTCCCCGGACCCAGCGTTTGAATTTGATTTGGCCGTCGTGTTCCCGCTCCTGGGACCCGCCCCCCTCTGACGCCACAAGTAAACTCCTTAGAAGGTCATGTGCGTCAGAGGGGGGCGGGGTCACATGAGTGTGACACGGCGGGAACTTCTTCTCCGGGCGGCGCGATTGAAATTGAATTCCCCCGCTGTGTGACGCTCTGTGACCCCGCCCCCCTCTGACGCACATGACCTTCTAAGGAGTTTACTTGTGGCGTCAGAGGGGGGCGGGTCCCAGGAGCGGGAACACGATGGCCAAATCAAATTCAAACGCTGGGTCCGGGGACGAGAAGGCTGGCGGACCGAGAAGAAGACCGGAGAAGACACAAGATGCGAGGAGGCTGGCGGAAGGACGGAGAAGAAGACAGGACAAGACAACGGGCAAGATGCGTGACCAGAAGGCTGAAGGACGGACGGAGAAGATAGAAGAAGACGTCGGGCAAGATGTGGACGAGAAGACCCGAGAAAGAAGCAGCGGAAGAAACCCGAAGGAAAGAAGAAAAGAAGATTTTATTAAAAGATTTGTCAAAAACCGGCTACTGTCATTTTTAACACTTTGACATTTTTTTTGGGGTGAAATGGTAGAGGTACAATGTACCCCATTACCATTTCACATAGGGGGGGGGCAGGATCTGGGGGTCCCCTTTGTTAAAGGGGTCCTTCAGATTCTGATAAGCCCCCCGCCCGCATACCCCCACAACCACCGGGCAAGGGTTGTGGGGATGAGACCCTTGTCCCCATCAACATGGGGACATCCTCCCCATGTTGAGGGCATGTGGCCTGGTGCGGTTCAGGAGAGGGGGGGGCCGCACTCTGTCCCCCCCCTCTTTTCTGCGGCCGGCCAGGTCAACGTGCTCGGATAAGGGTCTGGTGTGGATTTTTAGGGGGACTCCACGCCATTTTTTTTTTCAATTTGGGGTGGAGTTCCCCTTAAAATCCACACCAGACCTGAAGGGTCTGGTATGGATATTTGGGGGGACCCCACGCCATTTTTTGGGTTTTTTTTACGGCGGTGTTCCCCTTAATATCCATTCCAGACCTGAAGGGCCTGGTAATTTAATTTGGGGGACCCCCTTTTTTTTTTTTAATGAGCAATGACTCTATTCTTTATAGCCATGAGTACTTTAACCACTTGCCCACCGGGTTAATTCTGGCACTTCTCTCCTTCATGTGAAAATCACAATTTTTTTGCTAGAAAATTAATCAGAACCCCCAAACATTATATATTTTTTTTTAGCAGACATCCTAGGGAATACAATGGCAGTCATTGCAATACTTTTTGTCACACCGTATTTGCGCAGCGGTCTTACAAGCGCACTTTTTTTGGATAAAAATCACTTTTTTGAATTAAAAAATAAGACAACAATACATTTTGCCCAATTTTTTTATATATTGTGAAAGATAATGTTACGCCGAGTAAAATGATACCCAACATGTCACGCTTAAAAATTGCGCCCGCTCGTGGCATGGCGTCAAACTTTTACCCTTTAAAAATCTCGATAGGCGACGTTTAAAAAATTCTACAGGTTGCATTTTTTGAGTTGCAGAGTAGGTCTAGGGCTAGAATTATTGCTCTCACTCTAACGATCGCGGCGATACCTCACTTGTGTGGTTTGAATACCGTTTTCATATGCGGGCGCTACTCGCGTATGCGTTTGCTTCTGTGCGCGAGCTCGTCGGGACGGGGCGCTTTAAAATTTTTATTTTGGGTTTTCTTATTTATTTTTCTTTAGTTTTATAATTTTTTACACTGAAATAAAAAAAAAAAAAAAATGATCAGTTTTCTTCCTATTACAAGGAATGTAAACATCCCTTGTAATAGGACTAGTGTGTGACAGGTCCTCTTTATGGAGAGAGGCGGGGTCAATAAGGCTGGAAAGCATGGTATTGAAAAAATAAATAAAAGATCTCATGCTTTCAGCTGCAATCATGTTCGTTCAGCACAGTGGTGTAGTGTATAGCACTTTGACCTAGCAGCAAAAGAGTCGTTGGTTCGAATCCCGCCCGTGACAGCATCTGCATGGAGTTTGCATGTTCTCCCTGTGCCTGCGTGGGTTTCCTCCCACAATATAAAAACACGCTGTAAATCGGTTCCGGTCTAAATAAGCCCTAATATGCAGTAGTATATTTAGGTTTGGTTCTGCCCTAGGCCTGACTACATATCTGCACCTCCTAATAGAAAAATGACCCACCCCTTCCTGTCAAGGTCACACCCTGTTTTTGTATAACCCCGCCCAGTAATTTTCAGGGGACCCACACACTAGTTCTGGGGGGGCACTGGATTCCCTTAACCACTTCCATACCAGGCACTTACGCACCTTCCCGCCCAAGCCAATTTTCAGCTTTCAACACTGTCGCACTTTGAATGGCAATTGCGCGGTCATACAACACTGTACCCAAACAAAATTGGCGTCCTTTTTTCCCCACAAATAGAGCTTTCTTTTGTTGTTATTTGATCACCTCTGCGGTTTGTTTTTTTGCGCAACAACTAAAAAAAGACTGCAAATTTTGAAACAAAAAAACGTTTTTATTTTTTTAGGTTAATTTTTTTGTAAATAAGTTTTTCTCTTTCAATTACGGGCACTGATATGGCGGCACTGATGGGCACCGATGAGATGGCACTGATGGACATCGATGAGGTAGTACTGACGGGCACAGATGAGGTGGCATTGATTGGCGGCGCTGCTATGCGGCACTGATGGGCACTCATAGGCGGCACTGATGGGCACTCATGGGCGGCACAGATGGGCGGCACTTATGAGTGGCATTGATGGATACTTATGGGCGGCACTTATGGGTGGCACTGATGGATACTTATGGGTGGCACAGGTGGGCACTGATAGGTGGGCACTGTGCATGGATGGGCACTGTGGGGTGGCACTGATGGACACTGTGGGGTGGCACTGATTTTCCCAGTCAGTGCCCATTTGTGGGCACTGATTGGCATCTTTTTTCTTATTTTTTAATGCTTTTTGTTTTTTTGTTCTATATTTTTTTTGTTTTTGCACACCCTGGTGGTCCAGGGTGGGCATCCCTGGTGGTCCAGTGTGGTGATCCGAGGGGGGGCTGCGCTGATAAACAATCAGCGCGAACGTCCCCTGTCAGGAGAGCCGCCGATCGGCTCTCCTATACTCGCGTCTGTCAGACGCGAGTGAGGAAGAGCCATCGATGGCTCTTCCTGTTTACATCGTGATCAGCCGTGATTGGACACGGCTGATCACGTGGTAAAGAGTCTCCGTCTCCGTGAGAGACTCTTTACCGAGATCGGAGATGCAGGGTGTCAGACTGACACCCCGCATCACCGATCGCCACGCTGCGTGCCCCCACAGGCGCGTGCGGCATGAAATCCTGCAGGACGTCCTGTCAGGATTGTGTAACCACTTCCCGGACGTAAATCGGCCATAGGCTGGGCGGGAAGTGGTTAAATTGCATAGTTTTTCTCTCACTTCCTGTTTGGCTATGGGGCAGGAAGTGAAGGCAAATCTCCCCAATTGGACACAGATAATACAAAATAAACTGACAGGGCCTATAACCCTCCCTCACTCTATCCAAAATTAAAGAAAATAAAACTTGTTGATTATAGTTCTTGTCAGGCTTACCTGGCAGGGGAGACACCATGATCATGAAGGCGGTTCTCCCAGGGCGAGGCACGGCTATTGCACACTCTAGGCCGTGCTGATCGTGGTTGTCTTCCCTGCCGCTTCTCGGCCTTTTGGCTGGGACTGGGTGTGGTATCTGTCCTCATCAGTTGTCAGCGGAGCGCTGAAGCACCTCCTACATGGGGAGGGTGGATGCAATCCAATGATGTTATTGCACCTGGAAGGATGGTTTCAGCAGGGACTACGCTGTGCTGCCCGACAGAATACTGGGGGCCGGCCCATGGTTGAGTCTGAGCCATCTGGAAGGGTGCTCCTGGTGAGGATGGGTGCTGTGCTTGGTCTTGGTCTTTTTGCCGAGTTCTAGTCTGGCCTTCTGGCTGGCTGGTGTAAGTGCTATCTCTGTCAGCGATCCGGTAGGAGGAGCTGGTAATGCCCTGGGATATGACGGGGCAGGACCGTGCAAATCCGCCGGGTTGGCTGGCAGGGGTGGAGGGCTGCACTGGCCGGTTGGGGGGTCGGAGATGGAACGAAAAGCCTATGGTGCATGTGCCCCTGGAGTGGCAGTCCAGGGGTATCTGAAGATCACTGTGTGTGAGGGACACATTGATTGAAGGATACCACGGTCACTGCACCAGATACACGCTTTTTTTTAGCACCTGCCTCCTGGGCCGGGCCTTTTGGCTAGGACCGGAGGAATTTTTTATTCCTGGCCGGAGGGCCTGGTCATTGTTTCACCACAATGGCCACTTCTTTCACTCTCCTCTCCACTATCCCTTCCCCCACTTTATTTTATTTAAGCCTGTGTTTGTCACTTTTTTTGTCTTTTTTTGTTGTGCACGTTTTGTCTCACTGTGTGATTAGTAGGGTGCGGGTCCTCGGGCCAGCCCTGAACGTCTTGGGAGTGGGTGGACATGGCCTTCTGGCTTAGTTCGCCTGCTCTCATGGGGTCTCCCTTCGGGGGAGCCCCACCTAGTACTGGGAGGGTTCTGTTTCGGCAGTCCCTCCGAGGAAGTTGGGTCCGTGTCGGCTTCGGTTGCTCGGACCACAGTACCTCAGTCCCCGTCTGGAGCCTAACGCCCCGGGGGATCAGGGTTTGGGTCCCTCTTCACAGGAGGACCACTTGACGTTGCACCCGTCTGCACGTTTTTGTGAACACTCTTTATGTGTGTGCACATTTTTTCTGCACCGGGTGGAGTTTTTTGGGTGTGTTCACACGCCATAGGCTTTTCAAAAAAAAAAAAAAATAGTTCTTGTCAGGGGCGGACTGACCATTGAGTCACTCGGGCACTGCCCGAGGGCCCCATGCCACTAGGGGGCCCCATCCGGGTTGCCAGGCTCAGTAAAACCAGGGACAGTATGTAAAAATCTGTGGTTTTTTTAGATCTGTCCCTGATATGTCCAAAAATGACATGCTTTTAATGTGAATATCCCAAGATTTTAGCTGCCCGCCTCTGCACTACCTCCTGGCGTGGTGGTCATCTGTAAGCCAGAGGGGCCCCATAATCTTCTATTGCCCAGGGGCCCCATGAGTTGTCAGTCCGCCCCTGGTTCTAGTTTAAGCACAAATTTCATAGAGTTTTATTGAGAGCCCTAAGAAAATATAACCATGCCAATAGGCCAGGATAGAGCGTTGCTAATATGTAGGAATGTGTGTGTTAGAGCACCCCACCCAATGTTAACTAAAAAATTATTAATTTGCAAATAAGTATTATCTGCTCATTTTTTTGGGGATGTCTGCACCCCTGATAGTGACAACATTTGTGAGGTGTCTTCACCCTTTCTAATTCATTCACTTCCTGTCACATAGCCAAACAGGAAGTGAGGGTAAAACCTTACTAATATCTTTTCTTGGGGACACAGAGATCAATCTAAATAGTTTCCCATTATGTAAATTGCACTCTAGCATTTTGCTGTGGACACCCCAAATTATTAGGGATCTTGGACTTTGGGGTCCATGTACTAAAGGCAAATCCACTTTGCACTACAAGTGCAAAGCAAGGAAGAAAGAAAACAAAACAACTTTGCTTCTACAGGATTGGATGTTAAAACCATCAGTGCTTCCTCTCTGATTTTCAGCACCTATGCTTGTACTGCAGAGTGGCTTTGCCTTTACTAAACCCCAAACTAAATAATCATTTGGGGCAGGGATCCTCAAACTACGGCCCTCCAGCTGTTTTAGAACTACACATCCCATGAGGCCTTGTAATGCACTGACATTCACAGACATGACTAGGCATGATGGGAATTGTAGTTCCTGAACAACTGGAGGGCCGTAGTTTGAAGACCCATGATTTGGGGTGTACACAGCAGTGCTGGAGTGCAATTTGCTTAATGGGGACACTAGTTAGATTGACCTGTGTCCCCAAGAAATGACACTGGTAGGGTTTTAACCTCACTTCCTGTTCAGCTGTTTGACAGGAAGTGAAGCCAATTTTAAGAAAAGGGACACAAAGCTCAACACAAAAATAAAAAAACACAAAGCAGGGGTTCTAACACTCACTTGGCTTCCCTCAAACACCAACAATTTGAATAGGATTGCCTTGCGCTAGATTTAAGCACAGTGCTGTAAATCAGCACGTCAAGCCTGTCCACCAATAGCAAACCCCCCCCACAGGCCATGTTTGCAGGTTTTCCTTCATCTTGCACATGTGCTTTAAAATACAGTCTGGACAGCAATTCTTGATAAGAGAAATCCCCAAAACATGTCCTGTCGGGGGTACTTGAGGGCTGAGGACCACTGCAGAAAAAATAAAATGACCAGTTTTGTCTTTAAAGTCATGGAGAATAAACATGGCAAACATTTCATGATTACACACCAGGAAAGAAGCTTAGACACACATAATTTGTTAGGCCCAAACCGATTTCAGCTGCAGCTGTCAACATATGTAGCATGAAAAAGTAACAAAAGACAAACTTAACAATTTTAAAGTAATTTTTATTGGTCAACAAAACAAGGAAAGCGAAAAAAGACAAACAAACAAACACAAACAAAAATACATTTCAAAATTCTAAATAACCATAGCTTCACACATTTTTCATAAAATAAGGCCACATAGACAAATACATCAAAGTGAACATCATTTAAAAATAAACCAAAACCATTGGCAAAATAAAACAAAACCCATGCAACAAACCACATTTGTGTTTAGCAACAGCATTTCTGCCAGCCTGCCCCTTCTGAGGGCAGCTGAGGACTGATCGATCCAAGCTTTTTATAACAGTGCTAGTAATGAAGCAATTGAAATCACATGAACAAATTGCAGTCTCTAGTTTGGGTGAGCTTGTAATTGGGCACACCTGCAATTAACCCAAACCACGCTCTATGAGCATTAGGCATGTGCAATTTTTTAAGTTACGAATACGTTTTCCGTCATTTTTCGTTATTTTAGTTGATTCGTTAACATACGAATGAACGAATGGTTTAGCGCAATTAATAACGAATAACGATATTTTCAAAATAACGAATATGGAAAACAACGAAGATACGAAAGAAGAAAGAAACGAAAACATAGAAACAACGAAAATACCGAACCCAAAAAAAAAAAATAATTACGAAAAACAAAATGAACGAAAATGCAAACTTACTAATATTCGAAGACCGAAAAGAAAACGAAATGCCGAACAAAGACTAAAAAACGAAAATCAAAACTAACGAAAAATAAATTACGGATCTTCGGAAAACTGAAATGAAAACAACGAAAATACAAAATAATGTAAATTAGCTTTCGTTAGTACTGAAATATTTCTGACCAATAGCCACTGAGCGCTGTCCCTTTCCTCTGAAGAGGTTTGTTGTTCCTTCCCCCAATGAGCTTCTTTCTCATTACCTCCTGGCTCATTGTGTCTTTTTCTGTGTTAGACTGCAGTGCATCTACTTTCTAGATTTGTATTTGTAATATCTGACATATTTTAGTTTTCTTCTACGTCAGACTTCATTCTAGACAGGGTGTGTGTGCTAACTAAGACAGTCAAGTCAATCACAGTAAAATCCGAATTACAAAATTACGACGAGTAGTGTGTCGAATAAACGTAAAATGTATTCTAACAGAATTACGAATGCAATAAAATCTACAAAAGTACGTTTTTACAATCAAAGGAAATTAGACATGAAAATACGAATGATCATAAAGCAACGAAAATATATTTCTTTACGAAAATACGAATGCGGCATGATGGAAAATATAATATAAATACGAATAACAAAACAACGAAAATTAAACTAACGTAAAAACGAAGGAACGAATAAAATCATTTTAAAAATACGAACGCGGCAGAATACAAAATATAACGAAAATACGAATCTCGATTCAACGAAAAATAAACTAACAGAAAAAAACAGAAAACGGAAAAAAGAGTGTTACGAAAATACTAAAGAGTACGAATACGATAACTAACGTCTTACGAAATTACGACTCGTTACGAATCACGATAAACGAACAGAAACGAAACAGAAATAAACGAAAATTTTTGCTGTGCACATGTCTAATGAGCATCCAAGGAGTGTTTTTCACCTTTTAAAAAGAAAGGATATTTTTTTTCTAAGTGTTTGAGCATGCTCAGTTCATCACACATGTAGGAACCAAGCTGCAATGGAATGAGAGCTTTTTTTTTTTTTTTTGTTTCCCCTGATCTGATGCTTTCCAGCCTGAAGGGGAGGTGTTAAAGACAGAAGTAAACACGCACATTTAATAATCTATTTGTGGGAAAAAAAAGGTTGCCAATTTTGTTTGGGAGCCACGTCGCACGACTGCGCAATTATCAGTTAAAGCGACGCCGTGCCGAATCACAAAAACTTGCCCGGTCATTGACCAGAAATATGGTCCGGGCTCAAGTGGTTAAAAATTAACAAAACACAAAAGTGAGCCCAATTTTTGGGGATAATGTGAAAGATGATGTTACACTGAGTAAATAGATACCTTACATGTCACGCTTTACTATTGGAAACACTCCTGCAATGGGGCCAAAATGAATTCCGTGAATATCCCCATAGGCGACCTTTTATTTTTTTTGCCAGGTTACCAGTTTATAGTTACAAAGAAGTTCTAGTGGTAAAAGTATTGCTCTCGCTCTAAGGCACGCGTCAATACCTCACATGTGTGGTTTGAACGATGTTTATATATGTGGGCGGGACTTGCATAAGTCCCGCCCACATATGTAAAAATTATTTTTACTTTTTGCTATAATAAATATCCCCAAAAATATATATTGTAAAAAATAAAAAAAACCTCAGTTTAGGCCGATACGTATTCTACATCTTTTTGGTTCCAAAAAATCGCAAATAGCGTTTAGTGTTTGGTTTTGGCAAAAGTTATAGCGTCTACAAAATATATATTTTTTTGTTTTAACTAGTTATTGGGGCGATCAGCGATTTTTATCAGTACTGCGACATTATGGCGGACACATCGAACACTTTTTTGGAACCATTGGCATTTTTCTATCGATCAGTGCTGTAAAAATGCATTGCTTACTGTAAAAATGCCACTGGCAGGGAAGGGGTTAACACTAGGTGCGAGGGAGGGGTTAAATATGTTCCCTGGGTGTGTTCTAACTGTAGGGGGGGGGACTGACATGTGTAAATGACAGATCGCTGTTCATGAAGGGGAACTCCAGACCCCCCAAAAAAAAAATAAGGTGGGTTCCCTCCAGGTGCATACCAGGCTCTTAGGCTTGGTCTGGAACATAAGGGGTTAAACCCGCGCAAAAAAAAATAGCGTGGGGTCCCCCCCAAGATCCAAACCAAGCCCTTATCCCAGGCACGCAGTCTGGTCAGACAGGAATGGGGGTGGGGACGAGCGAGCGCCCCCCTCCCTCCTGAGCCATACCAGACCACATGCCCTCAACATGGGGGAGTGTGTGCTGTGGGGGAGGGGGGCACTGCCCCCCCACAGCACTCTTGTCCCCATGTCGATAGGGACAAGAGCCTCTTCCCGACAACCCTGGCCGTTGGTTGTCGGGGTATGCGGGCGGAGGGCTTATCAGAATCTGAGAGACCCCTTTAATAAAGGGGTTCCCAGATTCCGGCCCCCCACCCTATGTGAATGAGTATGGGGTACATTGTACCCCTACCCATTCACCTGGGGAAAAAAAATGGAAAAAAATAATACACCACACATGAATAAATTAATTTATTAGTCAGCCGGGGGTCTTCTGCCGGGGCCCCCCACCACCACCCCATTAGGCCCCGGGCTTCGCCATCTTCTGCCGGAACCCCCTTCACCAGTGAGGCTCCTGCCTTTGGGGGAGGGTCCCGGGCTTCCACGACGGTTTCTGCGGGGGGGGGTGCACTGGCACCCCACCCCCGTCTTCAGCGACGTAATTCACCGGGACCCCCTTCACCAGGGAGGCTCCTGCCTTTGGGGGAGGGTCCCGGGCTTCCACGACGGTTTCTGCGGGGGGGGGGTGCACTGGCACCCCACCCCCGTCTTCAGCGACGTAATTCACCGGGACCCCCTTCACCAGGGAGGCTCCTGCCTTTGGGGGGGCTTCTACGGTGTCTTCCGCCGGAGGGCGCCACTCTCCGGGCTTCTGCGATGCCTTCCGCTTCTGCCTGTCTCCTCCGCGGAGCACAGGGCTTGTCTCCGCTGTCTTCTCCCTTCTCTTCCATTCGATGTTGACACGACGAGGTCCGGCGCTGGAATGCCGTCTGAGCAGTGGGCATGGACTTATATAGGGCAATGCCACCATGTGACCTCAACCCATGTGACATCACATTCCCATCATGCCCAGGGAATGTGATGTCACATGGGTTGAGGTCACATGGTGGCATTACCCTATATAAGTCCATGCCCGTCGCTGACACGGCATGTCAGCGCGGAACCTCGTCGTGTCAACATCCAATGGAAGAGAAGGGAGAGGACAGCGCAGACAAGCCCTGTGCTCCCGGAGGAGACAGGCAGAAGAAGGAAGAGAGAAGAAAGAAGACGGAAGAAAGCCCTGGCTCCGCGGGGGAGCCAGGCAGAAGAGGGAGCAGAGAAGACAGAAGAGAAAAGACCGGGGAGTTGGCGCACCCCCGGCAGAAGACCAGGAAGACCGGAACCCTGGCGGAAGGCACCGGAAAGACCGGGGGATAGGCGCCATCCCCCGGCAGAAGACCCCGAAGTCCGGATGCCCCTCCCTAATGAAAAAGAGCTTAAATGGGGTGGGGGCATCCGGCGGAAGGCTCCGGAGAGGACCGAGGGATGGCGCCCTCCCCCGGCAGAAATCACCGAAGCCCAGGGTCCCGGCGGAAGATCGGGAGAGAAGAAACCCCCCCTTCTAAGAGAGCTAAAGAAGAAAGGGGGGGCTCCGGAGCAGATCAATAAAATATTTTATTCTGTGTGGTGTTTTATTTTACTTTACATTTTCCCCCAGGTGAATGGGTAGAGGTACGATGTACCCCATACTCATTCACATAGGGTGGGGGGCCGGCATCTGGGGGCCCCCTTATTAAAGGAGCTCGCAGATTCCGATTAGCCCCGCCCGCATACCCCGACAACCAATGGCAAGGGTTGTCGGGAAGAGGCTCTTGTCCCTATCGACATGGGGGCAAGAGTGCTGTGGGGTGGGGGGGCAGTGCCCCCCTCCCCCACAGCACACACTCCCCCATGTTGAGGGCATGCGGTCTGGTATGGCTCAGGAGGGGGGGGGGGCGCTCGCTCGTCCCCGCCCCCATTCCTGTCCGGGCCAGACTGCATGCTTGGGATGAGGGCTTGGTTTGGATCTGGGGGGGACCCCTCACGTTCCGGACCAAGCCTAAGAGCCTAATGTAGCCCTGGAGGGGGACCCGCGCCGATTTCAAGTTTGAAATTTGGCGCGGAGTTCCCCTTCAGGGCTGAAAACAGCTCGGAGATTCCCGTGCGCCGCGTCACGCAGCGCAATCACGGGTACGCCGCTTGGTATTTACCAAGATTTTCACGGCGTACTGACAAGGCGCACGGGAATCCCTGACTTTTCTCTCTGCGCATGCCCAGTATGCAAATGAACCTCCCGAGGTTCAGGCGCACTGTGCAAGCGTACGGGGATCTGTTTTCAAAAAACACTTTCCCTTTCAATTCGGCCCGCCAAACACTTCAAAACACATGTCACTTCACTTCCCCTGCATCCCCCCACATCCCCCCCTAATAAACTCCCGCCCAAACCCCCGCAATTTACAGTTTAATGTGCCGTGCGCCAGGTCTGTACTGGTGCACAATGCACCCTCTCCTGGGCGCACGGAGCACATTAGTAACTAGGGAAATACACTGCACTAGCAGCGTATTTCTTTAGTAAATCACCAAACGGCTGCTACTCCTGCTTTTACTCCATGAGTCATGGAGTAAAGGCTTGGTAAATCAGCCCCCCTGTGTAAGCTCCAAGTTGCAACATCACAGGCCTCATTGACACAGGGCAATTTGATCCATGCCCAATGCAGGGCCATGTTTACCCACACGGGTCTTCATGCAGTCAGTAGTGTTGAGCGGAATACGCCATATTCGATTTCGCGATATATCATGAATATATAGACGAATATTCGTGAAATATTCGCTAAAATCGAATATTCGTGATATTTTATCAAAAAAAATTTTTTGCAAAATTTCGCTAATGCGAATGCAAAATTGATTGCGAAATTTTGACAACTGTGGTAGGAGAACTCTGATTGGCTCTGATGCAAAAGAAGGGCGAATTTTGGCCGCGAAATTTGAGTTATTCGCGAATATTCGAATATGCCATATTCGTAACGAATATTCGCAATGCGAATATTCGTGAGCAACACTAGCAGTCAGTCCCATTCATGCCTATTAGGACACAGCCGTTGCTCCAATTACAATATCCATGTGAGTGTGGTAATAGGTCCCCAAATTCACCCTCTGTGTGTTCAGGCCATGCACCTGCGCCCACACCCACACGGATATGCCTGTGCAGCCACTACTAGGATGGGGATTAAGTCACAAATTTTCCATACCTAGAAGTGAGGGCCCCTAACAGTAAAAAAAAAATCGTAGCGTGGGTTGTCAGCACCCAAGGCAAGACATGTAATTTGTGCCCCTAACCCATGGACATTTATTTAGCGCTCCCTGAGTCCCTTCCACTTGTACAGTATTAAAACCAATTCTGGTGCATTTTAGGATGTGCCACTCTTGGTGCTCTGCTTTCTTTTCCTTTTATCTCTCACTGTCCTAATTTTTATTTTATTTCCCCATCCCTCTCTCTAGCCATCTTTTTTGTTCTCTTATTCTTTCTCGCCTTTTTCTTTGTTCCACCCTCTCTTTTCCTCTCCCTTCCATGTATTCTCCATTTGTTTTCCTTCTCTTACTCCTTGGTGGGGGGAATGGGATGAGTAGCAGTGCTGGCAGGGAGTTGGGATGAGTGGCAGTGCTGGCAGGGAGTTGGGATGAGTGGCAGTGCTGGCAGGAAGTTGGGATGAGTGGCAGTGCTGATGGGGGGTGGGATCAGTGGCAGTGCTGGGGGGAGTTGGAAATAGTGGCAATGCTGGGGGGAGTTCTGATCGGCCAACTTAGGTGTTCTTGATCAAGGTCATCTGCTGATCTGAGAATTGTAGTGGGGACTTATAATGGCAACTATAATCACAGGTAGTGTTACTCACTGTGTCTTTGGCTTTGTGGGTCTCCTCCAGCCTTTCCCACTTCACATTCCTCACCAGTCAGCTGATCTCTAGTCTCTGCCCCCCAGCCATCTTGTGAACTCTAAGGGCGGCTGCGGGCTTCAGGAACAGCCCTGATGGGTGGCTACGAAAAGGCTGGGAGAGCAGCGCGGGCTTCAGAAACAGCCCAGGATTTGGTGACCCCTGGCAAATCGTCATTCGACCCCCGAGGGTGTCCCGACCCCCAGGTTGAGAACCACTGGTCTAATGAGAACCTCCAGAGCCAAGAGCTGCTGACATCCTTATAGCGTGGACTCATTTGATCCCTAACAATGAGCCAAGGTAACTACACCTGGCATGTAAATTTAGGAGCAACCCTGCTTAAACATCAGGGTGCTACAGACCCTATTCACTTTTTAATCTGTGGTGGTGCTCAAAAACAAAACACCAAAATATTCAAAAAAGTGCATGTGAACAACAAACACAAAAAAATTGCACTTAAGAGTGTATCTCTTGTCCACCCCCCGAAGGAGTAGGACCTTACCCTGACCCTCTGGGGTGTACCCCTCTCCTTATGGTCAGCCAAAGTGGAAACCTGAGTATTAGGTGAGGGGCTCTCCAAAAGGACACCCCCTACCCAGTTCAGGGGAGGAGAGAACCTTATGGCCACACACCCTCCCCTTAGACTTCAAGATACGCCCGAGGACCCACACCCTCCATCCAGTGAGAAAAATAAACACAGACAAAAGTGCAAAGTGACAAAATTAAAAAATTAAGTATAACTAAAGGCAAAACTTTTTTGTTTTGGATAGAGTGCAGAGGGATTAGAACCCCTGTCAGTTTTTATCGCTATCTGTCTCCCAGTTAGGGAGATTCACCCTCTCTATTTGTCCTGTTTACCCTTATCATTGAAAGTGAAAGTAAAAGAAAATCCCACATTTTGTCCCCAAAATAGTAATAGAGGAGAAATCTTCCAATGGGCACACTGGTTCTGGTGACGTGGAGTCCCCAAGGAATTCTCTTAAAGGAGTTGTAAAGGAATTATTTTTTTTGCTCAAATGACTGTTTACAGGGTATAGAGACATAGGCCCGGATTCACAAAGCACTTACGGCGACGTATCTCGAGATGCGCCGTGTAAGTATGCACCGTCGTATCTATGCGCCGTGCCCATAAACTGAGATACGCCTGAAAATAGGCTTCATCCGACCGACGTAACTTTCCTACGCCGTCGTATCGTGGGCGCATATTTACGCTGGGCGCATTTGCCGCTCCCATTGATTTTTTATACACATATGCAAATGAGGGAGATACGCTGATTCACGAACGTACTTGTGCCCGGCGCATAATATACGCGGTTTGCGTAAGTCGTACATCCGGCGTAAAGTTAATCCCCATATAGGAGGCGCAACTCATGCAAAGGTATGGACTAGGGAACACAAGCCGTTGTATCTTTTGTCGTTTACGTTGTACGTGAAAAGGGCTGGGCGTAGGTTACGTTCACGTCGTAGGCAGTGATCCGTCGTATCTTAGGGAGTAGTTCCGACGTGATTCTGAGCATGCGCACAGGGATGCGGCCACGGGACGGCGCATGCGCCGTTCATTTTAAGTACTTCTATGGAGCTTGCCCCATCATTTGCATGGGGTCACGCCTCATTAGCATGGCTCACGCCCACTTCCACCTATGCTGGCTTACGCCGAGGAAACCCAGCGTATCTTTAAGAGCGAGTGGGAGCAAGTGCTTGGTGAATCCAGTGCTTGCCTCTGTGCGCGTATTAACGTATATTAGATACGCTACGCCCGCATAAATATGCGCCGATGTATGTGAATCCAGGCCATAATAGTTAACTGATTCCTTTTAAAAACGATTAAAAATAGATAAAAAACAATCATATAATGTACCTTTAGTTTCAGTTTCGTTTTTGCATGTTATCCTGCCTCTGTGCTGTATAGAGCCATAGAGAAGTGAGGCTTTGGAAAACAAAACTAGAATCTCCCAGTACTGTGGTCCAAAGGAAACAGACAACCAGGAAGTGTCCAGAACAGAGCAGAATTACAGCAACATCAGAGCAAAAACGAGCAATGAGGACATGAAACCAGGACTGCAGTAAGGTAAAGGAAGCTATTTAGCTAAAAAAAAAAAAATTCTTTAGTGATCCTTTAACCTCCCTGGCGGTATGATTCTTTCAGAAAAAACATGCTGAAAGCGGTACCATTATTTGCAAGGAAATTTGGCGTTTTATATTGTAGGTCTGTAATTTTTAGAAATAACTCACTTAAATCTGACCAAACAAGATTCTAATAGGCATCCCGGGTATGAAATTTTTTTAAAAACAAAATGATAAATTATAATATAATAAATAATTATAAATAATTATAACAAATAATAATATAATTATAATAAAAATTATTCAATAATGTAATCAACTCAAAATCACTGAAATTTGCTCAGTTGCAGAATTGTCATTATTTTTTTTTTTTTATGACGAATTTCCCCACAAATCGCTATCGCACAATTCTGCAAGTGATTAGAATTTATTATCGCTGTTTTCTAGCTGATCTAAAACTATTTTTGACATAAAGGGACACTTTTGGTTGCTATGGACAATCTACAGTTTGCAGGGAGAAAGAACAGTTTTTATTATATAAAAGAACATGTAGGGCACTGGGCAGACCACTAGGGACAAGGGGGGTGTGTATTTTTTACATACAGTACTGTAATCTATAAGATTACAGTATACTGTATGTATTGTGTTTGTTTACTTTTTTGAATTTGGCGCCGTTCTCCGTCCCCATGCGTCGTAACGTCGCAGGGAACGGAGATCGGCGGCACAGAAGGACGCTGTGTGAATTGAGCGAGGTCCCGCTCGCTCACACAGCGCGGTGGCATCGCTGGATCCAGGGACAAGGTAAGTAAACAGTGCCTGTGGATCTAGCGAGGCAAGCCCGAGTCTGACTCGGGGTTACCGCTCGCAGCAGAAAAATCTAACCCCGAGTCAGACTCGGGAACACCGCCAGGGGGGTTAATTTGCATGGATTTCCTCTCAATTCCTGTTTGGCTATGGGATAGGAAGTGAAGGGAAATCTCTGCAATGGAACACAGAGAGCGAAAAAAAATTCTGCCATGGTTTGGAAATGAATATAGGATTTTTAATTTTGATCATAGATACGCTTTTACCGGTTAACGACTGGCTCACAAGCGTATACTTTGGCAGAATGGCACGGCTGGGGAAAGTGACGTATATTTACGCTTGTGCCCCTGCCGCAAGCTCCGTGACCGTGCCCACGGGACTCGATGTCCGCCAGTGTCCCGAGATCGGGTCACAGAGTTGCAGAACGGGGGGAGGCAAGTGTAAATACAACATCTCCCTGTTCTACCTAGTGACACTGACACGTATCGTCTGCTGCCTCTCATCGGGAGCAGCGATCAGTGATGTGTCACTTGTAGCCACGCCCCCCTAACAGTTAGAATCACTCCTTAGGACACACTTAAAGTGGTTGTAAACCCACTGTTAACACTTGCACCTACAGGTAAGCCTAGATTAAGGCTTACCTGTAGGTGCAAGAAATATCTCCTTAACTTACACGGTTAAGGAGATATTTTCACAGAAACGGGTACCACTGTCTACTAGCGTCGAGGGGACATGGCGGTGGCGGTGGACAGGACCGAGGCGGACTTCGGGGGCTTCAATCTCAGGTAAGTGACACATAATGAGCTAGTATGCTGTGCATACTAGCCCATTATGCCTTTCTCTTGCAGGTTATTATTTATTTATTTTTATATCCGAGGATTTACTTCCTCTTTAACCTCTTCCTATCCCCCTAGTGGTTAACCATTTCACTGCCAGACACATTTATACAGTAATCAGTGCATTTTTATAGCACTGATCTCTGTATAAATGTGAATGGTCCCAAAATAGCGTCAAAAGTGTCCGATGTGTCCGCCATAATGTTGCAGTCACGATAAAAAACGCTGATCGCCGCCATTACTAGTAAAAAAAATATTAAAATATAAAAATGCCATAAAACTATCCCCCATTTTGTAGATGCTATGGGCCATATTCTGAGTATAGTTACGATGGAGTATCTCAGGATACTCCGTCGTATCTCTCTTTTTTGACCCGCGTATCTATGCGAGTGGTTCCTAGAATCATTTTCGCATAGATACGCTGAAGATCCGACATGTGTAAGTCACTTACACTGTCGGATCTTAAATGTTATTTCCCTGCCGGCCGCTAGGTGGCGTTTACGTTCAGGTCTCATTTGTTTTTGAAAATGAGCCTGATACGCCGATTCCCGAACGAATTTGCGTTGCGTAACTGTCGCTAACGTCGTTTGCCTAAGCGTAAGGTTACCCCTGCTATATGAGGGGCAACCTTACGCCAGTCTCACGTATGCCATGTTAAGTATGGCGTCGGGTCCGCGTCGTCTTTTCCCGTCGGGTACGTCGTTTTCCTAAGTCGTTCTTGAATACGACTTTACGTCAATGATGCACACGTCGGCGTCATTGACGTTTTCCGCCGAGAACTGGAGCATGCGCACTGGGCTTTTTTAAGCCAGGCGCATGCGCAGTTCGTTCGAAACGGGGGCGCGCTTAATTTAAATACAAGCCGCCCCCTTGGAATTACGCAGGGGATACGCCGGGCCAATTACACTACGCCGCCCCAAACTACGGAGCAAGTGTTTGGGGAATACAGCACTTGCTCCTGTAGGTTGGGGCGGCGTAGTGTAAATGGCTTACGCGACGCCCGCCTCAAATCTACAAGAATATGGCCCTATAACTTTTGCACAAACCAATCAATAAACGGTTATTGCAAAAAAAAAATTACCAAAAATAAGTGGAAGAATACGTATCGGCCTAAACTGAGGAAAAAATCTTTTTTTTTCAATATTTTTGGGGGATATTTATTATAGCAAAAAGTTAAAAATATTGTAGTTTTTTCAAAATTGTCGCTCTATTTTTGTTTATAGTGCAAAAAATAAAAGCCGCAGAGGTGATCAAATAACACCAAAAGAAAGCTCTATTTGTGGGGAAAAAAACAACATCAATTTTGTTTGGGAGCCACGTTGCACGACTGCTCAATTGTCAGTTTAAGCAAAGCAGTGCCAAATCGCAAAAAGTGGCCCGGTCATCTGGCAGCCAAATCCTCCAGGGCTGAAGTGGTTAAACTGAAAATGTATACAGGCAGTTTTTGAACATGTATAGAAAGTGTCATCAGTTCTGCTTATGTCCCTCTTTGCACCTTCTTCTCTGTATAAATATGTCTAGTCACCTGTGCTGTGTATGTACATGGAGTTTACATGAGAGGTACAATAGAAAAGAGTGTGGCAAGCGTGCATGACACTTAAAGCTCCACTCGCAACCAATTGTATAATACAGCTGTTTAAATAAGGCAATAAAATCAACGTCCAACCCTTAACTTCCATCACGTAAAATACATTCAGCCCAGATTAACATGTTTACAGTACTGGCGACCCACCTACACCACATTGTTATACTGTTTTCTGTCAGCAGTTACGACATCAGCCATGAAAGCATATGAATGTCCTTCAATGGGAGAGCAACAATGGGGTTTATAATTAATCATAGCTCTGAAGTTTACGTTTTGACTCGTGGAATGTTTAGATTTATTAAATAATGAGGCTGAACGTCATATGCATTATTTACCTTTCTTTCCTGATGGGATTTAATAGGTATAAAATCAAAAGCAGGTTAACAAATAAAGGGACTGAAGGACCACAGCTATGCGGAAAAATTACCATATCTAGATGTAATCACCTAGGAGAAGAGGTAACTAAGGAGGCGGGGGATTACCTTATATAAATATGTAAATTATTATTATTATTATTATTATACAGGATTTATGTAGCGCCAACAGTTTACGCAGCGCTTTACAATATAAAAGGGAGACAATACAGTTACAATTAGGGGTGCAACGGAGCAAAAAACTCACGGATCGGATCGATCCTCGGATCAGGAGTCACGGATCGGATCATTTTCGGATCAGCAAAAAAAAAAAAGGGTCCGTTTTCATTGTTCCAAAAAAAAATTTATTATATATATATATATATATATATATATATATATATATATATATATATATATATATATATATTTTGCTGTAAAAACATCAAGATTGTACCTTTAACAAGTTCCAAACAGCCTCGCCTGCTTCCTCTTTAATCCACCCCTGAATTGTGCTCTCCCCCCCCCCCCCCTCCTCTCACACCAGTGCTTCACTGCTAACATTCCCTCTCCAAGTCTGCTTGCCAGAGCCCAGTGCACAGCGTGACACGCCTCGGCGGGGAGGCGTGTCACGCTGGGCTCTGGCAAGCAGACTGGGTGGAGCAAGATGGCCGCCGCTCCGGAGCTAGGCCGAAGCCGGGGACTTTCCTAGGCTCCGGAGCGCTCCGTGGATCGCGGGGGTGTGCCGACCTGAACGAGGTGGCCCGTTCGGATCACGGATCGGTGACGATCCGTTGCACCCCTAGTTACAATACAATAAAATACAATAGGGTTAAGAGGGCCCTGCTCAGAAGAGCTTACAATCTAATAGGGTGGGGCATGTGGTACAAAAGGTTGGTTGTAACTGTGGGGAATGTGCTGATGGAAGTGATAAGAGATTAGTTGGAGGCGTGATAGGCTTCCCCGAAGAGATGAGTTTTCAGGGATGGTCTGAAGGCAGCCAGAGTAGGAAAGAGCCAGACAGATTGAGGTACAGAGTTCCAGAGGACTGGAGAGGCTCTAGAGAAGTCCTGGAGATGAGCATGGGAGGGGGGGACAAGGGAGCTTAAGAGCAGGAGGTCTTGACGGGAGCAGAGAGGACGAGTTGGTCAATATTTGGGCATAAGATTTGTGATGTAGCTCGGGGGAGAGTTGTGAATGGCTTTGAAAGTTGCAGTTAGTAAGTTAGTATTTTAAATTTAATTTGGTCAGGCAATCAGTAACAAGTGTAGTGATTGGCAGAGAGGGTCTATAAATAGTCTATATAGCCACTTTCTTTCACCTTAAGGCCGGCCATAGACGGTGTGAATCTTGGCTGGTTGAGCAGGAACTGGACGAGATTAAAACCATGTGCGGGCATGCTAAAAGTACCAAGTTGAGTGATCGATCAACTTGGGTACAACCAGCCTGCTGTATTCACTTGTGATTGTAGCTAGCGGCAATAATTGCTGGCTTCTCCCACTTGTGATGGATGGGTACAGGAAAGAACTTTGCACTGTCTATGGGCTGCCTAAGGACACTGTAAAGACGTGCTTGCACTCTGTGTAACTTCAGGCAAAAAGGTTTAGCCTTCACATACGAAAAGGATTCTTTACTGTAACCATAGGTGTGCACAGCCTATTGCATTAGGGTGTGCACCCCAAAGCTCCAACACATATGCGTTTGACATATTTGCTGTCCTCTTTCCCGCTCTCCATCTTGAAACAATGGGAAAAGGGGGGAGCAAGGGAGCACATGGGGGACCCGGGCAACAGAAGGAAGAGGAACAGAGAAAGAAGGGGTGACATATATTGGTACCAATCCCCTATATTTTCCTCCTGTGGCAGCTGAATGTTGACAAAGGGAGAGGAGGAGAACCCTGCTTTCAGCTGCTGCAGGAGGAAAATACAGATCGATTCCACTAAATTCCACCCCCGCCGCCTCTCTGAGAACCGGCATGGCAGGATTGTGGTTTACCTGTCACCTGCCTACCATTGACAGGTTGCCAACCCCAGAGTTAGGGTGTGCCCAGGCACACCTGGCACACCCCTTGCGCACGCCTATGACTGTAACAGTAGTATAAATGTGGAATACTCTTCCCTAGGAGCTATCTTGGTAGGTTTTTTTAACTACTTGAGCCCCGGGCCATAGTCAAAAGACGGCCTCACGGTGGCTCTATAAATCCAGGAGGACGTCATATGATGTCCTCGGGTCCTCCGGCCACTGGGAGGCGCGCGCGCACCCGGCGCGTCCCCGAGATGCCAATGCGCGTGCCTGTCGGCCGCGTTGTCCGCTAGGTACCCGCTATCGGCAATGACAGAGCCAGGGACGTGGAGCTCTGTGTGTAAACACAGAGCTCCATGTCCTGTCAGGGAGAGGAGACCGATTTTGTGTCCCTTGTACATAGGGACACAGCATCGGTCACCTCCCCCAGTCACCCCCCTCCACACACAGTTAGAACACACCCAGGATACACATTTAACCCCTTCCTCGGCCCCCTAGTGTTAACCCCTTCCCTGCCAGTCACATTTATACAGTAATCAATGCATTTTTATAGCACTGATCGCTGTATAAATGTGAATGGTCCCAAAAATGTGTCAAAAATGTCCGATGTGTCCGCCGCAATATCGCAGTCCTGACAAAATTTGCAGATCGCCGTATTACTAGTAAAAAAAAAATAATAAAAAAAATGTCAGAATTCTATCCCCTATTTTGTAGTCACTATAACTTTTGCGCAAACCAATCACTATACTCTTATTGCGATTTTTTTTTTTACCAAAAATATGTAGAATACGTATCGGCCTAAACTGAGAAAATGTTATTTATTTTTTTTAAAAATGGGATATTTATTATAGCAAAAAGTAAAAAATATTGTGTTTTTTTTCAAAATTGTTGTCTTTTTTTGTTTATAGCGCAAAAAATAAAAACCGCGGAGATGATCAAATACCACCAAAAGAAAGCTCTATTTGTGGGGAAAAAAGGATGTCAATTTTGTTTGGGAGGCACGTCGCACGACCACGCAATTTTAATTTAAAGTGTCGCAGTGCTGAAAGCTGAAATTTCGCCTGGGCAGGAAGGGGGTATATGTGCCCAGTAAGCAAGTGGTTAAAAGACAGCTGAATGTCTTTCTAAATTCACAAAATGTGTTGAATGTTTACCCAAGATGTGATCTGGTTCATGAAGGAATTTTTTCCCTGTTGCCAAAAAATGGGCAATATTTTTACTTTTTTTGGATCAACTGTGTTTTTTTTTTGTAAGGTATAACTGAAAGATTTTTTACTTTTTTTTTGAATAGAGAGGATTTGAACATCTGTCAGGTTTGCATTTCTGTGTGTGCCCCTGTTCACTATATCATTTGTTCCTGTTTAAATATCTTCCTTTACCTCAGCGCAGTCCTCCTTCACTTACCTCATTCTTCCATTTTGGTTTTAAATGTCCTTATTTATTCTTCTGTCTGTAACTCCACACAGTAATGCAAGGCTCTCTCCCTGGTGTGGAGTGTCATGCTCTGTAGAAGCCTTCCTTGCTCTGTTCCAAATGGAAAATGTTTTGCTTTTAGTTTTGACTTTAATGCAATAGAAATAACTTTTTTTCAACCTATTTACGAACAACTTGAAGAGTCTATTTTGTGAAGGGCAGAAACGTTAAACATTTAAAGGGCTAGTAACCCTAACACCTTGAATATTTTAGTAAATATGCTCAAAGTCCCTTCCATGAATGGATAATTTGGAAAAGTGACAATAAAGTGATACTCAAAAGAGAAGTGTTAAAGTGATATTAAAGTTATTTTCTTTTTTAAATAACAAACCTGTCATACTTACCTGTTCTGAGTCGTAGTGATGCACAGGAAAGCCCTGCTCTGGGGGTACAGGAGCATGCTCATTCCTGAGCCCCGCTCTATGTGTCCATAAGACACACAGAGCAGTGATTGGCTCCACCCCCCACTCTTATCTCATTGGTTCACTAGCTGTGATTGACAGTAGCAGGAGCCAATGGCTTCCGCTGCTGTCTCAGCCAATGTGGAATGAGAGACCTGAAAGAAGCTCAGCTCTCCTGCACATCGCTGAATCAAAAGGGAGCTCAGGTGAGTATTGGGGGGGGGGGCACTGCACACTTTAATGGCCATAATTCATTCACATAAATGATATATATCATACCACTGTATTTTATTTTTTCAATTCCTCTAAGGCTAGGTTCACACTGATGTGGCCAGTGCCACGTGTCACAGTAGGGGGTTCGGTGCGTCCCTGTTCACCGATTCAGGTGCGAATCAGGTCTGAATTTCTGAATTTGCACCCGAAACGGAGCAAAAGACGCACAGGAGCCTTTTCCCATGCGGACTGTGGCCACCCCAGAGATGTGTGAACCGGCTCCATTGAGAGCCGGTCACACTCTTCTGTAATGCAAATTGGATGCAGGGAAACTCTCATTTAATTCACATATGTGTGAACCCAGCCTAAATACCTTATTACTGTTGTGTGGTCACATGATCTTTCCTGTTCTTTGGCATCTGCAGGGAAAGATCCATGGGAGGAGATTTTATTAATCTGTTGATGTATGCTCTCTACAGTCTGTGTCTGACATTTGAAAAAAAAAGTCCCTTTAAGAGCTATGGGCTTCTACCCTAAACAATTTTATGGAGACGGGTGGGGCCATCTTCCCATCTCCCCTCGTCTCCATTACTGATGTGAATGTACAATGTATATATAAAGTGCTGTGTAAATTGACATGATTGCCTCCGCCGCTGCAGGCAACTTCGGTAAGCGGCGGAGAGGACCGGAGTGTGGTGGGAGGAGGGCCTACTCCCACTGCCGATTAAAGTGATCTTGTGGCGAATCTGCTGCAGAGACCACTTTTATCTTGAAGCGGACCGCCCACTCTTAAAGAGGATACCTGTGTTATGGTACCTAGCTGCTACCATAACAACGGTATTCCTCTTCAAAGTAGCAACGTAAAACAACAGCAGGTGGTCCGGAAGTGGTTAACCACTTACCCCCCGGACCATATTGCTGCCCAAAGACCAGAGTACTTTTTGCGATTCGGGACTGCGTCGCTTTAACAGACAATTGCGCGGTCGTGCGACGTGGCTCCCAAACAAAATTGGCGTCCTTTTTTTCCCACAAATAGAGCTTTCTTTTGGTGGTATTTGATCACCTCTGCGTTTTTTTTTTTTTTGCGCTATAAACAAAAATAGAACGACAATTTTGAAAAAAATGAATATTTTTTACTTTTTGCTGTAATAAATATCCCCCAAAAATATATAAAAAAACATTTTTTTTCCTCAGTTTAGGCCGATACGTATTCTTCTACATATTTTTCGTAAAAAAAATCGCAATAAGCGTTTATTGATTGGTTTGCGCAAAAGTTATAGCGTTTACAAAATAGGGGGTATTTTTATGGCATTTTTATTAATATTTTTTTTACTAGTAATGGCGGCGATCGGCGATTTTTTTTTCGGTATTGCGACATTATGGCGGACACTTCGGACATTTTTGACACATTTTTGGGACCATTGGCATTTTTATAGCGATCAGTGCTATAAAAATGCATTAGATTACTATAAAAATGCCACTGGCAGTGAAGGGGTTAACACTAGGGGGCGGGGAAGGGGTTAAGTATGCCTGGGTGTGTTCTTACTGTGGGGGGGGGGGTGGCCTCACTTGGGGAAACACTGATTTTCTGTTCATACATTGTATGAACAGAAAATCAGCATTTCCCCTGCTGACAGGAACGAGAGCTGTGTGTTTACACACACAGCTCCCGTTCCCCGCTCTGTACCGAGCGATCGCGTGTGCCCGGCGGCGATCGCGCCCGCCGGGCACACGCACGGGAGTCGGGGGCGAGCGGGGGGCGCGCGCGCGCGCCTCCGGCGGCGCGCGTGCGCCCCTAGTGGCGGCTAAAGGGTAGGACGTCCATTTACGTGGTCTCGCCTAGGAGAGCCACCTTGTGGACGTAAAATGACGGTGCGGCGACGGCAAGTAGTTAAAGGCAAACAGACTGTGCAGTTGCTCCAGAGCTTAGTAAATGAGCTTCACTTCCCAAAAAAAAAAAAACGATCACATGCAAGGAAAATTTAAAAACTGTATTGCCTGCACATGATTGGATGATGGAAGTCAGCAGAGCTGCACACTCCAAAAACAAGCTGATATGATAATTGGGTTCTGCCTAAATTGGCACTAGCGGTGGCGGCTGGTGCTCAAAATTTTTGGGGTGGCGAAAAAAAATAATTGCAGCCTCACTGTGCCCATCACACGCAGCCACTGTGCCATCAATTGTCACCACTGTGCCATGCCATCAAACGCAGCCACTGTGCCATCAATTGTCACCACTGTGCCATGCCATCAAACGCAGCCACTGTGCCATCAATTGTCACCACTGTGCCATGCCATCAAACGCAACCACTGTGCCATCAATTGTCACCACTGTGCCATGCCATCAAACGCAGCCACTGTGCCATCAATTGTCACCACTGTGCCATGCCATCAAATGCAGTCACTATGCCAACAATTCGCACCACTGTGCCATGCCATCAAACGCAGTCACTGTACCATGCCATCAAACGCAGCCACTGTGCCATGCCAACAAACGCAGCCACTGTGGCATCAATTGTCACCACTGTGCCATGCCATCAAACGCAGCCGCTGTGCCATCAATTGTCACCACTGTGCCATGCCATAAAATGCAGCCACTGTGCCATCAATTGTCACCACTGTGCCATGCCATCAAACGCAGCCACTGTGCCATCAATTGTCACCACTGTGCAATGCCATCAAACGCAGCCACTGTGCCATCAATTCGCACCACTGTGCCATGCCATCAAACGCAGTCACTGTGCCATGCCATCAAACGCAGCCACTGTGCCATGCCAGCAAACGCAGTCACTGTGCCATGCCATCAAACACAGCCACTGTGCCATCAATTGTCACCACTGTGCCATGCCATCAAATGCAGCCACTGTGCCCCTCAATTGTCGCCACTGTGCCAATTGTCACCACTGTGCCCTTTAATTGTCACCACTGTGCCCATTGTTGCCACTGTGCATGTCACTGTGCCCTTTAATTGTTGCCACTGTGCCCATTGTCACCACTGTGCCCTTTGTCACCACTGTGCCCATTGTTGCCACTGTGCATGCCACTGTGCCCTTTGTCGCCACTGTACCCATTGATGCCACTGTGCCCTTTGTCCCCTCTGTGCCCATTGTCGCCGCTGTGCCCTGTAAAATGCACTTACCTTTCTGCTTCCATGTCCCTCGATGTCCTCTCCCGCCCTCGATGACGCTTCAGCCAATCAGGTTACCGATTACCAGAATCGGTGAACCTGATTGGCTGAGACGGCCGTCAGTCATATCCAAGGGACGCAGCCCCCGTACGTTCCGAGGATAAGACATCCGGGAGCCGAGGGGCTGTACTCGGCTCTGATAGGCACTTCCACACAGCCAACCAGCTGCCGTTATTCAGGTATCCGGCGCCCTATGTCCGGCTATCTGAATAGACCAGTGGCAGCTGGCCACAATAGCATACATTCATGCAATGCATGAATGTGTGTTATTTGCGAGAGCCAGAGGGGGCGGCGCTGCAGAAAGACATTCTAAATGTCTTAAAGGGCCCGTTTTTTTTGTTTGTTTTTTATGACTACAGGAGGGGGGGGAGGGGCGTCGCCCGGGCGCCCCCTATGGACGGGTCGCCACTGGGCCCTAGTATATGAATGTGAGTTAGGCTGCATTCACACCTGAGCGTTGGTCGTTCGGTCATTTTTTTGGGCGTTTTTTTCCGGCGTTTTGTCGCGCGTATTCATGCTTATTTGTGCGTTTGCATACAGCGTTGTCCGACGTTTTTGTACTTCGACGTTTTTTATTTTAGCCAATAGGAAAAATTATCATCTTTTCATCACTTGTTGCTATGTTGGTAGATTTGTTTAATCTTCTGCCTGGGTGACAAGTTCTATTGATTAAGGCTGCATTCACACCTGAGCGTCGGTCGTTCGGCGTTTTTTTCGGCGTTTTTTTCCGGCGTTTTGTCACGCGTATTCATGCTTATTTGCGCGTTTGCATACAGCGTTGTCCGACGTTTTTGTACTTTGACGTTTTTTATTTTAGCCAATAGGAAAAACTATCATCTTTTCATCACTTGTTGCTATGTTGGTAGATTTTTTTAATCTCCTGCCTGGGTGAAAAGTTCTATTGATTAAAGCGACGAAACGCCCGTTGTCACGCAAGTCGCTTGAATCGAGCGTTTCCATTACTTTCTATGGGAAATGGAAACGCTCAAATACGCCCAAACCGCCCGATACGCGCGACAAAAAAGGGTCCGGAACTTTTTTTGGCTACAGGCGATGGGCGTCAGGCGCATCAGCGTTCAGATGTGAACCATCCCCATAGACTTTAATGTATTTTGGTCCCTCTGGCGTTTGTGAGCGTCGCGCTACAGGCGACAAAACGCCTAGGTGTGAATGGGCTCTAAAGCGACGAAACGCCCATAGCAAACGCCCGTTGTCGCGCAAGTCGCTTGAATCGAGCGTTTCCATTACTTTCTATGGGAAATGGAAACGCTCAAATACGCCCAAACCGCAAAAAAAGGTCCGGGACTTGTTTGAGCTTCGCGCGACAGGCGTTTGGGCGTTCGGCGTTCAGGTGTGAACAGTCACCATAGCAAATAATGTTATTTCATCCCTCTGGCGTTTGTGAGCGTAGTGCTTCAGGCGTAAAAACGCCTAGGTGTGAATGGAGCTCAGACCCAATTCACACCTGAGTGTTTTGTAGCTTGAAGCTTCAAGCTCCATAACGCTGGAGGGGAAAAAATCTATTATTCTCTATGGAGAGGGTTCACATCTCCACTCAAAAACGCCTGAAGCCAGAAGCTCCAAAACGCCTGAAGCTCAAACAAGTTCTGGGATTTCTTTTTAAGGCAGATTTGGGCGTTTTTCACATTGGTGACCTTTTGACCTGTACACAATCGCAGCAAAGCACAGTAAAAACGCGGTAAAAAAGGTGAATTTCTGCCTGAAAACGCTATGCTCAGGTGTGAATGGGGCCTAAGGGGCCTTAGATTGTAAGCTCTTGGGACTGATGTGAATGTACATTGTATATGTAAAGCGCTGCGTAAATTGAAGGCGCTATATAAGTACCTAAATAATAATAATTTACTAAGCTCTGGAGCACATTCTCTGGAGTACAACTGCACTTTGTAAATTTCACTGTCTTTTTGCCTTCAGTAAATCAACCCTATAGGCTGGCTATACATGGTCAGTTTTTTTGTTCAACCAGAGGCTTGAACAAACACAACTGACCCGATTTCCCCATCCACTTTGAATGTATTTAGCATTTTGTTTTGAGAAGACCTGGTCTGTACAAAACCCTTTGATGCAATGGACTAACAATGAGATTTCTCCCACGTGCTGCTATTTTCTGCTCCATAAGTTCTCTTTTATCTCCGCTGCCATTCAGCTGAACTGTAAACCAGTTTCTTGCGGGGGATGTTTGCACTTTTAACCTTCTCAATAGCATGAAACTTACATAACACACAATGAAGATCTGCTTCAGGAGAAACTGCAAATATTTTCAACGTGACATTTAAATATGTAGAAATACATTTACATTTGTCTAGAGAAATGCCTGATATTCAATTTATAATAATAAAGTGGTGGACCAGGAAATCATTAATATTTTTTATTTTAATTGATTCAAGGAATTAAGGCTACCTGCAAGGTGATTTGCATTTTCATTCTGGTATTTGTGTTTTTCGCTATTTTTTTTTTATTATGGGCTCTTTCAGACATGCAGTAAGCTAACCTCCCTCTGAAAAGCGAACTTTGGTGGATTTCTTTTCAGAGGGTGGTACGGCAGAAGCTGCTTTTGCCACCTCCTGATGCCTGTTTTTTGTTGCCAAATGGCAATTTTACAGCTGCAAGCCAAGGGTTTGCTGCCTGTCAATTTCTGCAGCCAGAGTTAAAAAATGCTGTGACACTACCATGGGCATCCGCTGAAATTTTTTTAGAGGGGGGGCGCTTCGGCAGCGGCGATACACAGTCGCATTTTACCCTTTCTTTCGCCTGCTAGCGGAGGTTAAAAGCCCCCCCCCCCCCCACGTTAAAATGTAAAAACACCCCACTGTGTCCCCTGCATCTTTCAATACCTCTTTGTCACTACTGTGTACCCCCTCTCCACAACTGCACCTTTGGACCCCTTTACATTGAACAGCACCCCACAGCTCTGGCCCCCTTTACATTACACAGCACCCTGCACCACTGGACCCCTTTACATTACACAGCACCTCTTTCCCTTGACTGAAACACTATACTATATGGACAGTATATTTATTTCAGGTCTAAAAGAGATACCTTTCGGAATGAGGGACAAATGGATTTGATTCCAGAAGAGGGACAGGCACTCTTAATAAGGGACAACTAGAGGGTAGGGGAGCGCTGCAGTCACAGCTTAAATCATCCCCAGGGCCAGTTCGGCCTTGCTTCTGGCTCTCCCTGGCAATTTCAGGGGGGGCAAACGACCCCCCTTGCCCTATGGAGCGGACGCCCATGGACACTACACATGTGCAGCCCTGTCAGGATGTAATGTCAGAATGTGGATGGGCAGTAAAACTACGGCTCAAAAAACCCTTGATTGTCCCAAGATGTCCCCTTCCCAGCCAGTGTCATTAGTACAGTGTCTGTGTACAGTATTATAACTGATCACTGTATTAGTGTCACTAGCGACATCAGTGTCATTTAGTGACCCTCCCAGACAGTGTCTGTTAGTGGCAGATTTACTGCCACCCTATCACAGTCACACTATAAGCTGCTGATCACTGCTATTATACTTTCACCTATTGAGATTTACACTTATTGAGATTTTTTTGATTTTTTATTAACCACTTACCCACTGGGCACTTAATCCCCCCTTCCTAACCCAGACCAATGTACCAATGTACTTGTATATGTATGTGGTTATATGCACACACACATTAATTTCAGTGGCGGCCCGTCCATAGGGGGCGCATGGGCGCCGCCCCCCCCTCTCCCCAAAGCCAGTAAAAAAAAAAAAAAAAAAAATGAAAAAAAAATTTTTTTTTTTGGGCCCTTTAAGAAAAAAAAAAGGTCCTTTAAGACGGTGCATGTTCAGGGTGAGCGCCGGTCAAAGACTCAGAGCACTGCTATAGCATCATTGAAGCGTCATGCCAATGCAGCAGGCAAGACGCTTCATTTGCAGTTTTTTTTTAAGCTCTGTGGCTATGTGCTGTGCGCCATGAGCCAATCACTCTCCAGTGTCTCCACTCTCCTCTCTAATTGGGTCCTGCTGCTTCCTCACTGCAGAAGGAAATGGGCGGTGCTTTCCCCAGGGCAGTGTTACTTCGGTTTTGACTCCAGGAGGATTAAGGTAATTAACTTTATTAAAATACTTTATTTGTCTCATTGTCTGTCCTGTCCAGTGTCCCTGTCCACCCCATCCATGTCCAGCACCTTATGCTGTATGCTCAGCCTGTACTGTGATCGGACTGAGAGAGGACAGGAGGGAGGGGGAGGGTGCCGTGCTTCACATCTCCTGTCTGTGTGTGAGGGCTTAGAGTGCCTGCGTCCTGCAGCTGTGCTTTACAAATCTCTCATCTCTGTCTGTCTATCTAATCTATCTGACTGTCCTGCCTGTCCTCTCTCTCTCTCTCTCTCTCTCTCTCTCTCTCTCTCTCTCTCTCTCTCTCTCTCTCTCTTTCTTTCTCTCTATCTCTCTATAGCTCTATCTATCTATCTATCTATCTATCTATCTATCTATCTATCTATCTATCTATCTATCTATCTATCTATAGCTCTATCTATAGCTCTATCTATCTATCTCTCGATCTATAGATCTATCTATCTATCTCTCTCTATCTATAGCTCTATCTATCTATCTCTCTCTATCTATAGCTCTATCTATCTATCTATCTATCTATCTATCTATCTATCTATCTATCTATCTATCTATCTATCTCTCTATAGCTCTATCTATCTATCTATCTATCTATCTATCTATCTATCTATCTATCTATCTATCTATCTATCTATCTATCTATCTCTCTATCTATAGATCTATCTCTCTATCTATAGCTCTATCTATCTATCTATCTATCTATCTATCTATCTATCTATCTATCTATCTATCTATCTCTCTATCTATAGATCTATCTCTCTATCTATAGCTCTATCTATCTATCTATCTATCTATCTATCTATCTCTCTTTCTATAGATCTATCTATCTATCTATCTATCTATAGCTCTATCTATAGCTCTATCTATCTATCTCTCGATCTATAGATCTATCTATCTCTCTCTATCTATCTATCTCTCTATCTATAGCTCTATGTCTCTATCTATCTATAGCTCTATCTATAGCTCTATCTATCTATCTCTCGATCTATAGATCTATCTATCTCTCTCTATCTATCTATCTCTCTATCTATAGCTCTATGTCTCTATCTATCTATGTCTCTATCTATCTATCTATCTGTTAGCTACCTCTGTCTAATTATCTATCTATTTATCTATCTAATTATCTGTCTGTCTATCTATATCTATCTGTCTGTTTAATTATCTATCTATCTATCTATCTATCTATCTATCTATCTATAGCTATCTGCCTAATTATCTATTTATCTATCTAATTATCTATCTATATCTATATGTCTGTCTGTTTAATTATCTATCTATCTATCTATCTATCTATCTATCTATCTATCTATCTATCTATCTATCTATCTATCTATAGCTCTATGTCTCTATCTATCTATCTATCTATAGCTCTATATCTCTATGTCTCTATCTATCTATCTATCTATCTATTTGTCTGTCTATCTAATTATCTATAGCTAGCTGTCTGTCTGATTATCTATCTATCTATCTATCTGTCTATCTATCTATATCCATCTAATTATCTATCTATATCTATATATCTGTCTGTTTAATTATCTATCTACAGCTCTATCTCTTTATCTATCTACAGCTCTATCTATCTATCTATCTATCTATCTATCTATCTATCTATCTATCTATCTATCTATCTATCGCTCTCCCTCTCTCTCTCTCTCTTTCTCTGTCTCTCTCTATCTGTTTAATTGTCTGTCTATCTATCTATCTATCTATCGCTCTCTATCTAATTATCTATCTATATCTGTCTGTCTGATTATCTATCTATCTATCTATCTATCTATCTATCTATCTATCTATCGATCTATCTATCGATCTATCTAATTATCTATATCTATATGTCTGTCTAATTATCTATCTATCTATCTATCTAATTATCTATCTGTATGTCTAATTATCTATCTATCTAATTATCTATAGCTCTATCTCTCTCCCCCTCCCTCCCTCCATCTATCTATCTGTTTAATTATCTATTTATCTATAGCTCTATCTAGCTATGTCTCTCTATCTATCTATCTGTCTGTCTATCTAATTATCTATCTAATTATATATAGCTCTATCTCTCGCTCCCTCCCCCTCCCTCTATCTATCCATCTATCTATCTATAGCTATCTGCCTAATTATCTATTTATCTATCTAATTATCTATCTATCTATCTATCTATCTATCTATCTATCTATCTATCTATCTATCTATCTATTTGTTTTATTATCTGTCTGTCTATCTATCTATCTGTCTCTCTGTCTGTCTGCAGGTCCCATTGTCTGCGAGTTGCGGGGGGGGGGTTGACTGGGGTTTTGTTTGCGCCCCCCCAAAAAAATAGAGCACCAGCCGCCACTGATTAATTTGTATAACACCTTACAGCGCAAATATTTCACTTGTTACAATTATCACTTTTTGTCTATCGAGGTAGACCTCTTTTTTATTTGCAGCAGTATCCCCACTTTTCACTTGTCCCCTCACTCTAGACAGCGCAGGAGTTCACTTCACCTAATGTTCAGCTTTCGGTGCTCTCACATTTTGAATGACAATTTCTCAGTCACGCTGTACCCATATGTACCCTTTTTTTTTTCACACAAATAGATCTTTCTTTTGTTGGTATTTAATCACCTCTGAGGTTTTTTTTGTGCTATAAAAGAAAAAATACTGATTTAAAAAAAAAAAAAAAATGCATTATTATATAATTCGAGATTTTCCTAGCTTGTGACGGAAAATATTGATTATATGAAGACAGGAGGCGAGTATCTTATGCATTAATCCTTCTTTATTAATGCTCACAGCAGAAGTGTAAAAACAACTAACGTATGTAATAAAAGAAAAAACTGGTAGAACCACACCTCCCAGCAGTCCCATGGCCTAAACCACTCCCATATTGGTCTCTATATATGGACTGCTCTCATCTAGGATCTTCCTCTTTCTTGTGTGAATGCGAGGTGTCGGTTCTAACTTCTGATTATCGGCTCTACGACCAGTCGGCCCCTTTATCCGTAACGAAGACTTCCAAAGAAGAGTAGGCTGTAAGTCCCGACTGCGTTGGGCCATGGTGTCGCGTAGACTTGCTGATTAAACCGAACAGGGGAACATCACCCTAACCATAGTTTTAAGCGAAAATTCCAGGTAATAGATAAGTCAATAACCTGAAACAAAACACAAAACGTGAAAGGGTTGGGAAGGGAGGGAAGATACTCGCCTCCTGTCTTCATATAATCAATATTTTCCGTCACAAGCTAGGAAAATCTCGAATTATACATCAGACAGGAGGCTCATATCTTATGCAAGTTCAAAGCTAACACAGCATAAATATATGTATGTTCCAAATGAAAACAAAAACAGTACATAACAATCAACATCATAAAACAGACATGGCAACATGATCTTCTGGTCTGAAATAAAAAAGGCGGAAGACTGATTCAGAGGACCAATCGGCCGCCATTAGCAGATCAGAGAGAGAGCCTCCGGTCGCCATCACATTGGTAGCCATGGCCCCTCTGGAGGAGTGTGCTCCAAACAGGGTGATGTCTATACCAGCCAGAGCCATGGTGGATCTAACCCAACGTGCCAAGGTGGCAGTTGTGACTGGATGATGGGGTCTGACGTAAGAAACTAATAATTGCGAGGAGTTTGGACTACGGAGGTCCGCAGTGTACGCTTCGTATACCTGTAGACATTTTACCACACAGAGTCGTGGGTGTGAAGGGAAGAAGGGATAGAAGACCGAATGTAGACCGGTCTTCGTCCTGCGGACTATCGTGAACTTGACACCCTGGGGTGAAAATTGGCGTCTTGAAATGTCCAAGGCTCTGACGTCGGAAACGCGTTTTATAGAAACCAGGCAAAGCAGGGTAGTGATCTTGAAGGACAGCATTTTAAGAGACAGCGAATCGTTGTCTCCCCAGAGAGCATGGTAAGAACCCTAGAAACGTCCCAGGTGGACTGATACCTAGGTCGCGGGGGACGTTTGAACCTAATACCCCGCAGAAGTTTGCAAATCAGGGGATGTTTGCCTACGGGCATGGAATCCACTGGATAGTGGTAGGCCGATATGGCTGACCTGTAGACATTGATGGAACTATAGGCCTTGCCCGAGGAGAAAGATTCTGCCAAGTAGTTTGCGATGACGTTTACAGGGGCACGTAAGGGATCAACTTGCCGTTGGTCGCACCAACGTACCCAAAATTGCCAGGCTGATCGGTATGCCGACCGAGTCCCGGGGGCCCAGGCCATGGTGAGGAGGTCCCTAGCTGAGCTTGAAAGGTCGTCACCCGGGTCCGACACCCGGATACCAGCCACGCTAGGAGCGTCAGAGTGCCTTCCTCCACCAGGGGATGAATGCCCTTGGTTGGGTGAGACAGGATACGAGGGAATCGGGGAAGAAGTCTGGGAAGGTCGATGATCGAGTCCAATAGCAGGGGAAACCAAGGTTGAGCTGGCCACCACGGTGTGATCAGAACCACCGTAGCTCCCTGATTGGTAATTTGTAGAAGGACCCTGGGGATCATAGAGAATGGGGGAAACGCATAATGCGTACCTCCTGTCCAAGAGTGGCGGAAAGCGTCCACAGCTGAGGACCCTGGGTCCGGTCTCCAACTGAAGAAGCGGGGCAGTTGGTGATTGAGGCGAGAGGCGAAGAGGTCTATGCCCAAGGGGCCCCAGAGCAATTCTATTCGGGTGAAGACCGAACGGTCTAAACCCCAGTCGCTGGAATCTACCAGATATCGAGAGTTCCAGTCTGCTATTGTATTGGAGACCCCCGGAATGTATTCCGCTACAAGAGAGATGTCTCGAGACAGACAGAAGTGCCAAATCTCGGCGGAGATGTCCGCTAGAATCTTGGATCTGGTACCTCCCAGGCGGTTGATGTATTGAACCGCCGCGATATTGTCCATGCGCAATAATACGCAACAATTGGTCCGTGTTGCTAAGAAACTCTGAATGGCGAAGAGAGCCGCTGAGAGTTCCAAAGCGTTGATATGCAACAGGGATTCCTCCCTGGACCAGATCCCCCCCGTGGATCTCATCCCCAAGCGGGCGCCCCAGCCCCGTCGGCTCGCGTCCGATTCTATGACTACATCTGGTCGTGCGTTGAAAATCGTCCGGCCGTTCCAGTCGGTGGCGTGACGGAGCCACCAGCGCAGTTCGGCCCGAGCTTCTGGGGATAGGGACACTTCGTCTGCGTAACGAAGGCCCTGGCGCAGGTGTAGGATTTTTAACCTCTGAAGGGCTCGGTAATGTAAGGGAGCTGGAAAGATGGCTTGAATGGACGCAGCCAATAGGCCCACTATGCGTGCCAGGATGCGTAGGGATAGGAAGCCTTTGCGTAAAACCGCCCTGATCTCTTTTCGGATTAGGGCCAGCTTTGCGCTGGGCAGTCGAAGGATAGCGAGGTGGGTGTCTATCGAGAAACCCAGAAATTCCATCTCCTGAGCCGGGACGAGAACCGATTTCTCTCGGTTGATAATAAAGCCCAGGGTTTGTAACAGGTCGATGGTCCAATTCATATGGCGATAGGCCATATTCTTGGAGTGAGTTAGTATGAGGAGGTCGTCTAGATAAATGATCAGACGCACTCCCCTGCTCCTCAACGCTGCCACGACCGGTTTCAGCAGTTTGGTGAAACACCATGGGGCTGAGGACAGGCCGAACGGTAGGCACGTAAATTGCCAGATGCGACCCCACCATCTGAAACGGAGGAGATGTTGGGAGTCCGGGTGCATGGGGACTGTGAGGTAGGCGTCCTTTAGGTCCACCTTCACTAACCAGTCTCCGGGGGTGAGTAGGTCTCGGAGGCAGTGAATGCCTTCCATTTTGAAATGTCGATAGGCGACATGTTGGTTCAAGTCCCGGAGATTTATGTCCGGGCGGTAACCCCCCCCCTTCTTCTTGACTAGGAAGAGGTTGCTGAAGAAACCCGGGGATGGGGTGGTGACTTCGGTGACTGCATGCTTGGCTATCAATTCCCGAAGTTCGGAGTCTATGAGGGTCACATTTTCTTCTGAAAAATGGATAGGGGGTGGCGATACCCCCAGAGTCGGTGGGGACACAAGGTCTATTTGGAAACCTGTTACTGTATTCAGCACCCAGGAGTCTGCCGTAATCGCAGACCAGGCGAGCGTAAAAAACATTAGGCGACCTCCCACCGGTATGAGGGGAAAGGGAATGGGTGTGGTACTCACAGGAATACGGGCGTGAACGAGGGTATCCTCTCTGGCCGCGTCCCCTCCAGGGTCTCCCACGGGGAGGGAAGAATGGTGCCGGTTGCGCGGTGGTGGTATAGTGGGTGGGAGCCTGGGTATAGTGTGGTTGAGCGGAAGACCTCTGGAAGGGTCTGCCCGAATTGTATCGGCCGGCAGAGCGGCCCCTGTATCTGCCGGCCCGAGGAAAAACTCTGGCATTGTTGGGTTTTTTCAGGGATGTTTGTGCTTTGTCCAGACTGTTGAACATACCGACAAATTTATTAATGTCCTTTATTAAGGACTCGCCAAAAAGCATGCCCCCTGCTGAGGGGCCTGGCTCGGACTCCGCTAGATGGGCTAGCTGTGGGTCGAGGCGCATGAGTATAGAGCGCCTGCGTTCAACTGAACAGGCGGTGTTGGCATTGCCCGTAAGGCAAATGGCTCTTTGGGCCCAACCGCGCAGTTGTGTTAGGTCAACCCCTTGGCCTGTTGTCGCGGATTGTTCCGCTAAGTTCAGGATTTTAGTCAAAGGCCCGAACAGGTCCAGGATGCGGTCTTGGATACTTGTAAAGGATCGGTGTATTCCTTTCTTAGGCATTTTGCCTGTTTTCAGCAGGTATTTCATTAAAATGGGGTCCACTGTAGGTGTGACAACCGCCTTCATGGGGATATGCGGGCGGGGGCACTCCGCTCTAAGCTTATTGCGATTAGATTTATCTAAAGTTTTGCGTGCCCAGAGTTCTACATATTGGGACACGTGGGGCAGTGGGGACCAGTCCCCAGAGCGAGGATGGGAAATAGTGTCTGGGTTAAATAGGGGTTCCCCCATGGCGTCTAGCACGTCTTTGCCCTGTTCGTCAGGGTTGGCATCCGGGAGGATTGCCGAAGCCCCCGCATCCTCTTCCTCATAGTAATCAGATCCTGAGACATCTGATTTATCCGACTCGGCGGATGAATCATCGTCCGACTCTAAAACGTATGAGTCTGGTTTGGCTCTTTTAGCTAAACCGTGCCTTTTTGTTGACTCTCTGAGGCTCAGAGGTTGAAAGGGATCTGTAGGATGCGTGGGGTGGCAGTCCGTGGAAGGATCTGCTCGCCGCATATTATTAGCTTCCCCTGCCGGGGAGTCATAGACCGTCACCACATTCTTCCTTTTATAGGAAGATTTTCCTTTCTTTGTGGTCGGTTCTGTGCCGAGGGGTACGGTCACAGGGGGATGGGTGGATTGGGATGGTCCGGAAGCGGCAGCTAATGTCAGTGCTGCTTGGACAGATTGGTTAATGATGTCCTGTAATTGGGTTGTACTGAGGAAATGAGTTGGTTCTAGAACCAAGTCCTGCTCTAATGGGGAGGGGGAATTTTCCTCAGTCATGTTATAAGGAGACAGCAGCAGTTAACTGTATGTAAATAGAGAGCGATGGCTCTGTAAGGGATTCTAATAGGGAGTAGAGGACTGTGGCACAGGGATGGGAATAAAATTCCCAGAACAAATAGTGGCAGAAAAGATTTTTGCGTCTGAGAACTATACCAGGCTCTCCCTCCGGTCACCAGCGCTGACTGGCATGCGACGGGAGGAGAGCCTGGGATCGATTGCGCTCTGGGGGCGAAGTCTCGCGAGACTACGGCTCCCAGGCGTCCATTGGTTGAAAGGAACGATGGGACCCGCCTCCCGAGTCCAGCACGTGGAGCGATAGGACGGCGGGGGCGGCTCTGTGAAGATAGAGCGAGGCGGTGGATCCGCCTCCTTTGCGACGCGCGCTCGTTCTATGGGAAGGAGAGAGGAGGGAGATTGCCCAAGATGGCGCGCCGCATGGGAGAAGAAAAAACAGGTGAAGAGAAATGGCGCGTATGACCGCTGGTGACCGCTGGCGATCGCGGTCCCAGCGGAACAGGGGTAATATAGTACAGCACAGAGATAGTGAGGAAAAAAGGGTAAAAGTGAATGAAGCCTTGTGTGGTGAGACAAGGTATCTGTAGACCGTACTAAGACAGATATATATCTAATGACAATAAATATTATCAATATAAAATCAATATCAATATATATCCAGATATTTGGTGATACTTAACTTGCTCCGCCGTGAGCAGAAAGAAAGAGGAAGATCCTAGATGAGAGCAGTCCATATATAGAGACCAATATGGGAGTGGTTAAGGCCATGGGACTGCTGGGAGGTGTGGTTTTACCAGTTTTTTCTTTTATTACATACGTTAGTTGTTTTTACACTTCTGCTGTGAGCATTAATAAAGAAGGATTAATGCATAAGATATGAGCCTCCTGTCTGATGTATAATCCACAATTCTTTGCTAAATCAAGATAATCTTTTTCCTTTTTTCACAAAATTTTCATATTAGCAGGTTATTTCTCACACACAGCATATGCATACCACAAATTACACCCCAAAACACATTCTGCTATTACTTCTGAGTATGGCGATACCACATGTGTGAGACTTTTACACAGCCTGACCACATACAGAGGCCCAACATTGAGGGAGCACATTTAGACATTCTAGGAGCATAAATTACACATATAGGCCCAGATTCTCGTATCTCGGCATAAAACTATGCGGGCGTAACGTATCTCGTTTACGTTACGCCGCCGCAAGTTTTACGGGCAAGTGCTTTATTCACAAAGAACTTACCTGTAAAGTTGCGGCGGCGTAGCGTAAATCTCCCGGCGCAAGCCCGCCTAATTCAAATGATCCGGGTAGGGGGCGTGGATCATTTAAATTAGGCGCGTTCCCGCGCCGAATGTACTGCGCATGCGCCGTCCCTAATATTTCCTGACGTGCATTACGCTAAATGACGTCGCAAGGACGTCATTGGTTTAGACGTGAACGTAAATGGCGTCCAGCCCCATTCACGGACGACTTACGCAAACAACGTAAATTTTTAAATTTCGACGTGGGAACGACGGCCATACTTAACATTGGTTGCCCCTCATATAGCAGGGGCAACTTTACGCGTCGCAAATCTAACGTAAACGTCGTATCTTCACTGCGTCGACCGCGCGTACGTTTGGGAATTCGCGTATTTTGCTAATTTGCATACTCGATCGGGAAAACAACGGAGGCGACACCTAGCGGCGAAAAAAAAATTGCATTTAAGATCCGACAGCGTAAGAGCCTTACGCCTGTCGGATCTAATGGTTATCTATGCGTAACTGATTCTAAGAATCAGTCGCATAGATGTGACGGCCCAGATTAGGACTTACGATGGCGCACATGGCGTTGCGCCGTCGTAAGCCCTTTCAGAATCTGGGCCATAATTTCTTGACTACCTCTTACATTTTTAAAGGCCCTGGAGCACCAGGACAACATAAAAATGCCAAAAATGACCCCATTGTCATCTTTTTCGAAATTTTTGGGAAAATGTGGAAAGAAAATGAAAAATACATTTTTTTTCACAAAGTTGTCCATTTATACAATATTTCTAAAACATAGCATGTACATACCAAAAATTACTCCCCAAATAAAGGTTCTCCTACTCCTTCTTTTTTTTTTTTTGATTTCTTAAACAGGTTTATTTCAAGTTCACCATGTTTGTACATGGGTAACACCAGAATTTTTTCTTTTAAGACCATTCAGTAGTTGTTCCCACCCATTCGGATGCCTGAGCAGTTGGGGCAGTAGACCAGTCATCTGTGCTAGCTGGTTGGGAGCTCCAATCTTCTGCTGCAGGTTTGGGAGCTGCGGCAGCTGCTGCTGTGGCTGGGATCTCAGGACGCTCTGCAGGAAATTGCTGAATGGGCACAGATGGGACTTGTACTCCTTCTGACCAGTCAGAAACTTCAGGCTGAGGAAACTCTGGAATATTTGCAGACCATTCACCCTGGTATTCCTCCTTAGTAGTAGCCTTCTCTGCAGCAGCCTGTTCTTCCTTCTCAATCTCCTCCGGATCCTGGTAAAAATAGAGATCAGGCATGACTTCCCATGGATGTTCACGGGAAATTGTTCCCCTCATGCGCAGAACTTCACGAGCAAGCATCCACCACATAAGACCAACAGAATGGGCACCCTTGTTATTACAGGGGATGGCAATATCCACATAACGTAGAGGTGAATCTGTATTGCAGAGAGCAATAGTAGGAATATTGACGTATGATGCCTCAGTAAGTGGTTGATGATCAGCGCGTGGGTCAGTCACAACTAACAGGCGTGGTTCACGGAAAGCAGCTTGAATCTGATTGGTGAAAGTACCAGGTGTGAAGCGACCAGCAATTGGGGTGGCCCCACAGGAAGAAGCAAATTTCAGAACAGCCCACTGGCCAGTATTTCTGGAGGAAATCACACAAACATCAGCTGGGTTTTCATTTGCTACGATGGCACGTGCAGCAAGCAGAAGCTTTTCCCATGTCCGTTTCAGATTTATAATGTAAATACCATCACTTTTCCTTTTGTATATGGCTCCATTTGAAAGTCGAGGTTAGTGCCACCCAAGTGAGTTCCTGCAGCCAGGAACTTGAGGACATTTTCCTCTTTCATTTGCAGGACATCCAGACCTCCGGACATTGTTAAACACCCCTGAAGCTACGATGGGGAAAAAGAGACAACGCCGTGTAGAGCGTCTGTTGCTGGAACTGAAGCAAAAAGAGCTCTCCTACTCCTTCTGAGTACAGTGATACCACATGTGTGAGACTTTTCCACAGCCTGGCCACATACAGAGGCCCAACATTTCAAATCTAATTTGACTACCTATTACACTTTAGTGAGGCACTGTAGTGGCATAGATGTGGCATTGATGAGAACTGATGTGGCGTGGATGAGCATGAATGGGGATGGATGAGCCGTGGATGGCTGAGTATGGTTGAGCCATGAATGTGGATGGCTGAGTATGGATGGGATCACTGAGCATAAATTAGTATGGCTGGGTACGGATGGGATGGTGGAGCACAGATAGGATGGCTGACTATGGATGGGTACGGATGGGATGGCTGAGTATGTATGGGTACGGATGGGCTGGCTGAGTACGGATGGGTATGGATGAGTACGGCTGGGTATGACTGAATATGGATGGGTGTGGATGGATGGATGGATGAGTATTGCTGAGTATGGATGGCTGAGCCATGGATGGATGGATGGGTATTGCTAAGTATGGATGGGGGTGGATGGGATGGCTGAACATGGATGGGTACGGATCGGATGGCTGAGTACGGATGGGTATGGATGGGATGGCTGAGTACGAATGGGTACAGATGAGTACGGCTGGGTACGGCTGAGTACGGCTGGGTACAGCTGGGTTTGGCTGGGTAAGGCTGAGTACGACTGGGTACAGCTGGGTATGGCTGGGTCTGACTGAGTATAGCTGGGTATGACTGAGTATGACTGGGTATGGCTGAGTATGGATGGGGGTGGATGGATGGATGAGTATTGCTAAGTATGGATGGCTGAGCCATGGATGGATGGATGAGTATTGCTGACTATGGATGGCTGAGCATGGATGAATATTGCTGAGTATGGCTGGATGAGTATGACAGAGGGATGGCAGAGCATGGATGGATGGATGAGTATTGCTGAGTATGGATGGCTGGAAGAGTATTGATGAATTGCTAGAGGGATAGCTGAGCATGAATGAATGAATGGCTGGATGAGGCTGCAATGGGCACAGATCTGTAGTGCTGACAGAGGGATAGCTGAGCATGAATGAATGAATGGCTGGATGAGGCTGCAATGGGCACAGATCTGTAGTGCCCACAGCGCTGCTGCACCTGATCTCTTCCCTCTCCGCTCACACTGTACAGATCGATACAGAGAGGGGAGAGAGGACCAGACACGATGCCGGTTTGTTTACAAGTGATCGCTCTGTCATTTGACAGAGCTATCACGTGGTAAATTGTGTAAATGGGAACTATATAAAATGTCAAGTGATTATCAGACATTTCAAATGCATCATGGTATAGGAAAGAGAAAGACAAGTAACCATTAAAACAAGGTTAACAATAGTTTAGGTGGTATATTTTCACTCGTTTGATTGAGATAACCTGCTCCTCAAGCACATGAACTCAGAGTTACCTGCGAAACCTCAGTTATATTCGGAGGAATCCCATTTCCCCCATATGGCATCAAAACTAGTTAAGGAGTCTTCAATTACAGCCGTAAGGCGTTCCATCCTACAAATGTCTGTAAGGGCTGCCAGAAATTGTGTAAAAGAACGGGGAATGTTGGTAAGCCAGCACTGGGGTATAGCCCGTTTAGCAGCTAGTAGAATAAAGGCCATTCATTTCCTAAGGGGTTAGGTGTTTTCAGAAGGGGTAATCCTAGGAGGAGGTGTATAGGATGCAGAGGTACAGGAATACCCAGGACCTTTCCCAAAAGGGCATGAATCCTAGAGCAATAGGGTGTGATCATAGGGCACTCCCAAAATATGTGGTAGTGGGTGCCTAAGGAAGAGCCACATCTCCAACATTGTCCGGAAGGTGTTAGCTTCCTTGCCACTAAAAATTCCGGGGTCCTGTACCAAAACAATAATATTTTATAAGCGGTTTCCTTCTGGGCCACACATCTAGATACTTTAGAAGTAGCCTCCCAGATTTCTTCCATTCGAGTAAAGAAATGGGTCTGCTTAGAATATGGGACCATTTCCGCATGTGAGGCCTCGTACACACGACCGAGGAACTCGTCGTGAATGAAACATTGTTTTCCTCGATGAGTTCCTTGTCAGGCTTGTGGAGAAACTTGACAAGCTTTCTTTGCGTACACACTGTCAAGACCAAATCTCCTCGTTCTCAAACGCGGTGACGTACAACACATACAATGGCAGGGGAAGTTTGATTCCACTGGCACAACCCTTGGGGCTGCTTTTGCTAATCTCATGTTACTGCGTGTTAAGTAAAAGTTTGGTAAGAGACAATTTGCACTTTTCAGTCTGTTACAGCGTGACAAATGTGCTATCTCCATTACAAACGCTACTTTTACCGAAGGTGCGCTCCCGTCTCATACTTTATTCTGAGCATGCGCGGGTTTCTTAGCATACACACGAACGTGTTTCCTTGTCGAAAACCAGCTCGACCAGGAACACGACGAGGAAATTGAGACTGCCGTCGAGAAAAAAGAGAACTTGTTCTTTTTTTTTCTCGTCGAGTTCCTCGACAGTTTCCTCGATGAAAAGCATACACACGACCGTTTTCCTCTGCAAAAAAGCTCTGCCACCAAGTTTCTTGATGGATTCTGTCGAGGAAAACTGTTGTGTGTACGAGGCCTAAGAATGATTTTGCTCCGTGATATGGGGAGTAGCGTGTAAAATCTTATAAATGGTGGATATTAGGTGAGGTTCATAAGGGCCTCTAAAACACAACAGTTCAAATTCCGTGGGCCTAGTTAAGGTCAATTGCAGGATTTTGGTGGAGATGAAATGTCTAATTTGTAAAAAGGAGTAGAAGAGGTTTTTCAAGAGTTTGTATTTAGATTGAAAATCAGGAAAAGTAAGAAGTTTACGTGTCACTGGTTGTACTAGATGGCGCAATTGAAATACACCAGCTTTTGTCCAGGGTAACATGGCGTCATAGGACAGACTGTCAGGGATTTCCGGGTTGAAGATAATATTTACTAAAGGAGAGCATGGGGATGAGAGGGAGTATTTCCAGAACAACTTTTCCAGATTGAAAGTGTAAACAACATCGAAATTTAAACAAACCCTACGCAGCTGAGAGGTGTATTTGTCAGAGGAAGGCCATAGCATGCAGCAGGGGTGGGCAGGTACTGTAATGCTCATCTCTATCTCAGACCATCTATTAGGGGCACATCTGGACGTCCAAGAGGGTATAGCTCTCAGATGTGTGGCAAAATAGTATTTGATTATATCAGGTGCAAAAAAATCTTTGTAGTCACCGCAGACTAAAAGATTGTGCTTTCCTCCTCGTTTCTCCATTGATGTGCCTCCATCATGACTTGATGTATATGAGAGGAAAAGAGCTCCAAATAGTGCAGAGTGCAGTGGTGCGCTAAGTGAAGAGTGCAGGGGGGGCAGAGTGCAGGGGTACGCAAGGTCCAGAAACAGGGGTGCGCTAGTTGCAGAGTACAGGGGTGCAGAGTGCAGGGTGCGCTAGGTGCAGAGAACAGGGGTGCGCTAGTTGCAGAGTACAGGGGTGCAGAGTGCAGGGTGCCCTAGGTGCAGAGAACAGGGGTGCGCTAGTTGCAGAGTACAGGTGTGCAGAGTGCAGGGGTGTGCAAGGTCCAGAGAACAGGGGTGCGCTAGTTACAGAGTACAGGGGTGCATAGTGCAGGGTGCGCTAGGTGCAGAGAACAGGGGTGTGCTAGTTGCAGAGTACAGGGGTGAAGAGTGCAGGGGTGCGTTAGGTGTAGAGTACAGGGGTATGCTAGGTGCAGAGAACAGGGGTGCGCTGGGTGCAGAGTACAGTGGTGTGCTAGGTGCAGAATACTGGGGTGCCCTAGGTGCAGAGTACAGGGGTGCGCTAGGTGCAGAGTGCAGGGGTGTGCTAGGTGTAGAGTACAGAGGGTGTGGTAGGTGCAGAGTACAGGGGTGTGCTAGGTGTAGAGTACAGAGGGTGTGGTAGGTGCAGAGTGCAAGTTCCCCCCCCTTCCTGATTCAAGTGCACAGGGTGACCGAGAACCCCAGTCTGATCTGTACTAATCAGACTCACTGTACAACCACACTGGAATGTTGTATATATATGTGTAGCGCCTATGTACTTTCAGTCCAGGTGCTATTCCAAATTTAAAGGGGGATGAGAGAGTTAGTTGGCTCTCATCCAAGTGATTTGTGCAAATTGGGCCTCTGTTCTAGCTGGGCTGTGCTGTCGGTTCATTCTGTGTTCCTGAGGTGCTTTTCCACCCCGGGGCGGCAGGTGGCGGCAGTGGCGTTCAGGTTGGAGTGCCTCCTGCCAGCAGCCAATCAGGAGGGTTTTTCCCTCGTGGGGCATGCTGGGGGAGGGTATTTCTGTAGCGGACGCCTTTTGGCGGGGCCTTTTTCCGGGTGTGGCACCCACCTTCAGGGTGACCACACATCACGGGCCCCGGTGATATGGCCTACCAGGCCGGGGCGCATGTGCTACACGGTCGATCGACTGGGTTCCCAAGCTCTGAGGAGAGATCCCAAGCGAGATAGCTGTTCGGTGAGGAGTCAGCCTGAGGAGAGCCAAGAGAGGCAGGCAATCCAATAGGGCCTCGACGATTCACCGGGGATCGGGGTGACCGGACACTGAGAGGTTGGATGTCAGCAAGTTGTCAGTCGGTGACCCAAAACAAGCAAACTACCTGAGGGAGATTCAGGCATCAATACTACTAAGTAAGATTTACTTCACTATTTACATTATAGAGAAAAGGGCCTGTGGCAGAGGTTCCACTCTAAATTTCATCCCTACCAAGTCTGTGGCAGAGACTTGTTTCTTCTCAAAGTTCCGAGTGATACCCTGGCTGCCAGGTCAGTGTGAGAGGCCTGTCTAGGTACACTATACCCACTCCAGCTGGAGTGGCGACGAAGTTAAGGTGTCGCTGGAAACAGGATTGATTCCGTTCGTTGATAGGCCTGAATCTGCAAATTCTCCTCCTCACCCATCTTTTATCTATCTACCTCAAGTTTACTGTTGCCGTGTTGGGCAAGAATAAAAGCACAAGAAAGACACCTACTGCTTGGACATTACATCATCGCTGCTCTCAACTATCTACCCCTAGACGCTCATAGAGGTAACACACTATCCCAATCTATAACCAGCGGCTCCTGCAGGGGTAGCGCTACATATATATCTATATGTATATAGATATATCTATATATATATTGTATATTGTCTCATACAGTTGGTGACTCTTTGCTGGGTCGTTTGGGGTGTGGCTGTATTCCATTGTTCTATTGTGTCTGTCTGCCTTGGGTATTATAGGATGTGTATGTCTATGTAGAGTAGCTGTGAGAGGGGAGGGGGGCAATTCCTCCAACAGCTCTCCCTGCTGATTGGACAGTCTACTGATGAGAAGTTTGAATATCTCTGTGTACCTGTGTTTCAATAAACAGTTTATGCTGAGCAACCAAAACGAGTACTGCCTAGTTATTGGTTGACAGCGTTTAGAATATCTGATATCTATATTGAGACTGGAGGAAGTGGTATATGATGAAAGTATTGATATGCAGATGGCTCAACAATATAGAAGGACCATTGACCTACACTTATTGTAACAAATATCATTGTATCTATATAAAAAGAGCTGAATTCCAGATCATATTTCTCGCTCTGCGCTGGGATCTAGGGCAGAAAACTACCGTGTTTGCTCCTTGTGTTATCTTATGGCAGTCTGCCAAGTCAAGGGAGGTCATATGTAAAGAAAAGTTATCTGGTTTGAATTGTGGGTTTTCACCCTCATCTAATCTTATGAAAATATTAGCAGAGACAATACATTAACGCATGATCTGAGGGAAAAGCACGTTTTGATGACAGCCACAATATTTTTTTACTGGTTCAATTGTTGCTGCTGTATATTCCTGCATTAGTCTTAGCTGTCACTCATGTGTATGAACTGAGATCACTGTATTAACAAATCTTTATTACTTTAGAAACACATTTGTTATGGATTGTGATATTGCTACAGGTAATACATACTGTTACTGAAAAAAATATTAACAGATTCGATTTAAGATAACCTACGCCATACATTAATAGCACTTTATAGCGTATGGAGTATCTTTGGCTGTATTAGTGCACTTGCAACAACACAGCCAAGTACATTCAGATATTGAGTACTAGCCTATATATACTCCCTCAGTATCAAGTCATTTTGGTTTTCAGTGCTGTGATATTTTGACTGACAATTACTTTTTGTAAATACTTTATTTAATAACCACCAAAAAAAGTAAAAAGTGATCCAGAGGTTCTTTAGTAAGAGAAGCAGAGTTCAGGGGTCAGCAGCAAGTAACAGAAAGTTCAGGGGTCAGTAGCAAGTGACACAGAATTCAGGGGTCAGTAGCAAGTGACACAGAGTTCAGAGATCAGTAGCAAGTGCCACAGAGTTCAGGGGTTAGTAGCAAATGATGCAGAGTTCAGGGGTCAGTAAAAAGTGGCGCAGAGTTTAGGGGGTCAGCAGCAAGTAACAGAAAGTTCAGGGGTCAGTAGCAAATAACAGAGAGTTCAGGGGTCAGTAGCAAGTGACACAGAGTTCAGGGGTCAGTAGCAAGTGACACTGAGTTCAGGGGTCAGTAGCAAGTGAGGTAGAGATCAGAGGTCAGTAGTAAGTCATGCAGAGTTCAGAAGTAAATGAGGCAGAGTTCAGGGGTCAGCAGTAGGTGATGCAGAGGTTCAGTAGTATGTGATGCAGAGTTAAGCGGTCAGTAGTAAGTGGTGCAGGGTTCAAGGGTTAGCCATAAGTGGGAGAGAGCTCAGGTGTCAGTAGTAAGCAACACAGAGTTCAGAAGTCAGGCATAAGTGATGCAGAGTTCAAGGGTCAGTAGCAAGTGACGTAGAGTTCATGGGTCAGTAGCAAGTGATGTAGAGTTCATGGGTCAGTAGTAGGGGACACAGAGTTCTGGGGTCAAGAGTAAGTCATGAAGAGGTTCAGTAGAAAGTAAGAAAGAAATAAGAGGTCAGTAGTAAGTCACGCAGGGTTCAGAGGTCAGTAGCAAATGAGGCAGCGTTCATGGGTCAGTAGTAAGTGATGCAAAGTTCAGTAGTATGTGACACAGAGTTTTGGGTTCAGTAGTAAGTGAGGTAGAGACCACAGTTCAGTAGTAAATGATGCAGAGTTCAGAGTTTAGTAGTAAGTGACACGGAGTTCAGGGATCTCTAGTAAGTAACACAGAGTTCAGTAGTAAGTGAAGCAGAGTTCAGGGGTTAGCAGTAAGTGACACAAAGTTCAAGGGTCAGGATTAAGTGATGCAGAGTTGAGGGGTCAATAGTAAGTGATGCAAAGTTCAGGGGTCAGTAGTAGGTGGAACAGACTTAAGGATTCAGTTATAAGTGACACAGAGGTTCAGTAAGAAGTGATGCAGATGTAGCACTACCCCTGAAAGAGCTGCTGGTTTGTTTTGGGTCTACGCTCCGGTTGTCAACCCCTGAAGTTGGCTCAAAACCCTCCCTTCGCACAACTGGTATAATAGAAATTGTGGACCACAGTAACTCGTTGGGGGGCACAATATCCCGTTACACTACAACAAAGTATGTAAATTAATGGTTACCTTGAGTTGGATTGATCCTGCAGTATGACAGATTGACCGCACACAGATTTCAGCTTAACCAAAGTGACACTTTACTTGATAGGATAAAGAAAAGGAACAAGGGTAAAACAATGATAAACTGCTTGCAGAGCCCTGCAAGAGTCAGAAACAGTAACAACAAAAAGGTGTGAGTTAAAGCGGGGGTTCACCCTAAAACTACTTTCTAGTATTACAATGTCCCGACACATTACAATACAATTATGCCTATTTTTTTTTTTTTTATGCTGTACATACCTCGGTACAGCTAATTCACCTGTGGCTTCCGGGTTGCGAATCCCGCGGGAGTGGGCGTTCCTAACTTGCTGGTGATTGACGTGATGACCAAAAACGATCTCCCCCCGTCGCGTAAGCTGCGTCACGATTGCCGAAAGGAGCCGAACGGCGGTGCGCAGGAGCAGTATAGCGCCGACTCGCCGTTCGGCTTCTTTTGGCAATCGTGACGCAGCTTACGCAACAGGGGGAGCTAGTTTTTGGTCATCACGTCAATCACCAGCAAGTTAGGAACACCCACTCCCGCGGGATTCGCAACCCAGAAGCCGCAGGTGAATTAGCTGTACCGAGGTATGTACAGCATAAAAAAAAACAAAATAGGCATAATTGTATTGTAATGTGTCAGGACATTGTAATACTAGAAAGTAGTTTTAGGGTGAACCCCCGCTTTAACTTATAGTGTCTATGCAGACCTGTGTAAGCACACAACAAGGGGATTCCCTCAATAAGACATCATCCACATTGAAGCACCCCCTGCCAAGCCTCACCCAGCTCTCTCTATCAACAACACTGCACAGGATAATAAACCCAGTTACTCAATCAGAGAATATAAAATGGATATCCGTAATCTGCAATAACCAAATAGGCAGTCTTTAAGTGGTATACCTAACTAGTGTGGTTTGGTTGATCAGACCAAACCTCAGTTCAAATTATCCCAAAAGTCTGTGCACTGATGCGTAAGCATGCGTTGGCGCGCAAGGGGTAATTTGTAATCCAATGTGGTAACAAACAAAACTGGTGAAAAAGTCCCAAACAGTGGAATCACAATGGCTAATGTGGACGATCCACCCTCCAACAACACAGTCAGTAGGTCTTGGGCAGGTGTCCGTCTCACGCAACCAGTTCAGGCCTGGTCCTTCCGCGACACTCCGTTTGCGATCTCCGATCACAGTCTTGTTAGACAGCAGCCTCCGGTTCTCAGACAGGTCGCAGGGATACTGGAAGCCCGTCCAATCACTCCGTCAGAGGTTCTGTCTCTCCCCCACAATGGCGCTCCGCCTGGGCGTAGGTAGGCCTCAACTCCGGCCTACTTCCGTGGGGACACTTCCACAGGTGTCCTTCTGGGTTGAAGAGGCGGTCCAGAGAGAGCGAGCCAAGCACGTCCTCTCCCTTAAATTACCTCCCCCAGCAAAGCATTCTGGGATTGTACAGTTGCTCTCTGGGTAATGTAGTCTATAACAGGCCAGGGCAAATGGAATAGAATTTAAGAGTTAGTGGTAAGTGATGCAGAGTTCAGTAGTCAATAGTAAGAGACGTAGAGTTCAGAGGCCAGTAGTAAGTGATTTACAGTTGAGGGGTCAGTAGTAAGTGATGTAGAGTAAAGAGGTCAGTAGTAAGTGACAAAAAGTTCAGAAGTCAGTATTAAGTGACGCAGAGTTAAGAGGTCAGTAGTAAGTAAGTTGCTTACTACTGACCCCTGAAAAGGTGCCCCAATATCGAATTTTTGGCCCTGATCCCTGCAATGTACCTCCACAGATTCTGTACTGTACATTTCTTTTTTAGCACTGCCTCATTCTATAATATGTAACTCAATATAGACTCTACTTAAGACTTCTATAGATGGTTTGAATCTCGGCCGGTTCCTGATTCGAACCATGTATGGGCTGGCTGAATGTATCCAAGTTGATTGATAGATCAAAATCCGGCAGCTTACATCCAGCCTGTCGGATTTTACATGCGATTATAGCTAGCAACTGCTTAGCAGTAATTACTGTGTTCTCCCACCGAGGACGGCTTCCCCCCGTCCCGTCGGGAGAGAACACAATGGCTTGGCAGGAGGGATTGCCCTGTCAACTTGTGAATGCAGGAAAGAATTTGCTCCATCTCTATAAGCCACACCCAATATTTAGCACAATAAGAAAAAAATGCAACACTTTTTGCTGTGCACCGCATTTTGTTGTTTGCAGGCAGAGGAATTACATAGTTACATAGTTAGTCAGGTTAAAAAAAGACACAAGTCCATCCAGTTCAACTACAAAAAAATAAACAAACAAAATAAAAAACACAGTACAATCCCATACACCCAACTCCATACCCACAGTTGATCCAGAGGATAGCAAAAAACCCCAGCAGAGTATGATCCAATTTGCTACAGCAGGGGAAAAAATTCCTTCCTGATCCCCTGAGAGGCAATCAGAATTTCCCCGGATAAACTTTACCTACAAATCTTAGTACTCAGTTATATTATGTACATTTAGGAAAGTATCCAGACATTTCTTAAAGCAATCTACTGAGCTGGCCAGAACCACCTCTGGAGGGAGTCTGTTCCACATTTTCACAGCTCTTACTGTGAAGAAACCTTTCCGTATTTGGAGATTAAATCTCTTTTCCTCTAGACGTAAAGAGAGCCCCCTTGTCCTCAGTGTTGACCGTAAAGTGAATAACTCAACACCAAGTTCACTATATGGACCCCTTATATATTTGTACATGTTGATCATATCCCCCATTATTCTCCTCTTCTCAAGAGTGAATAAATTCAGTTCCTCTAATCTTTTCTCATAGCTGAGCTCCTCCATTCCTCTTATTAGTTTGGTTGCCCTTCTCTGCACTTTCTCCAGTTCTCCGATATCCTTTTTGAGAACTGGTGCCCAAAACTGGACTGCATATTCCAGATGAGGTCTTAATAATGATTTGTACAGGGGCAAAATTATATCTCTGTCTCTGGAGTCCATACCTCTCTTAATACAAGAAAGGACTTTGCTCGCTTTGGAAACCGCAGCTTGGCATTGCATGTTATTATTGAGCTTATGATCTACCAAAACCCCAAGATTCTTCTCCACTACAGATCCCCCCAGTTGTACTCCCCCTAGTATGTATGATGCATGCATATTCTTATTCCCTAAGTGCATAACTTTACATTTATCAACATTAAACCTCATCTGCCACTTAGTCGCCCAATTAGACAGAGCATTGAGGTTGGCTTGTAAATTGGCGACATCCTGTAAGGACGTTATTCCACTGCATAGCTTGGTGTCATCTGCAAAGACAGAAATGTTACTTTTGATCTCAGACCCAATATCATTTAAGGGTCCCAGCACTAAACCTTGGGGTACACCACTGATAACCTTCGACCATTCAGAGTAACAATCATTAACCACGACTCTCTGAATTCTGTCTTTCAGCCAGTTTTCTATCCATTTACAAACTGATATTTCCAATCCTGTAGACCTTACCTTACACATGAGCCGTGTGTGCGGAACTGTATCGAACGCTTTTGCAAAATCCAAGTATATCACGTCCACCGCCACCCCTCTGTCCAAGGTTTTACTTACCTCTTCATAAAAGGAAATCAGAATTGTCTGACAACTTCTGTCTTTCATGAATCAATGCTGTCTGTTGCTTAAATAGTTTTTCCCAGCAAGAACTCATCCATGTGGTCTTTTATTAAACGTTCCAGTATCTTCCCAACTATAGAAGTTAAACTAACAGGTCTATAGTTACTTGGTAAAGACTTTGGGCCAGATTCTCGTAGTTCGGCGTATCTTTGCTCGGGCGTAACGTATCCGATTTACGTTACGCCTCCGCAACTTAGACGGGCAAGTGCTGTATTCTCAAAGCACTTGCTCCGTAAGTTGCAGCGGCGTAGCGTAAATCGGCCGGCGTAAGCCCGCCTAATTCAAATTTGGAACAGGGGGGGCGTGTTTTATGTAAATAACTTGTGACCCGACGTGATTGACGTTTTTCACGAACGGCGCATGCGCCGCCGTGGAATATCCCAGTGTGCATTGCTTCAAAGTACGCCGCAAGGACGTATTGGTTTTGACGTGAACGTAAATGACGTCCAGGCCCATTCACGGACGACTTACGCAAACAACGAAAAATATTCAAAATTAGACGTGGGAACGACGTCCATACTTAACATTGGTACGCCACATGTACGCCACCATATAGCAGGGGTAACTTTGCGCCGGGAAAAGCCTAACGTAAACCGTGCATCTGTAATGCGTCGGCCAGGCGTACGTTCGTAAATTTGCGTATCTAGCTGATTTACATATTTCTAGGCGTAAATCAGCGTACACGCCCCTAGCGGCCAGCGTAAATATGCAGTTAAGATCCGACGGATCTAATAGAAATCTATGCGTAACTGATTCTAAGACTCAGGCGCATAGATACGACCGCCTGGACTAAGAGATACAACGGCGTATCTGGAGATACGCCGTCGTATCTCCTTTGTGAATCTAGGCCTTTGTTCCCTTTTTAAATATAGGCACCACATTGGCCCTGCGCCAATCCAGTGGTACTATTCCTGTTATTATTGAGTCCCTAAAAACTACATACAATGGCTTTGAAATTACAGAGCTCAATTCTTTTAGGATCCGTGGGTGGATGCCATCTGGTCCAGGTGCTTTATCCACCTTTATTCTGTCTAAATATTTCTGGACTATATCACTTTTAAACCATTGTCGATTTGGGGCTGTGTCACTACCACCCCCATTATGGACATGAGCTCCCCATGAAGAAAGCATTTAATAGATTTGCCTTCTCTTTGTCCCCAGTCATCCACTCTAGATTATTTTGTAAAGGGCCTACATGCTCAGACTTGACCTTTTTACTGTTAATATATTTGAAGAATTTTTTGGGGTTTGTACTACTATCTTTTGCAATCTTTCGTTCATTTTGAATTTTTGCATCCTTGGTTTCCTTTTTACCTATCCTGTTATATTCTTTGTAACATTTAAATGACACTAGTGTTCCTTAATTTTTATATTTTTTAAAAGCTCTTTTCTTATTGTTTAGAGCTTTTTTAACTTTGGCCCGTGAGCCACATAGGTTTTATCTTTAGCCTTTTAAACTTATTGCCCATGAAAATATACTTTGCAGTAAATTCATAAACGGTCTTTTTGAAGAATTCCAATTTCTATTCTGTGTTTATCGATGGCATTATTCCCTCCCAGTCTAAAGCCCTATACACACGATCAGTCCATCCGATGAGAACAGTCCTTCAGACCGCTCTCATCGGTTAACAGATGAAGCTGCCTACACACCATAGGTTAAATAACCGATCGGGTCAGAATGCGGTGACGTAAAACACAACGACGTGCTGAAAAAAACAAAGTTCAATGCTTCCAAGCATGCGTCGACTTGATTCTGAGCATGCGTGGATTTTTAACCGATGCTTTTGCATACTAACCGTCGGTTTTGACCTATCGGTTAGGCGTCCATCGGTTCAATTTTAAAGCAAGTTCTAAATTTTTTGACCGAAGGATAACTGACCGATGGGGCCCACACACGGTCGGTTTGGTCCGATGAAAAGTCCTTCAGTCCGTTTTCATCGGTTTTGACCGACCGTGTGTACGCAGCCTGAGTCCTGGAAAGCAGCCTGGTCCTTGGAAACTTTGTTCTCTTGAAATTAAGTGTTTTTATCTTTCCTGTATGTATTTCTTGCTTACAGCTAACATCAAATGTAATCATGTTATGGTCACTTCTACCCAGGTGTTCCTTTATCTGAACATTAGTAACAAGCTCTGCATGGTTTCAGATAACCAGGTCCAACAGAGCATCATTCCTAGTTGGGGCCTCAATAAACTGGACCATAAAATTGTCCTTGTGTAGGTTTTTAAATTTTTGCCCTTTAACTGTCCCAGCAGTGCCATTACTCCAGTCAATTTCTGGGTAGTTAAAATCCCCCATTATTATCACCGTCCCAGCCCTTGCAGCCCTTTCCATCTGTGCAAGGAGCCGAGTCTCCACCTCCTCGTTAACATTGGGTGGTCTATAACAAACTCCAATGATTAACTTTGAACTACGCACATCTGTATGCAGTTCCACCCATAATGCTTCAGCTTCATCACACTCTCCATCAACCAGGTCCTCTTTCACACTTGCTTTGAGGTCACTTCTCACATAGAGACAGACCCCGCCACCTTTCCTTTTTACCCTGTCTTTCCGAAAGAGAGCATAGCCAGGAATATAATTAGCCCAGTCATGTGAGGATTGAAGCCAAGTTTCAGCAATACTGATTACATCATAGCTCTTCTCATGCACCAGAGCTTCCAACTCACCTGTTTTGCTTGGCAGACTTCTGGCATTGGTGAACAAACACTTAAATGTATTATTACATTTTTCTCTGGTGTTTTTCATATCATTTTTAGTAGTACAGATGGCACTATAGTTTCCAATGGCTGTTTGCAATTGTATACAGGACAGCTCTGAATTTCTAGCACAATAAACAAGTAATTTTTGCAATTAGTGAACAGATATAATAAAATACTTTCAATGGTATAATGTATTTAACAGACCAAAGGGGATCAAATAAGAGAAGTTCTTTATTAGGGTCTGCATAATGTAGATTTAACTCTCTTGACATGATGGGGTCAAGGGAGATATTTATGTTTTCTCTGGGTGCTGAAGACCTCATGTCCAAATTTTGAATGTCAAACTTCAAGCGGTGCAAATTAATATTTGTTATTATTGTGGTTTCCTGTAGAGATTATGTAGGACAGGGGTCCCCAATCCCCAGGCTGCGGCCCGGTGCCGGGCCTTTGCCTGTTTGCAGCTGGGCCACAAAGGCTGCACTGCCTGACGCACAGCAGCCAGGTGGGTGAGCAGAGAGATAACATCATCTCTCAATGCCTGCCCGCATCACCGCTGTTTGGCCCTCACAGCAGGGCACTATACTGCTAGAGGTGAGGCGGGGCTGCAGAGAGATAATTTCTCACAGCCCGCCTGCATTACCGCTCTTCCCGCTCACACAGTGGGCCCACTACACTGTTAAAGATGAGGCAGGCGAGCAGAGAGATGAGATCATCTCTCACTGCCTGTCCACATCACCGCTGTTCTCCCTCACTCGGAACCCACCACTCCAGGCCTGCCTCTGAACAAATGTGCATGCCTGTGCTGCCACCACTGCAGTGGCAATCTGCATCTGGTGACAAGTGACAATCCTGATCTGGTGGCAGGAGATGTGGCAAGTGACAAACCGTATCTGGTGGCAGGCAACGTGGCAAGGGACAAACCGCATCTGGAGGCAGGTGATGTGTCAAGGGACTGACCGCATTTGGTGGCAGGTGATGTGGCAAGTGACAATACGCATCTGGTGGCAGGCAACGTGACAAGTGACAAACCGCATCTTGTGGCAGGGGACGTGGCAAGTGACAAACCACATCTGGTTGCAGGCAACATGGCAAGTGACAAACTGCATCTGGTGGCAGGCCATGTAGCAAGTGACACTCTTCATCTGGTGGCAGATTCTGCATTATGGTGAGTTGAACTATTTCATTTATTACAATGTAATAAAAAAAATGCTCTTCAATCATCCTGACATCATATCAACCATGGTGCCGTGATCATTGAAACGCTAACACCAGCCATTTCCCCGACAAATTACTTGTGAAAAGCCGCAAAAAAAACCCGGGCTTTGGCACAATTTTATTCCACAACGCTGATCCCTGGTGCCAAAAAGGTTGGGGACCACTGATGTAGGAGATTATTATCTCCTCCCCTGCCCATAACAGAGCCTTGAATCCTAAATAATTCCATTTGAATGCCCTTTTTGCAACATACTGTTAATTGAGATTGGAATATTACTGTAATAATTGAGTTAACTGAGATTTAACAATCTAAAGTGAATAAAACGTGATGATCTGTAGTCCAGTAACCTAGTATTACAATGTTTGCTTAGAATTAAGCCACTTTGATGCTTCCACAATGATGAACTTCTGTACTAAAAAAGCTAACACACAACTTGGAGGGACATTGTTCCTCACACCTGGAAAGCCCTATGCACAAACCTTCCGTCAAAATGTGCTGTCAAAAGCTGGCATAGAACATTTGACACTTGACGAAGGTCGCCTTTGTTTACTAAAGACCACTTCCTAGAAGTCTCTTATGTTATTTGCTTTCAACGCACACAGCAAATAAAGGCATAAGCACAACCATGTTCACGTTGTTTACTTGCCACGCTGCATTGTGCTGGTCATCAGGTGGCTAACAAAGGCGTTTAGAGGAGCTCTGATTTATAAGTTGGCTTTGTTTAATTGTAACAGGTGCAGTAACTATCATGAAGAAAAATTCAGTAGTGTGATTGTTAAAAGGCAGCTCCACTCAAAATCATTCATCCTATCCTTAAGGTGAAAAAACGGCTCGCTGTCATGGGCCCCCCCAGCCCCCCCCCCTGTTTTACTTACCTGAGCCTGTTCACCTGCTGTGCGCATCCCCGGGCATCCTCTTATCCACGGAGTCTGGCCATTGTTTGGATAGATTGATAACAGCGCAGCCATTGGCTCCCGCTGCTGTCAATCACATTCAATGATGCGGCCGCCAGGGGGCGGGACGGAGTCATACACTCGGCGTCTATGGACGCCAACTGTATGACACAAGAGCACGGCCGCAAGCTAACCCCCTCAGAGGGGGTTAGCGTTAGCGGGGATGAGCTGAGAGAGCCGCCGTGAGACCCCAGAACAGCAGGATCGGGGCCACTCTGTGCAAAACTAACTGCACAGCGGAGGTAAGTATAACGTGTTTGTTATTTTAAAAAAAAACCTTTACAACCCCTTTAAGTGTCTTTGCAGAATGATATTTCACCTCAAGGTTAAAAACTTGACTTTTTGAGGGGCATAACAAACTGGGTATAAGTCACTTCTGAAAAGTTAACTGAATTTTTTTAAACTCGCAGACTACAAAACCTACTTACATTTGATAAAGAGCCAACTGTAAAGCAGTAGTAGCACATGGACTCCCTTGATGAATGTCCAGACTTTCTGTGAAGTCCAAACTTGTACCCAGCTCATCTGAAAACTCTTTCTACAGCCAAAATTCACCCCTGGGTACAGCTTCACTCTTCCCAGGTAAATCCTCCGGCCAAGCAGTGCAAGCTTTCAGGACCCAAACTCAGGCCTTTTTTTCATGCACAGGAAGAAAAGAGAAATCAGCGCCACAGAGATTAATGGACAATTGTGGATTCCAATTAAGAGTGCTGCTGCTCAATCCTAGTAGATCACTAGTGAATCATCAGAATAAACAAACATACAGCGCAAATCTATAGAAAATCCACAATTACACAAACAAGTTCTAAAAATGATGGACTTCTTACAATTTTTTATATTTTAACACCTCCTTGCCAATACCTCCTTGCCTCCTTACCAATTTAAACAGCCTATAATGTGCATACAGTGCCTTGCAAAAGTATTCACCCCCTTGACATTTTTTACGTTTTGTTTCTTCACAACCTGGAATTAACATGGGTTGTTTGAGGATTTGCAGCACTTAATTTACAGAACATACCCGCAACTTTGTTTTGTTTTTAAAGCGTTTGTACAGGGAAAAAAAAAATATTTAAAATAACAAACATGTCATACTTACCTCCACTGTGCAGTTAGTTTTGCACAGAGTGGCACCGAACCTGGTCTTCTGGGGTCCCTCGGCGGCTGTCTCGGTCCTCCCCGCAATTCGTAACCACATTCATGCGAGAGCTCGCATGGTGGTCACTAATTGCGGGCGCGTTCTCGTGATACAGCGAGCGGCCATAGCTGCTCACTGTATCACTCGGCCCCCGCCCCTCGGCGCGCCGCGTCACTGGATGTGATTGACAGCAGCACCAGCCAATGGCTGCGCTGCTCTCAATCCCATCCACTCTAGCCAATCAGCGGCCAGGCTGAGCGGCGAAGAGGATCTCGGGACCGCGTGGGACTTTCGAGGGGTCAGGTAAGTATAACGGGGGCTCGGGGGGGCGGCGTTATGCAATGTTTTTTCACCTTAATGCATAGATTGCATTAAGGTGAAAAAATATTTTCATTTACAACTTTAATATTTTCATTTACAACTTTACAACTAATTTATTGTGACGCAAACAACAAATAGGACAAACTAACAGAAAAAGTCAATGTGCATAACTATTGATCTCTCTAAAGTCAATACTTTGTAGAGCCAACTTTTGCGGCTATCACAGCTCCAAGTCGCTTTGGATAAGTCTCTATGAGCTTGTCACATCTTACTACTGGGATTTTTGCCCATTCCTCTTTGCAAAACTGCTCCAGCTCCTTCAAGTTGGATGGTTTGCGCTTGTGAACAGCAATATTTAAGTCTGATCACAGATTTTCTATTGGATTGAGGTCTGGGCTTTGACTAGGCCATTCCAACACATTTACATGTTTCCCCTTAAACCACTCAAGTGTTGCTTTAGCAGTGTGTTTGGGGTCATTGTCCTGATGGAAGGTGAACCTCCATCCTAGCCTCAAATCACACACAGAGTGGTACAGGTTTTGCTCAAGAATATCCCTGTATTTAGCACCATCCATCTTTCCCTCAACTCTGACCAGTTTCCCAGTCCCGGCTGCTGAAAAACATTCCCACAGCATGATGCTACCACCACCATGTTTCCCTGTGGTGATGGTGGTGGCAGCATTATGTTGATCTTTGGGTGATGTGATGTGTTGGGATTGCGCCAGACATAGCATTTTCTTTGATGGCCAAAAAGTACAATTTTAGTCTCATCAGACCAGAACACCTTCCTCCATAAATTTTGGGAGTCTCCCACATGCCTTTTTGCAAACTCAAAACATGCCATTTAGTTTTTTTCTGAAAGTAATGGCTGTCTTCTGGCCACTCTGCCATAAAGCCCAACTCTATGGAGCTTGCAGCATATTGTCGTCCTATGTACAGATACTCCAGTCTCTGCTGTGGAATTCTGCAGCTCCTCCAGGGTTACCTTAGGTCTCTGTGCTGCCTCTCTGATTAATGCCCTCCTTATATATTATACTTGAATACAAAAGCTCTATCCTGTTCGGAGCTAAAGCCAAAAGCTTTTCTTAGTTTTGTATTAATGACCTGATGACCACAGCCACTGGAATTCCAATTGGGACACTTGTTCTGGTGATAACTGTCTTAGAGGGATATTCCTCTCTTTGGAAAGATTTCCTCTCATATACTGTTGTATTTAGTGGACAGGGAGTGACGTAAAATCTCCCCAATAGCAAAAAAAAAAGAAAAACAGACAGGGGCCACGATTCAGATACATTGTTGTATCTTTGAGCGGGCGTAGCGCATCTCGTATGCGCTACGCCAACGTAACATTGAGAGGCAAGTACAGTATTCACAAAGCACTTGCTCCCATATGTACGCCGGCGTAACGTAAATAGGCCGGCGTAAGCCCGCGTAATTCAAAGTAGCAAGGCAGTGGGCGTGTTGTATTGTAATGAATCGTGACCCCATGTAAATGCATGGCCGATCGACCGGCGCATGCGCGCACATGCTCAGAATCACGTCGCAAATACTTCCTAAGATACGTCGGCTCAATGCTTTCGACGTGAACGTAACTTACGCCCAGCCCCATTCACGTACGACTTACGCAAACAACGTAAAATACGACGCTGTTCCGACGTTTCCGACGTCCATACCTTAACATGACTTACCCCTGCTTTATGAGGGGTAAACTTACGCCGGACGTAAGCCTTACGTAAACGGCGTAGCTAAATCTGACGGGCGCAAGTACGTTCGTTAAATGGCGTATCTAGGTCATTTGCATATTAAACGCGTAAATCTACGGAAGCGCCCCTTGCGGCCAGCGTAAATATGCTCCCAAGATACGACGGCGTAAGAGACTTACGTCGGTCGTATCTTGGCCAAATTCAGGCGTAACTGCTTTTCTGAATAAGCGCATAGATACGACCGCGCTCATTTGGACTAACGAAGGCGTAAGTCCTTTCTGAATCCCGGCCACGAATTTTAACCATTGATCTACCATAGTATAACAAACATTTTTAACATACAAAGGTTATGTCTGCAACATTCTGGGACCCATTAGGCACCTATAGAACTTGGCTTCTCTGCCAGTGTAAATTATTGTTACAGGTTAACCACAGGGCTGTAGATACCATAATGGTACTTGTGGGGTAGTGTCTATTGCCAGGGTAAGGAGGGGCAACACGTAGCTTCAAAATTTGAAAATTGTGATAGCTGCACAGGGAAGAAATGGGGAAGATGTTGAAATGAGCCAGGAGGGTCTTTAAAATTTAGAAAACCTCAGACCATCTCTCCTTTCTCTTGTTTTTTGGTGTGTACATTTAAGGCTGCATGCTACATCCAATGGCACCACGATCTCACAGTTTACTAAAATAATCACAGGATGCAAGGGGCAGAGCTTGTGCAAAAGGGCTTCATCATTCATGAAAGTCTATGGCAGCATGGCGCCTAACTACAAGGCCAAGTAACCCAAACAGATTCAGACCCAGACAGGAACTAATTCTACTCATTACAACAGCAACAGTTGAACATTTTTCCAATGATAAATAAGACCCTCATATCATTCAAGTAGAAATAATCAAAATGTCTCTTGGGTGTTCTCTAGATCAAATGTAATGCACACAGATTATGCATGGCAAACATCTATTAATATAGATGTAAAACTGTTATACAAAATGTAAAAATATCGCCCAAAGATGACCATCATCCTTATTGTGTTAAATCAGAAACACTGCTAAATGATTATGGAACACATAGGATACTGCAGACCACACCTTCCTTATCTTTGTAGAAGAAAAGACTTTTAGAGTGGTTAGAGTGGCTTTCAAGTCTAACTGATTGTTGTGAAGTATCTGAAGTCAGGTCCACCAGTCCAGCATATCTTTTTAGTACTGGCCTGGGAAAATGCCCCTCAGCTCAGTCTTGCCCAGACCATTGGGTCAAAAGAATGGCACTGTAGCTGGCCGACAATAGCTGCTCTCCCCAGCTTTAGCAAGCTGGCCATACACTGATCGAAATGTGGACTGGCTGAATTTCAATTTCTGTGTGGCCATACCTGCTCAACATACATTGATCTGTTGCTGAACTTCTGTTGAAAGGTTTGCCAATCAGCAGCTTCAGCCAATGGGTTGAAGCATCTGATCAGTGTATTCTGACAGCAGTTTGTCCCACTGTCAGAATACAATGTCCCGAGTGGGGGGATTCCTCCATCAGCCTGCTGGCCAAATGAAAAAAACAAACTGTCTATGATCTATGGCTTTAGTGAAGCTTCCCTTTAAACATAATAAAACAGGGTTTACAAACATTTCTATAATCTCTCCAAACCCATCACCGACACATGATGGACTCTATCTAAATGAATAATGTGCATTTTTTTAGAGAGTTAAAGGGGTTGTAAACCCACATGTTTTTTTACATCCCCCCTGCTCCCCCCCTCCAGGGCTGTCTTAACGAGAGGGCACACCTGGGCACTGCCCAGGGGCCCCAGCTGCATGGGGGGCCCATTGCAACTTCCCCAAAGAAGGATGTAGAGGGGTCAGAGTGCTGGGGGGATATCTGGGATGTAGAGGGGTCAGAGTGCTGGGGGGACAGCTGGGATGTAGAGGGGTAAGAGTGATGGGGGGACATCTGGGGTGTAGAGGGGTCAGAGTGCTGGGGGGATATCTAGGGTGTAGAGGGGTCAGAGTGCTGGGGGGGATATATGGGGTGTAGAGGGGTCAGAGTGCTGGGGGGGATATCTAGGGTGTAGAGGGGTCAGAGTGCTGGGGCGGATATCTGGGGTATAGAGGGGTCAGAGTGCTGGGGGGATATCTGGGTTGTAGAGGGGTCAGAGTGCTGGGGGGATATCTGGGTTGTAGAGGGGTCAGAGTGCTGTGGGGGATATCTGGGATGTAGAGGGGTCAGAGTGCTGGGGGGGATATCTGGGGTATAGAGGGGTCAGAGTGCTGTGGGGGATATCTGGGATGTAGAGGGGTCAGAGTGCTGGGGGGATATCTGGGATGTAGAGGGGTCAGAGTGCTGGGGGGATATCTGGTCTGTTTACCTGCTCTGTCTGAATTGTAGGGACCCCAGAGCATTACTTTGCCCAGGGGCCCATGATGCTATTAAGATGGCCCTGCTCCCCCCGTTTTACTTACCTGAGCCCTGGAAAGTCCAGTGTCGAGAATGCTCTCGATGTTTCCCCGGGCTTCTCGGCTCTTCATTGGATAGATTGATAGCAGCGCAGCCATTGGCTCCCGCTGCTGTCAATCAAATCCTATGACGTGGGCACCGGGGGGGCAGGACCAAGTCCTGCACTAGGCGGCTAGGAACGCCAAATGCAGGTCTCGGGAGCGCGCCCACAAGGTAACCCCCTTGGGAGATCGCTTCCCAGAGGGGGTTATCAAAAGTGAGGAGGGGACGAGAGAGCTGCAGAGGGACCCCAGAAGATGGTGTTTAGGGCCACACTGTGCAAAATGAGCTGCACAGTGGATGACATTTGTTATTTAAAAAAAAGAAGCTATAGTATCACTTTAAAGCGGAGGCGACCATTCAATTTTTTTTTAAGTCATTCAATTACTTTACCAATTACAAATTAATACTCACTCCATTTTCGTACATAAGAAGAACTTATAAAATGTGATGATGGACGTTTCCCTTTTTCTTGTGGGCATGTGAAGCACTGATTTCCTGGATGCAGTAAATGCTGAGCTCCTAGCATTCACCGCTTGTTCCCGCGATTTCGCAGGGTGGTATTTTAAAAAATGTCTCGACCCATGTAGAGTCTCGACCGCGTCACTTCCTGTGCGGCTCCATCACTGAAACAGCTGAAGGCGGGGCTTTACCACACATGCGCGATTTCACGACCCTTAATTGCACATGCACGGAAGCTAGTCGCAGTCAAGAAACATTATGGTCTCGACGTGGAGGCGGAGAGGATGGTTAAATGTCAGAAACAGCCCCGCCCACCCCACTAACACGCCCCCGAATCGCGCATGAGCGGTAAAGCCCCGCCGTCAGCTGCTTCAGTGATGGAGCCGCACAGGAAGTGACGCATTCGAGACTCTACATGGGTCAAGACATTTTTTGCAACAGTGGCGTTCTGCACTGACACTTGGGAAGCCTGACACTAAGCTCCCAAGAGACAGTGCAGGCGCCAGGGAAAAGCAGTATACACGCCTACTCCCGTGGGAGTGGTAGACAGGAAGTAACACTATAAACTGAAATTACAAGGTATTTACAGCACAAAAAAATAAAAAAAAAGTGGATAGGATTAAGTTGTGAATTTGTGTGGAGCTCCGCTCTAAGCTGGCCATACATTAGTAGAATTTAATTTGAAACATTTATTTTTAGGAACGTTCGAATTTCTGATTGGTTTGTGGGGTTAAATCAACATTTGTTCTCAAATGTAGTGAAATTTTGAAGGAGTAGGATGAACATTTTTCCTCCAAACAACCACATTCTAACTGTAAATGTGGCTTTCTTTCTGGAAACAAATGTTGTAATGAAACCTGTTTAATACATTTGGTATTTCATTCAAATAGATGAGCTAGACCAGGTATGTCCAAAGTCCGGCCCGGGGGCCAATTGCGGCCCCCCGTTCCAGTTTAATGTGGCCCCCCTGGTAATTTGGATATATACTGTATTTATCGGCGCTGCCTCGGAGGGGACAGGGAGAGGGGAAACGAGTGCTGTCAAATTACATACAGGAGAATTTCCTGTTTAATCAGCGACATCTGTAAAAGGAAGTCCCCTCTCCTGGGCTGCCATTGGATGACTCCTCTGTCTATCATAGGAGGTGGGAGAAATTGGATTAAAGAGGCTGCTGTGTAAACAGGAGATTCTCCTGTATGTAATCTGTTGGTGCTCATCCCGCCCCCCCCCTCTTTCCTCCGAGGCTGCAGATGGACATCGATCAGGCTGCATTCATGGCAATGGAGAGGCTGCATTCATGGCAATGGCAAGGCTGCAGATAGGCACTGATTAGGCTGCATTGATGGGTAATGACCCTTATTTTGCTTCACAGCTTTTTATATACCGTATTTGCCGGCGTATAAGACGACCCCCTAATTTTCCAGCCAAAATGTTGGTTTTGGGATATACTCACCCTATAATACTACCCCATCTACCCCCTTCCTACTAGTCATGCCTCGCCTCACGGTGCCACCATTACATGCCAGACTATGCCACTACATGCCAGACTGTGCCCCATTACATGCCAGACTGTGCCCCATTACATGCCAGACTGTGCCCCATTACATGCCAGATTATGCCCCATTACATGCCAGACCGTGCCCTATTACATGCCAGACCGTGCCCCATTACATGCCAGACTGTGCCCTTACCTTATCCTAAGACATGCAGAATAGCGGCCGTACGTTTTTTCAAAAGCCGCGCCTCCTACGTCTTCTGTTCTGTGATAGGCGGAACATTCAGCTTCCCAGGAGGCACTGTGTCCAGTGTTCGCCTATCACGGAGGCCCTCTTGTCCGAGGACAAGAGGGTCTCCGTGATAGGCGGACACTAAACACAGGACGAGAGGGCCTCCGTGATAGGCGGACACTAAACACAGTGGCCCAGATTCTCATACATTCGCGCTGCTCCTGGGCAGCGTAATATATGAGCTCTACGTTACACCGCCGCAGGTCTACAGGTTTACATCCTGATTCTCAGAACACTTACCTGTAAACTTGCGGCGGTGTAGCGTTAGATTGCTCGGCGCAAGCCCGCCCAATTCAAATGGGGCGGGTACCATTTAAATTATGCGCGCTCCCGCGCCGAGCATACTGCGCATGCTCCGTCGGGTAAATTACCCGACGTGCATTGCGCTAAATGACGTCGCCCCGACGTCATTTACCTAGATGTATACGTAATCGGCGTCCAGCGCCATTCACGGACGTCTTACGCAAACGACGTAATTTTTATTCAATTCGACGCGGGAACGACGGCCATAGTTAACATTGGTTGCGCCTGCTAATTAGCAAGGGCAACCTTACGCGTCAGGTACGCTACGCAAACGACGTTAATTTGCTGCGTCGACCTCGCGTATGTTCGGGAATCGCCGTACTTACCTCATTTGCATAGACGACGGGGAAAAGCGACGATGCGACACCTAGCGGCGGGAAAAAAAATTACTTTTAAGATCTGACAGCGTAACAGCCTTACGCTTGTCAGATCTAATGGGTACCTATGCGAAACTGATTCTGAGAATCAGTCGCATAGATACCCGGGGCCAGATGAGGTGTTACGACGGCGCTAATGGTGTTGCGCCGTCGTAACGCCTTTGAGAATCTGGCCCAGTGTCTCCTGGGAAGCTGAGTGTTCCGCCTATCACGGAACAGAAGACGTAGGAGGCGCGGCTTTTGAAAAAACGTACAGCCGCCATTCTGTATGTCTTAAGGCTCGTACACACGGTCGGACATCCAACAAAATTTCCCTTGGATTTTTGACTTAATTGATTTGTCCGATCACACCCATAGCATACACACACTCGGACTTTTTCCTCAACCAACACGAACGTAGTGACGTTTTAACGTACGGCCACGCGATTCAAAGAGGAAGTTCAAGTTTCGTACGTCCCGCGTTGCGTTCCATCAGCTACTATATAGTTAGTTTACGTTTCGTGTGAGTGCTTTCCCGATTTCCATTTTCGTGCCTTTTTGCTCGTTACTTTGCGTGCGTTCGCTCGATAACGAGATGTTGCGGAATCCAGCGAGAGAACGGGCTGTTTATGGTCTTGGAGTTCTGGCTATTGCTCAAGCCCGGACCAGGACCAGGAAGAGGAGGACTGTTTGGACCAAAAATTGGTTGCTTCATCGGGACCAATTTTCACATATGGCATTGCTGAGGGAGCTGCAAGAAAATAATCCGAATGATTTTCGGAACTATCTTCGGATGTCAGATGCCTGCTTCCAGCGTCTTCTAAACTTGCTGTCCCCATATATTAGCAAGAAGGACACCTGTATGAGGCCTGCTATTCCTGCAGAGCAACGGCTCATAGCCACTTTGCGATATTTGGCGACAGGGAGAAATCTACAGGACATAAAGTTTACTACTGGGATCTCTCCCCAGGCTCTGGGACACATAATTCTGGACACTTGCTGTGCCATTATTCAAGTCCTGCAGAAGGACTATATTCGGGTAAGTTTTTTTCTTTGTTTTCACATTTGATACACTTCATGATTTCTCCAAAATATTTTATTAGTACTTTGTCTTATTTGTATATATTATGTTATTGTCTACCCTCTGGTGTGACAGTCACAAAAACCCAAGTCGGTTGCAACCTGATCCTTCCTTGGTTCACCATATTGGTCCCATGGAAAAGGAGAGAGTTCTTACCACTTGCCAAGCTTTAAGCATTTAACATTATCTACACAAAATGTATTTAATCTGCCACCAGAGGGAGTCATGAAGCATATTATTTGCTCTGCTTCTTAAAGGGTCACTAAAGGAATTTTTTTTTTTAGCTGAAATGATTGTTTACAGGGCATAGAGACATAATAGTTAACTGATTCCTTTTAAAAATGATTAAAAATAGATAAAAAAACAATCATATTATGTGCCTGCAGTGTAGTTTCGTTTTTGCTGTTGTTTCCTGGTTCTCTGATGTACAGAGAGCCACTAGAGGGCAGTCAGCCAATAGAGAGCAGTGATACTTTGTCTAAAACTCCTCAGCACCAATCCAGTTTCGTTTTACACACAATAATCACATTAGTGACCACCGTGAGAAATCTCCCAGCACTGTGGTTATCAGGAAACAGGCAACCAGGAAGTGTCCAGAACAGAGAGGATTTACAGCAACATTAAAAGCAAAAACGAACAATGAGGACATGAAACCAGGACTGCAGTAAGGTAAAGGAAGCTATTTAGCTAAAAAAAATATTTCCTTTAGTGACCCTTTAATTGTTATTCCACAAATGTTTGGATATATTTTAGTGTTCTCTTGCCCCTATAATGTATGTTTTCAAAATGCTGATAATATTTTGTGCTCAAGTCTTAACTAATTTTTCTTTGCTTCACTCCACAGTTTCCTTCAAACCCTGAGGAATGGCAGGATGTTGCAGCCCAGTTTGCCAATCAGTGGAATTTTCCGAACTGTGGGGGTGCCATTGATGGCAAACATGTCCGAATTGTTCCTCCACCGGCCTCAGGCTCTTTTTTTTATAATTATAAGGGCTTTAACAGCATAGTTCTGCTTGCTATTGTTTCAGCAAATTATGAGTTTTTATATGTTGATGTCGGTATGAATGGTTGTCATTCCGATGGAGGTGTCATGGCTCATACCGAATTCTATCAGCGTCTTACGTCTGGCACCTTACATTTGCCACCTGCGCAGGACAACGTGGAGGGCCTCAACTTTGTATTTGTGGCAGATGAGGCGTTTGCTCTTGGGGAACATCTTTTGAAGCCCTTTCCAATGAGGAACCTCACTCGTGAGCAACGGATATATAACTACAGACTATCTCGTGCCAGAAGGGTGGTTGAAAACGCCTTTGGCATTTTGTCATGTCGTTTTAGGCTTTTTCTGACTGCCATTCACTTGGCGGAATACAAAATAAATCATGTGGTTTTGTGCTGCTGCATCCTCCATAATTTTCTACGGAGGAATGCTGCTAACTACATAGGTTCCGGGCATACTGATGACCCCTCAGGTGGACGTCCAGCTGAAGATGCAGTGATGCCAGCCCTGCAACAAACTAGACCTGCTGTCTCCTCCCAGAATGCCCGTCTGGTGCGGGAGCAATATATGGAGTATTTTGTGGGTAGAGGGGCAGTGCCTTGGCAGCAAGATGTCCTTTAGTTTTTTGTGAACCTTTATGATGTTCCTTTTGAAAACCTTAAATTCGTTTCCAAGATGCTGTTATGTTTGTTTATTACTATTATTTTACTGATTAATAAAATGTTGCTGTGATTACCATTAAATATTTTAAAACAACCAAATGTTTAATTAGCCTTTCTAAAGTTACAAACAGCTATGTGTATTATTATTATGCCTTTTGTTTCTGATACACACCTTTTCCATATGCAAATATACTGGTAGTAGTGATCAGATAAATAATAATCCACAAAATGTTTCAAAAAATATATTTGTTCAATCCTGCACAATCCAATGTCACTTTTTGGCAGTTTACAAAATCAAAAAACATTGGTAGTTCAGGAATAACACAATTGTGTATTTTTTGGGTTAAATGCTAAACATGCATCTTTTCAAACTCAGCCCTAGACATTGAAAACTTTTTTACATCAAAATTTTTCCTTTTTCAGCTTTCTTCACGCAACAAATAAAAAATTACCAATGTAAATGTCTGTCCAGATGCACTTTTGTTCATTCTGTGTTCCATTTTTGGGTGTGGCAAAAATGCATGCACAGTGGTCTCCATGCGCCCCGTGGGTTGTGGTTGGCTGTAGCTCCCAACATGTAGTTAGCCTTATCACCGGAAACGGACTACCATGTTGTGAGCTAGAGCCGACCGGAACCATAATGGAGTGCATGTCAAACCCTGTGCCTGCATCTTTGTCGCATACAAAAATGCACACCAAAATGAATGGAACTGCGTCTGATGTGAACTGACCCTTAGCACAGTCTTTAGCAACTCTCCTTCTCCTGGTGCAATCCCAGGGTCAGAATGACAAGTTGTTCCACTTTTGTCCTCGATACATTGGGCATTTCTATATGTGCATTTTTGTCAGATTTTAAGGTCAAGCCCTTAAAATATTACAAAATGACATTTGTAGGCACCAGGAGAAGAAGAGTGGATAAACACTCAGCTGAGACCCTGAAATCACACATAAAGATAGTCATTTTGTGGTAATGACCAACCATTAAAACTTTTTTTTTGGAGAAAAAAGTCAGATTTTACAAAATGTGCGTAGTGCAAATAGAATTAGTGCAAATTCTTTGAATTATCACAAACTGAGCATGTGCAAACAAGGCTAATTACAAATATTTCCATGATAAAACCTTGAACACGAGGGAACATTTGTAATTATAAAACAACGATAGAAAAAAACTAAAATTTTGCTAACAGGTCGTAATAATCCCGGATTCGTCTCTGAACACCAGTGGCAGCCTCCTTGAGATTTTCCAGCTCTGTCATTGCCTGCAGCATATCAGCACTGATCCGACCAATAGTGCATCCTGGTAGTTGGTGGCCTTGGAAAAAGACAAAAATGTATTATGTGTTTGATGGTGAAGTGACTGAGGCAATCCCAAAATAAAGGAAAATTTTACAATGGGGTCTATTTTCTTGAAATACTTACCTAAACCTAGACACTCAATTAGTCCTAACAACCTTTTTCATCTTCATAATACACCTACACTACTAGTGAATGTACACACTACAGATAATACTCTGTAAATCTTGGGCCAGGTGCATATCCATGTGTCTTCAAATGCATCTACCTAAACACCACTGCCACCTCTCCCTTCTACATGCTCAAATGTTGAATACACTAAATAATTTGCTATTGTGGTGTAGGCGTGTGTGGTGTGGACCTAGAAAAAAAAAAACAGGTGTTGATTTTGCAAGGCACATGTTCCAAAAACTTACTGGGGCAAACAACAACCTCCGAAGGCTCATCTTGCATTTCTTGCACTCCTTCACCCTCAGCATATCTGGTGTCTGGGGATGTGCTGTCGACTGGTGGCTCTTTGCTGGGTCCGGCACTATCCTCCAAATCCTGCAAAGGTTGGTGTTGAGCACACTCACAATCCTCTAAAATGAAAGAATAAATCATCTATGAATCCTTGCCAAAATTACATTATATTAACATAATCACATGTGCTGCTTTTAAAGTACACCAACCTTGCCCTGGTGAACCAGTTTGCGCCACACTAGTGTACTACACTATGCATTATTACAATAAACGCAATGCTAGGCAACAGGAGTATGATGTCATATAAAATGTATGAAGACATGTCTATATCTAGGCCACATTAAACAACTCAGGCAGATGGCACCCATCACTCTTGTTTGCTATGGCAATATGGTTTATATGATGTGAAATCTAGCAGGCGTGACTCTGTGTGACTCTGATCCCCAGGGCCTCTCCTCTACCCATCTCTACCCTGTAAATGCGTCATTAATGGTCAGTGATGAGCCACGCATCTAACATAAAGTGTAATGTACCCCTTAAGTTCAGTCCTGACACCATGGCGTTTGTCCTATCTCTAAACACCCCTGTCACTGGCAAAAGCACATAAGCATTTTTATTAACTTACGTTTTGGGGCAGATTTGGGGCCTGTTGTCTCCCCTGTTCTCTCCCCTGTTGGAGCCCGGCCAAGGGAAGCCTCCCTTTGTCCCCTGTGGTGTCTTTCTCTGTGCCTTTGTCCTGTTGAAAAAATTAGAATACAGTATATTAAGGATTTGCCAAAAGTAGCCAAGACATAATAAAAACTTTACAATTGTAATGAACTGCTTTTAAACTTCCATTAACTTCTTCTGTAGGCCCCACCAGAAAAAGAAATCATTAAATTTCATCCATCTATAATGTACAGACAAATAATTCTCAAATTACATGTACTTACTTCTTTTGATAATGGTGCGGTGAATGGCTTCTAAATTTTCTTGCTCTCTGTGCTTCAAATCTGACCATCGTTTGCGGATTTGGTCTTTCGTTCGTTGGATACCATAATCTCCTTCCAATACCGCGAGGACCTTCTCCAGAACCCAGTCTTTATGGCTGTTGGGCCTATCATAATTTTCGAGTTTACAATCGTAATCGTACTTCTCAAAGATGCGAACCATCTCCATCATCTCCCCCTTGCTCATGGGGGTGGCCTTGTGTTTTCTATAAACGCCTCCACTGCGGGGCCTATTCGTTTTCGTGGGTTCCGCCATCACATTCTCCCTCACACATCCCAGAATGTCGCATGAAGAAAAAGGATTGTGGTCCCGCCCCAGCGTCATGACGCACGTAGAGCGAAGCTTCACGCATGCGTAGGCTATATAAATCAAGAACGAGCGCTCGATGTCACGGACGCATGCACGAACCTAACGGAACGACTCTACGTGCAGCCGAAGGTCTACGCGGAACGAAGGTAGGTGAATACATTGGGACACTAGTGGTTACTGCATGATTTAGCTTAGAGCAAACAGAGATTGTATAAGCAGGTTAGGAAGTTACAGCAAGCACTTATTGGTCGTATTGTATCCTTTATTGCAGATATCTCATCCAAAAAATGCCGAAAGCAAAGGGTGGAAAGCTTAATTCCAAAGCATTCATCACTGCTTTTATTGATCTCTATAGATCACACACATGTCTGTGGCAGGTCACCAATAAAGACTACTCCAATAAAAATAAAAGGCAGGCAGCAATTGATGAACTGGTGGCAGAAGCAAAGACTGTGTACCCCAGGGCCAACGAGACCCAAATAAAAGCAAAAATTGGGAGCCTGAGGAGCACTTTTAAGAGGGAGCTCAAGAAGATTGAGTGTTCAAAAAGATCGGGAGCGGCAGCAGATGATGTTTATGTGCCCAAGCTATGGTACTTCAGCAGCCTGATGTTTTTAAAGGACCAAACAGAGCCAAGAAAACATCTGTCCACACTTGCATCCGCATCAGCAGAGGCCACAGATACTGAGGCTGAACCAACTCAGGATGAGGAGGAGGAGGAGGAGGAGGAGGAGGAGGAGGAGCTCAGCTTGACACAGGTATAGTATTCCTGAAAATATGTGCATTCAGATATACTATGATCAGTGGCGTTGCTAGGGGGGTGACATGACCAGAGGTGTAGGGTGCTGTGTAATGTAAAGGGGTCCAGAGGTGTAGGGTGCTGTGTAATGTAAAGGGGTCCAGAGTTGTAGGGTGCTGTGTAATGTAAAGGGGTCCAGAGGTGTAGGGTGCTGTGTAATGTAAAGGGGTCCAGAGTTGTAGGGTGCTGTGTAATGTAAAGGGGTCCAGAGGTGTAGGGTGCTGTGTAATGTAAAGGGGTCCAGAGGTGTAGGGTGCTGTGTTATGTAAAGGGGTCCAGACGTGCAGTTGTGGAGAGGGGTACACAGTAGTAAAAAAATGATATTGAAGGATGCAGAGGTATGCAGGGGGCACAGTGGGGTGTTTTTACATTTTAACGTGTGGGGGGGGGGGGGTGCCAGATATTGGATCTGCCCCGGGTGCCAAATGCTCTAGGTACGCCCCTGACTATGATGTTAATGTGTTGTTATGATGGCAAGAAAAAAAAAATGATGCTCCTTTTTCAGACACAGGACGTTGCCAGCCAAGAAGAGGCTGGACCCAGCAGACAGTCCACACAATGTAGAATCCCTACACTGAACCCTCCTAGGAAAAGGGCCAAGAAGAGGCAACATCTGGATGATGCCACGGCTGAATTTCTAAGTAGGGCCACATCGGTCATCACCACAGCACCCGATAGTGCAGAAGGGTTTGGCTGTTTTATAGCAAACAAACTACGGGAAATTGATGCCGATCAAAGGGAGCTATGTGAGGGGATCATGGTCCAGCTCCTTAGCAAGGCCAGGAAACGGGAGCTAAACCCTAATTCCCATGTCTGTGATATAGATCACACACCTCCAGCCAATGTACAACAGGCCTACCAACAACAGACAGCCTACCAACCCCAGACAAGCTTCCAAGCACACCCAGCCTACCCACACCAGCCAACCTACCCACACCAGCCAGCCTACCCACACCAGCCAACCTACCCACCCCAGCCAACCTACCCACCCCAGCAAGCCCACCCACCCCAGCAAGCCGAGCCACACCAGCCAACCTACCCACCCCAGCCAACCTACCCCCCCCAGCAAGCCCACCCACCCCAGCAAGCCGAGCCACACCAGCCAACCTACCCACCCCAGCCAACCCCCCCCCCCCCAGCAAGCCCACCCACCCCAGCAAGCCGAGCCACACCAGCCAACCTACCCACCCCAGCCAACCTACCCACCCCAGCAAGCCGAGCCACACCAGCCAACCTACCCACCCCAGCCAACCTACCCACCCCAGCAAGCCCACCCACCCCAGCAAGCCAACCCACCCCAGCAAGCCAACCCACCACAGCAGCATGGGGGTCAGTGGCCAACTCAGAGCCCCGATTTTAGGGGATACTAATTTATATTGAAATATCTATGATTTTGAACATATTTTTGCTATTATTTGTAGTTGAGTATGTATTTTTTTGTTTGGCTTAACAAAAAATGCTCGAATTATGGCATAAAATCTTTATTTTTAATATATTATTGTTTTTTGTATTGTGGTGGGAGTGTTAAAAATTATAACGCTTCAGCTGATGAGGTGTGAAGTGTGGAGAGTGTTGGCCAGTTTGGTATGCAGAAATATCAGCCTGTTGAAGTACCACAGCCTGGGCACAAATATGTCTGCTGCTGCTGCTCCCCATCTTTTGGAGACCACAATCTTCTTGGGCTCCTTATATTTTAGTTAATGCTCAGGTCCCCAAGTTTGGAGATTCTAACCTAATTTATGTATGCCCTGGGGTACAGAGGCTTTGCCAAGTCAACCAGTTCTTCAATTGCTGCCTTCCTGTTGTTTTGTATTTGGATCTGTTATTATTTTTCCCATTTTTTGCAAAATAAAATGATGATGCTAAAAACTTGTGGATTATGTGTGGAAAGTCAAATGTAAGTTTGTGAGTAGGCAGGCCCTTTGCTAAAATTGAAGGGACATAAATAGAGTAGTTATTACTTTGCCCAGCATAAAGAATTGGGGATATTTTTTGGTTTTGAATTTCAAATAAATAAGAAAAAAAAGGCTGGATTCATATCCAGAAAATACACTAATCCAAAGTAAATACATTTGTTTTTAATCCGTCCGCATCACCAGTTGAGCAGATGTACATATTAGGACATTCTAAAGAAAAAAAGAATATGCGCTGCTATTTGAGATTTCGAAACTTGCCACGTGACGAATGAGCATTTTCGAATACGAACGCTAGTTTTACTAGACAGCTGGCTTCCGGGTGCTCTTTATTTCGGGGCATGCGCATTTAGCTTTTTTTGAAAAGTCCGATGGTTTTCTGTACACACGGTCGCACTTTGCACAATCGGACTTTTCAGAACAGAAAGTTGGTCCGTTCACAGACCCAACTTTTTGTCCGATTGAAGCCAAAAAAGTTGGTCCGATGGAACGTACACACGGTCGGAGAAATTTGAAAAGTGCCGGATTTTGAAGTTGGTTGGCCGAAAATCCGACCGTGTGTACGGGGCTTTAGGATAAGGTAAGGCGTATAAGACGACCCCCGACTTTTAAGAAGATTTTAAGGGGTTAGAAAGTCGTCTTGTACGCCGGAAAATACGGTACATATTTTTTCACTGAAACTTCCCTCCTAAAGTGAATGTGTGTGTTATACGCCGATAAATACGGTATATCCAAATAACACGTCCACGCTCATCTCTTCACCACACACAGCCACAAAGGCAAGATAATTTGTGATGGGCAGTGTATTAGTACTCAAACTAACACACTTAGACCAAATTTTAATGGTTCAAAGAATGTCAGGCAAAATGGTCGGCCCTCACCCATGTTCACTTCATCAAATCTGGCCCTCTTTGAAAACAGTTTGGACACCCCTGATCTAGACAAAATCATAAAGGTTTTCAAATGGAATTAGCTGACTTAATGACGGCAAGAAAGAATGTTGTGATTACGTTTTTTTTTTTTTCAGAATTTCTATATGAATATTAAAAACAAAATCTAACCGTGTAGGACCAGCTTAACTTCAGACATTGGCGCTTTATGATGCCCAACGGTAGCTAATCAAGAGGCTGGGAAAAAGCAATTAATATAATAAATGTATACATAAACACACCATGAATGTGTTGACACATCCCGAATTTGGTGTGGAACAGGACAAGAAGACATTGATAAATGGCAAGGATATGATGTCATGAGTGATTAATGACTGCTGAGCACATCTAAACCTGGTTCCTGCAGTGTAGGGTTAGTAGTACCACTATCTGGGGGTGAATTATCATCAGTTTGCGAGCAGTTAGTAAAACACTTTGCTTTTTACATCAATCATTTGATGATGTTGCTGTCTGATTCTGTTCTGCTGGTACTGCTCTGTGTATAATAGAAAGTAGTAACATTTCCATATATTGTAAACTGAAAAACTTCCTACCTAAACAAAGCAAAAATGGGACAAAGTGGGATGAGCAAAATGTAGAATGTGTTTTCCGTAAAAATGGGTCATTCTGGAAAAATGCATTGGAGTTAGTAGGGAAGTTGAAAATAAAGTAAAGTAAACTCCCTTAAAGTGGAGGTTCACCCAAAAAATAAATTTTTAACATTACATTCAGCCGAGTTGTCCTAATGACAATCGGCTGTTTTTTTTCCCCTGTACATACCGACTTTCACCGTCGCTTCCGGATATGTCTTCTGCAGGACTGGGCGTTTCTATCTGGTTGACAGTCTTCTGGCCGTCGCATACTGCGCGTCACGAGTTGCTGTAAGAAGTCGAACGTCGGTGCGCAGGCGCCGTATAGAGCCGCACCGACGTTCGGCTTCTTTCGGCAACTCGTGACGCGGAAGCCTGTCAACCAGATAGGAACGCCCAGTCCTGAAGAAGACATACCCGGAAGCGGCGGTGAAAGTCGGTATGTACGGAAAAAAAAACAGCCGATTGCCACTAGGACAACTCGGCTGAATGTAATGTTAAAAATTGATTTTTGGGTGAACCCCGCTTTAAATGATTTTCACCTATAGGAAAGCCTATAATAAGGCTTACCTATAGGTACAGTAAATATCTCCTAAACGTGCCGTTCCTTCAGAGCCGTGCTGTAAACAGTGATTCTTGCGTGCATGACGTCATCGCTGGCTTGGGCATTTATATCACCGAAGTCCACAAACCCGGAAGAAAGTTTGGGTGAGGATGGAAGCGCCTTCAGCAGTGACAGAGCGCCGCTAGAGGCCTTAATTTTCAGGTAAGTATGTCTGTTGTGCTAGTAGGTGATGCCTACTAGCACATTATGACCTAAACTGCCCGGTGCCCATCCTTTTTTTTTTTTATGCAGTCTACTACGGCTTTAAGGTGGTTTACAAAAAAATGAGCCCCAGCTGCAATTTTAACATTCACCCAAGCAGCATTTTAAAACAGCAGCCCTTCTCAACACTGGAACCACCAGCTGTCAATGACAGTCAGGGTTCGGCGCTAAGCCCAGGAGCTGAAACAATCCAGTCCTTTTGATGGTTCTACAGATTGTTCCATAGGAGTATGCAGTCGAAGCAAATGTAAACTGTGGTGTTTATATCAGGAGTGTTGTGATGTCACATGTTATGTCTTTGCACTTCCTGTCAGTACGGAGTCTCAAGCAGAGCCATATAAGTCCAGAAAAAACTATCTATAATACAAAACGTAAAAGATATAGTGGTAGAAATCTAAAGACAGGTATTTGAACCCACTTCCGGCCACACAGTCTGCGGGTAGACTGCGGGCAGGACGTCAGATCCCCAAATCCCCCCCCCCCCCCCCCCGTTGTGTTCTGGGAAACACACGGCTCCCAGAACACAGCGGGGACCAGTGAGCACGGTGCACACGACTCTCGCAGGCGCCGTAGGGAACGGGGCAATGCTTCACTTCCTGGTTCCCTCACAGAGGATGGCGGTGGGGGCAGCAGAGTGACGAATGATCGCTCGTCCTCTGCTGCCGACGGCGCTGGACTCCAGGACAGGTAAGTGTCCCAGTATTAAAAGTCAGCAGCTGCAGTAATTGTAGCTGCTGGCTTTTAATATATTTTTTTCGGGTGGAGATCCGCTTTAACCTACACGGTTAAGGAGATATTTGCAAGAAAGACGGCACCGATGTCTACAGCGTCTGCGCGCCGTAGACACCGGTGCTGTTTCTGAAAGGGATCAGGCCTTCCCTGACGGCTCCTGTCATCGCGGCTCTGGCCAGTCACAGCACCGCAGCCGCAATACAAGGAAGTCACTCTGGGAGAGATGGCGGCGGTGAAGGAGAGGAACGAGGACTGCTGCGGGGGCTTTGATCTCAGGTGAGTAATTCATAATGAGCTAGTATGCTATGCATACTAACTCATTATGCCTTTGTCTTGCAGGGTGTATTTTTTTTTCTTATTGTGGGTTTACTTCCTCTTTAAAAAAGGAACCTTTTTTAATTTTCCCCATTATATCTTTTAAGTTTTGTATTGTACATTATTTGTTTTGGGACAGATAAGGATCTGCCCGGTGAGGTGTGGCATGCGCCAGATTAACTAAGGAGAAAGACCTAATTCAGGTCTATCTGCACCACTCACCGTATCTGCATCCCCATTTCATTATTGACGCACCCCGCACCCCCCAGCCGGAAAAAACACAATAGCTCCACAGGAGTCATTCTCCCGTTAACACTGACTGTTGATGGGGAAATCAAGCAGATAAGAAAATAAAGGGAAAAAATCGTATTATGTTAAAACTGTCTAAAAGTAAGAAAATAAAATTTAAGTGTAAAAAAAATCTACCTTTCTAAAAAAACTGAATATATTTAAAAGGTTCTAGCAAAAAAATCAATAAAAAAATCAGTAAAGATATCTTTTAAATGCAAAAAGTATAGCAATTTTTTGTGAAACATAATTATTCAATAATTATTTTTTATAACCTACCATCCAATTAGGGTTTAGATATACTAAAATATGGATATAATAAATGTAATCTCTCTACACTTATCATGATGTCAAATTAGTATTACCTGGCCCCTTCTCAGTGATTGAGATGTAGATACCCTGTTGTGTAGACTGTCAATCAGGACAACAGTGAATAATCTCGTACTGACATGCCCTTCAGATAACTGAGAGAAAAAACAGTAAAGTATAGAGTTATCAAGAAAGTGGTAAAGTAAATACTGAGACCTCCTTGTGGTAACTGCAAGTTTAAGGTCAATTCTGGTGTTTAAACACAACTATTCTTCATAGAAATTTGTTCAGATTAGATTATTTGAAGTGGATTGCTAACAGCATGATCTGGATTTGACAGTTCTCTGGTCTTGTATTAAGAAACAATAATCAGAAGGTCTTTAATAAAGAAACACTTCCGTGTTAGCCAGCTTTTTGCTCTCATTTCTTGATTTCAATATAGAAACCCCCAAGTCATCATGGTAAGATGTTCCACAATAAAATAAATTGTATAAATTCTCTATATGTAGCACTATCCTCGCAGGAGCTGCTTGGTAGATTGGGTTCTCTTGGTGAACGACTTCATCCCCTCTGACATGCCAGGTTAAGCAAAGAGGATATTTCACTAGCTCAAGTATAAATATCCTGCATACACTACAGTTCAGTATCAAGAAGCAAACACTAGACTGGTTGGGAATAAAACAATTGGTTGTATTGTAACGGATCAAAGTAGATGGCAATATGTGCATATAGGAATAAGTAGAATGTAAGTAAAACACAATTTCCTAGACAAAAAAAACACTATTACGTAGAAGTTTAGAATTTACAATATGGTGACAGGCAATTATTACAACAGTGGGCAACAAACAAGTAACTGGGCAACTTCTTCAATATTCTGGCAACAAATCGTTAATCATTGCAGTATGTGGGTAAAAAACAGGCAATAGTTACAATACATTGGCAAAAAACTGCCAACTGTGACCATACATACATAATAAATTGAAAATCGTAACAATATGTGAACAACAATGATCAACCATGACAATACACATATAATAACAATGACAATAAATGGAACACAGTCTGTATCCCACTACACTTTATTTTACTCCTGGTTTCCAGGACACACCATACTGGGATCTCCATCGCTCTCTGGCTACATACATTCTCAAAGCCTGTCAAAATGACTGCTCACCTCTGATGTTTAGCCTGGAAAAGCAGCTCTCCCAGCATAATCAGCAGCACTTTGCTGTCAGCGTGACAGCTAGCCCTGCTCTGTATCAGGAGCTCTGTGTATTACTGATACTGTAAGCACAGCCAAACCTGCATCAAAGGGACAACACTTTGATATCTTTGTATTGGGCTCAAGAGGACCTTGTCCTGGCACTGTCCTGCTGTAGCACCCAGCCGTTTTCAATTTTTTTTACCCCAAAAGAACTCTTTAAATATTGGACTTATGTAATATTGGACCTAGAAATGTGCAGGCACCATCAGGTGAGAGTGTGTCTTTTAAAGGAATTTTTTTTTTTTTTTTGCTGAAATGACTGTTTATTGGGTATAGAGACATACAAGTTAACTGATTCCTTTTAAAAATGATTAAAAAATTGAATTTAATCTATCATATAATGTGCCTCTAGTTTCACTTTCGGTTTTAAAGGTACATACATGAAGTTCCGGGTGAGAGGTGAGTCGGGAAGACACACAGAACAAAAACAAACAAATCCAGGGCAGTGTTTTGTTTTTAAAATGAATCTGATTGGTTCTGAGGAGTTTTAGACACACAGTAATGACAGCTTAGACCACCGTGAAAATCTCCCAGTATCATGGTTATAAGGAAACAGGCAACCAGGAAGTGTGGAGATCACAGCAGAATTACAGCTACTTCAAAGCAAAAACGAACAATGAGGACATGAAACCAGGACTGCAGTAAGGTAAACGAAGCTATTTAGCTAAAAAAAAAAAATCCTTTAGTGACCCTTTAATTTTGGTTGGTCTCCGCCATTAACATTATGAGTGTTGAAACAATGTATTTCATTATTATATTTGTTTATTTGTTCTTTTCTACAATGTTATGTTACATTTGCAGTTTCTCTTTATCTGTATTATTTTGTATTCCTTGGTTGTCATTGTATTTTTTCAGAACTTACAGTGCCTTGAAAGTGCAATACTAGGTGAGAGTGAAATACCAACACCACATTGTACTCACCAGATCCTGAGCTGCATAGGAGCAGAAAACAACGCATACAGTGCCTTGAAAAAGTATTCATACCCCTTGAAATGTTCTATTATTTTGTCATGTTACAACCAAATACGTAAATGTATTTTTTGGGGATTTTATGTGATAGACTGTTAGATTTTAAATTCATTAATAGTTTTATGTGATAAATGTTTCTGAATCATTGGTTTAAACATGGTAGCTTTTGAGGACAGACAAAGTCAGTTACAGGAGGACACTCGGAGGACACTACACCTGTTGTAGTCTACATCTATTCTTGAAGTCTACGTCAAAACAGTGGGTGGAGATGTTACTTAAAAATACACAAGTGGGTGTTACGTTTATCACCAACCTTCCATGGAGCTAATCTATATATGAATTATGCTTAGCTTGGCTTTTAAACCTGTATAAGTATGTGGTGTGCGTAGTTAGCTAGGAAGCCTTAGGGTCACGACCCTACAGAGAAGATGGGGATAGGAAGGTCCAATCTGCTGGAAGGGACCTTTCCCAGCAGAGACAGATCGTACCATCATAACATCTATTTCCTCCTTCTGTAACTTTCTGAAGTATCAACCTACCATGATGTTTTACCAGCTGTAACAATGTAAGCATTGACTGTTTGTTTGCTGTCCTGTCTTTGGAAGAATAAACATCGTATAATGAAGGAAACCTGAGTCTGTATATTGGGAACCAACAACGCCTGGGATGAAGGAGAGTTTTGACATATCGCATGACACGTGTTAGAAAATGTCCTCTCTCTCACCCATTTAACATAGACCAACACAAAGTGGCACATAATTGTGAAGTGGAAAGAAAATGATAAATGGTTTTCAAAGGTTTTTACAAATAAATATGTGAAAAGTGTGGTGTGCATTTGTATTCAGCCCCCCTGAGTCAATACTTTGTAGAACCCCCTTTCACTGCAATTACAGCTGCAAGTCTTTTTGGGGATGTCTCTACCAGCTTTGCACATCTAGAGAGTGACATTTCTGCCCATTCTTCTTTACAAAATAGCTCAAGCTCTTTTAGATTGGATGGAGAATGTCTATGAACAGCAATTTTTAAGTCTTGCCACAGGTTCTCAATTGGATTTTGGTCTGGACTTTTACTGGGTTATTCTAACACATAAATATTCTTTGATCTAAACCATTCCATTGTAGCTCTGGCTGTATGTTTAGGGTCATTCTCCTGCTGGAAGGTGAACCTCCGCCCCAGTCTCAAGTCTTTTTCAGACTCTAACAGGTTTACTTCTAAGATTGCCCCGTATGTGGCTCCATTCATCTTCCCATCAACTCTGACCAGCTTCCCTGACCCTGCTGAATAAAAGCATCCCCACAACATGATGCTGCCACCACCATGTTTCACAGTGGGGATGGTGTGTTCAGGGTGATGTGCAGTGTTAGTCTTTCGCCACACATAGCGTTTTCCTTTTAGGTCAAATGTTCCATTTTGCTCTCATCTGACCAGAGCACCTTCTTCCACTTGTTTGCTGTGTGCCCCACATGGCTTTTCGTAAAACTGCAAATGGGATTTCTTATGACTTTCTTTCAACACTGGCTTTCTTCTTCTTTCATAAAAGCCAGATTTTAGTTAATGGGGCTGAATACAAATGCACACCACACTTTTCAGCTATTTGTTTGTAATAAAATAGTAAAACCATTTATCATTTTCCTTTCACTTCACAACTATGTGCCACATCACATAAAATCCCAATAAAATACATTTACATTTTTGGTTGTAACATGGCAAAATGTGGAAAAATTTCAATGGGTATAAATACTTTTTCAAGGCACTGTACCCATTATATTCAACCCCCTGAAGAAAATGTTGACAGTTGAAATGTGTTGAAGTTCATCTCTTCACTTAAATTCCTTTGATTAGTGGATATTGGTTGATCCTGGATGAGATCATTATTTTCATTTCAATCCTTCATCTAACTTTTATATTTGCACCATCAGGTGAGGGGTTAATCAACCCCAGCTTAAGGAACCCCTAGCAACCTTTGGAGGAACTCTAGGGTTCCAATGAAGTCTGGCTGGGAATAGCTGCATTCAACTTTTATGGACAGTCTCATAGACTAAAAATAGGTGTAGGAAGCCAAAGGGGATTTCCCAAAGTGTTCACCCATAGTAGCTGTTTACATAACAACCTGTCTACCATATTCAGGCTCATCTTCCTAGTCTTGCTGCATATAGAGACTTAGAAGCTAACAATGGCGTTGGCCCAATTTAAAATGAAGTTTGCATTTGAAGCTGAACCTTGTGATCTAACTTGGATTGTATATGAAACATTCACCTCTATAGTGATCACTATAAAAATGAAAGATTTTTGTACTTTTCCATGACCATAACCTAGGTGAGGTATTTCAGAAAGACTGCCCTTACTTAAATAAATGCTTGTGCATTTGTTTGCAGAACTTGTAAAGAACAACTATGTAAACCAGTCACTATTTAAATGTTTCTGGCGCTAGCATCAAAGGGCAACTTCTAACAACAAAAGTAGTGACATGTGAAAAGCAGGATCAAGTATAATGATTGTCAAGTGATAAACATATACTGTAGACGTCACTAACTAGTATCAGACTGCTGTGTATGTTGGAGCATCTTGCATGCTCCTGCATTGTTAGTGTTTTCCCCCGTGTAGCTCCCTCAATCCTGTATCATCTCCAGCCTTAGAGTCATTTGCCAGGCGACAGGCCCTGCTCTTGTGAAAATGCCTCCTCTGCATCTAACCTAACGGCTGCACTCCTCTTGATGCTAGGGACTCTGAGCATTTTGATAGATCTATCTACACTGGATCTATATTTTATTACTCTGACCCTTGACTCTGACCCAAGCTTACCTGCTTTCATCTCCTTAGGAATCATGCTTACCTAGGTGTATGCAGCATCAGTCCGATGACTCATCTGTCCCCTGCCGACTCCTACACTGAGGACCGAGCGATCAAATACCACTTATCACTCAGTTCTCAGTGCTCCCTGAGTAGAGAGTTGGTGAGTGTAAGTCACCGCTGTCTGCTCTGCCCCCCCCCCCTCCACACACACTCAATGGAGCGCTGGGCTGCGGAGGAGGTGGAATTGGCTGTCTTAGGCCTTGTACACACGGTCGGACCAAACCGATGTGACTGGTCCGTCAGACCGTTTTCATCAGTTCACCTCTGAAGTGGCCGTACGGCCTGATATGTGTACACACCGTCAGTCCAAAATCCGATCGGGTCAGAACGTGGTGACGTCAAACACACGACGTGCTGAATAAAACGAAGTTCAATGCTTCCAAGCATGCGTCGACTTGATTCTGAGCATGCGCAGGTTTTGAACCAATGCTTTTCTGTACTAACCATCGGTTTGGTCCGATGGGGCAGCGGTCCATCGGTTCGGTTTTGAAGCATGTTTTAAAATTTTGGACTGAAGGAAAACAGACCGATGGCCTATACACACGGTCGGTTTGGTCCGATGAAACTGAACTTCGGTTCATTCTCATCGGTTCGGTCAGACCGTGTGTACGGGGCCTTAGAGATCTCAAAGGCTCCCTGAGAGGCTGAGCTGAGTGCCAGTCCAGGCATGTGAGTGGATCCCGACCATATTGTCACAATCCTTCCCTAACCTGGATTGGCTTTGTGACAACAGCCGACAGCGGGCTTTAGCCTACTGTCTGCTCAAAAACGGGTCACAGGAGTGTAGAACGAACTGCAATCATGTGATCCAGGAGATGTACAGCTAAACAAACTTTGGCTATGCTATTCCTTTAATGACAATGATGCCATTTTTTTTTCCACCCATACTTCAACTTTAAATCTGTGTAAATTCTGAAAGTTGCAGTGTAGAGAAGTATGGCTTATGTTTTCTAGCCTGCCAGAAAGCAACAATCTAGCTGGCTGATGTATCAGCAAATCCACTTTGCTTTGCTCAAGTTCTTACAAACCAGCCCCATCATGAACAATAGTTTATTTCAAAAACACTACACCCCTGCATTGAATTGCCCTCCACTGCATTCCATCGCTCAAAAATACATTGTGGATAGCTTTGTGTGCCTGGTGGGTGGACCTACTCGGCTTAGTTATGAGCTGTATATATGAAGAATAAATGTTTTTTAATTGCTTCTTTATCAGTATTCTCAAGTGCGAAAGCACACATGTTAGCGTTTTCTTTAGAAACAGATGAGGTGTAATGAGTAATATCAGGACAACAACACATTCTGATTTCTCCAGCGCTCGGTTGAAACAGTAAAAAAAGCAAACAGTGAAAATAAATAGTCATTAGCCATTGAAGTTTGAACAGGTGTCGAACACAAGGAGGGTACGGTGGCCCATTCTGCAACATTTATGAAATAGTTAATCCAAAGTAAACTGCGACCTTCTTCAAACCTACTTTTGCTTTTTGTTAGGATTATAAATTGCAAAAAGTAAATAGCAGCCACTGACCAGGAATAAGTCAATGTTTGGAGGACATGAAAGGAGCTTTCACAACTGTCATAAAAAAATTGCACTTGAAGTTCTTTTTTTTTCCAAAGAACAGAAACCTGTTATAAAATTTTATAGGTAAATGTTATAAAGATAACTATAATCTATGTTATGTTATGTTATGTTGTGTTATGTTATGTTATGTTAGAACTAGTAAAATACAGTATCTCACAAAAGTGAGTACACCCCTCACATTTTTGTAAATATTTTATTATATCTTTTCATGTGACAACAGTGAAGAAATGACACTTTGCTACAATGTAAAGCAGTGAGTGTACAGCTTGTGTAACAGTTAAAATTTCCTATCCCCTCAAAATATCTCAACACACAGCCAATAATGTCTACATAGTTACATAGTTACATAGTTAGTCAGGTTGAAAAAAGAAACAAGTCCATCCAGTTCAACCACAAAAAAATAAAAATAAAAAGAAAAAAAATAAACAAACAAAATAAAAAACACAATGCAATCCCATACACCCAACTCCATACCTACAGTTGATCCAGAGGAAGGTGAAAAAACCCCAGCAGAGCATGATCCAATTTGCTGCAGCAGGGGAAAAAATTCCTTCCTGATCCCCCGAGAGGCAATCGGATTTACCCTGGATCAACTATACCTATAAATGTTAGTTAGTTATATTCTGTACATTTAGGAAAGAATCCAGGCCTTTCTTAAAGCAATCTACTGAGCTGGCCAGAACCACCTCTGGAGGGAGTCTATTCCACATTTTCACAGCTCTTACTGTGAAAAAACCTTTCCGTATTTGGAGGTGAAATCTCTTTTCCTCTAGACGTAGAGAGTGCCCCCTTGTCCTCAGGGTTGACCGTAAAGTGAATAACTCAACGCCAAGTTCACTATACGGAACCCTTATATATTTGTACATGTTGATCATATCCCCCCTTATTCTCCTCTTCTCCAGAGTGAATAAATTCAGTTCCTCTAATCTTTCCTCATAGCTGAGCTCCTCCATGCCTCTTATCAGTTTGGTTGCCCTTCTCTGCACTTTCTCCAGTTCTCCGATATCCTTTTTGAGAACTGGGGCCCAAAACTGGACTGCATATTCCAGATGAGGTCTTACTAATGATTTGTACAGGGGCAAAATTATATCTCTGTCTCTGGAGTCCATACCTCTCTTAATACAAGAAAGGACTTTGCTCACTTTGGAAACCACAGCTTGGCATTGCATGTTATTATTGAGCTTATGATCTACCAAAACCCCCAGATCCTTCTCCACTACAGATCCCCCCAGTTGTACTCCCCCTAGCATGTATGATGCATGCATATTCTTGTTCCCCAAGTGCATAACTTTACATTTATCAACATTAAACCTCACCTGCCACTTAGTCGCCCAATTAGACAGAGCATTGAGGTCGGCTTGTAAATTGGACACATCCTGTAAGGATGTTATTCCACTGCATAGCTTGGTGTCATCTGCAAAGACAGAAATGTTACTTTTGATCTCAGACCCAATATCATTTATAAAGATATTAAAAAGTAAGGGTCCCAGCACTGAACCTTGGGGTACACCACTGTTAACCTTTGACCATTCAGAGTGAGAATCATTAACCACGACTCTCTAAACCGCTGGCAACAAAAGGGAGTACACCCCTAAGTGAAAATGGCCAAATTGGGCCCAAAGTGTCAATATTTTGCGTGGCCACCATTATTTTCCAGCACTGTCTTGACCCTCTTGGGCATGGAGTTTACCAGAGCTTCACAGGTTGCCACTGGAGTCCTCTTCTACTCCTCCATGATGACATCACAGAGCTGGTGGATGTTATTAACCTTCCGTTTGAGAATGCCCCACAGATCCTCAATAGGGTTTAGGCATACCTCCAAACTTTTTGAGATGGGAGCGAGGGACACCTATTAGCAAAAATACGTAGGCACACCCCTTGCCATGCCCCGTTAAAGGAGAATTATCCCCAAAAAAATATTAGTTAAGCCCACAAGTGCTTTTTTTTACCACTACTATTCCTATATAATGGCTTTTGAAATTTACAGTTGCAGTAATTTGGAAATTTGATGAAAGGTTTAGCACTGGGAAACACCTTTTGAAGAACAAAAAATACATTTAATTTACAACTATATAGTTCAGACCAAAATGAGGGACAAATGAGGAGAAGAGAGGGACAGAGGGACTTTGTTCCAAATCAGATACAGTCCCTCGAAATCAAGGACAGTTGGGAGCTATGGGTTTAGGTCTGGAGACAAGCTTGGCTAGTCCATCACCTTTACCCTCAGCTTCTTTAGCAAGGCAGTGGTCATGTTTGGGGTCTTTATCATGTTGGAATACTGCCCTGCGGCCCACTCTCTGAATGGAGGGGATCATGCTCTGCTTCAGTATGTCAGTACATGTTGTCATTCATGGTTCCCTCAATGAACTGTAGCTCCCCAGTAACGGCAGAACTCATGCAGCCCCAGACCATGACACTCCCACCATCATGCTTGACTGTAGGCAAGACACACTTGTCTTTGTACTCCTCACCTGGTTGCCACCACACATATATAGTAATATACCCTGCACTGCACTATAAGTGGTTAGCACTTCCTCCTGGCAGCCTTTTGCGAACAAACTGCCTTTTGCTACAGCCAAATATAAAACATTTTGACTCTTCAGTCCAGAGAATCTGCTGTCATTTTTCTGCACCCCAGTTCCTTTGTTTTCATGCAAAGCTAAGCGACTTAAAGCGGTAGTTCACCCTCCTTCACCTCATTATTCCATTACTTTCGGCATCGTAGCGCGAGCTACGGTATGCCGGTCTTAAATTTTTAATCCCCGTACTCACTGTGCTATTGTTGATTGAAGAATCCGACTCCCGCGGGGAATGGGCGTGCCTATGGAGAGGGAGGATGATTGACGGCCGGCTCTGGCACGTCACGCTCCCCGAAGACAGCCGGAGTAGGTCTCGGCTATTCACAGCGCCTGCGCACAGGCTATGCGCAGGCGCCGTGAATAGCCAAGCCTATTTCGGCTATTTCCGGAGAAGCGTGACGTGCCAGGGCCGGCCGTCAATCACCTTCTCTCACCATAGGAACGCCCATTCCCCGGATTCTTCAATCAACGATAGCACAGTGAGTACGGGGATTAAAAATTTAGGACCGGCATACCGTAGCTCGCGCTACGATGCCGAAAGTAATGGATAATAAAAAAAAACATTTTTTTTTTTTTTAACAGGGTGAACCCCCGCTTTAAAGTGGAGGTTCACCCGGAAATTACAATTTTTAACCTTAGATTGATGCTCATTTTGTCAAGGGGAATCGGGTGTTTTTTTAAATTCGAAGCTGTACTTACCGTTTTAGAGAGCGATCTTCTCCGCCGCTTCCGGGTATGGGCTGCAGGACTGGGCGTTCCTATTTTGATTGACAGTCTTCCGACAGGCTTCCGACGGTCGCATCCATCGCGTCACGATTTTCCAAAAGTAGCCGAACGTCGGTGCGCAGGCGCCGTATAGAGCCGCACCAACGTTCAGCTTCTTTCGGCTACTCGTGACGCGATGGATGCGACCATCGGAAGCCTGTCGGAGGACTGTCAATCAAAATAGGAACGCCCAGTCCCGAAGACCATACCCGGAAGGGGTGTCTGCACTGAAGGGGGGTCTGTGTAACATGCAGGGGTCCAGAGGTGCAGGTGGCTGTGTAATGTAAAAGGGGTGCAGTGATGCAGGTGCTGTGTAATGTAAAGGGGTGCAGAGGGCTGTGTAGTGTAAAAGGGTCCAGAGGTGCAGGGGGTTATGTGATGTAAAGGGGTCCAGTGGTGCAGGGGGCTGTGTAATGTAAAAGGGTCCAGAGGTGCAGGGGGCTATGAGATGTAAAGGGGTCCAGTGATGCAGGGTGCTGTGTAATGTAAAGGGGTGCAGGGTACTGTGTAATTTTAAAGGGGTCCAGTGATGCAGGGGGCTGTGTAATGTAAAGAGGTCCAGAGGTGCAGGGTTTTGTGTAATGTAAAAGGGTCCAGAGGTGAAGGGGGCTGTTTAATGTAAAGGGGTCCAGTGATGCAGGGTGCTGTGTAATGTAAAGGGGTCCAGAGGTGCAGGGTGCTGTGCAATGTAAAGTGGTCCAGAGGTGCAGTTGTGGAGAGGGGGTACACAGTAGTAACAAAAAGATATTGAAGGATGCAGAGGTATGCAGGGGGCACAGTGGGGTGTTTTTACATTTTAACGTGGGGGGTGCCAGATATTGGATTCGCCCCGGGTGCCAAATGCTCTAGGTACGCCCCTGGCCTATAGGCTCCTGAGATGTGAATTCCGGTTCTGGAGAAAGAGAGGTGGGGGGAGGGGACAAAGAAAAATAGAGAGAAAGAAGGAGGGCTAGAACAAACAAGAAAGATGGATAGGGAGAGAGAGAAAAGGGGAAGAAAGGAGAAGAGAGAGCAAACAGTAGGGTAAAAAATATTTTAAAAATGTTATGGGGGGGGGGGTGACACCATATTTTACCGCACCAGGTGACACCAACCCTAGTGACGCCACTGGTCCTGTGCATCTTTTGCTCCGTTTCAGGTCTGAAATTGGACCTGAAACGGTGAACTGGGACGCACTGCACCCCTGCTGTGAGCCACATGCGGAAATAGTGTGAACCCAGCTTGATTGTTTTACTTCTGTAAATCACGTCCTTGCAATGTTTGCTTGAAAAATATTGTTTTTAGAAGTGCGTGCTTTCTAGTTACTCCACCCAACTTTATATTCTAGATGGTTACGAGAATTCTGAGTACAAGCGAAACAAAATAATTCATAATGTGACAGATTTCAGACAAAGCAGAGACAGAAGGAACAGTTTTATTAAGAAACAGATCCAGGAATTCTCTTAAATACTTTCAGTGCAAGAAGTTCAGTAGGCTAAAAGAATGTCCATTTGAAACAGTAATTGGGCTTTCTCAACCTTTTTAGAGGAACTTTGAAAAAAGTTTTGAGTCTTGGGGAACCCCTGTAAAATTGTAAAACCTACAGCTCATGGTACATCTATATACAGTGGAACCTTGGATTATGAGCATAATCCGTTCCAGGAGAATGCTCGTAATATAAAGCACTCACATATCAAAGCGAGTTTCCCCATAGAAGTCAATGGAAACTAAAAAAATTTGTTCCGCATTGACTTCTATGGCATGCTATACCGCATGTGGCCAGAGGTGGGGGGCTCCGGAGAGTCTGGGAAATACTCGGAAAGGCTCGGGGGCAGCTCGGCTGAACTCGGAAAACCTTGGAAAGGCTTGGGAACGGAGTATTTCCGAGTATTTCCGAACAGCTTTGATTGGCTCCGCTCGGCTCTGGCGCCCCCGCACCTCAAGCCAAATGCAGTACTGCACACCACTGTGGCTTGAATCCTGCTCATCTTGCGAGACAACACTCGCAAACCAAGTCAGGCTTTAAAAAAATAATTCATATTGCAAAACCCTCGTTAACCGTGTTACTCGCAATCCAAGGTTTCACTGTAACAGTAAGTTGTAGAAAGTTTTAAATAAAACAACAAAGAATACAGCCTATCTAGTATATTCAACACCCAGGGCAAATTTTTACCACCTCCTTGCTCTATACAACAAAATCATTTTCAGTAATTATCTTGAAATAAGAAATTGTAGTGTCTGCTTACATTAGTGCCTAGTGTAGAAGTCACCTCTTACATTGGTAGGTAATGGAAGATTGGCCACTTGCATTGGTGGTCAGTAAGTGTAAGATAGATTCACGATTGCAAATTGATCAACAAACCCCTAGAAACCTCAAGCACCCTATCGTTCCACAGAACCAGGAATGAAAAAGGCTGCTTTTGCGTGATAAAGGAGACTGATTTATGGTCACAGCATACACTTTCATTTTATAACATCAGCAATGCAATAACAATACAAACAATAATTATATTTGGCAATCCAATATAAGCTTACCTGAAAACTCTCTCTTGTGATTTTCGCCTGTCTGCTGCCATTGTTGGCATGCATGCTTTGCAGCTTCTCCTCCGCTGTTTCAATTTCTAAGGACTATATATCCCATGGTACCTTGCTGCCTGCAAGCAGGGATTCCTGTGCTGACTCCTGAAACTCCTCCGCTCAGCACCTCTACAGTTTAGAAAGCAGGCTCTGAGAAATGTGTGATACAACAGTGCCTACTTACAGGCTGCAGTGTCACAGAATTCAAGGAGGTAAGGTGTACATTTATTAACCACTTCCCGTCTGCCCTATAACAATTTTACTGCTACAGCTGTGCATCGAATCACGTGTATATACATACCTCCCAACTGTCCCTGATTTCGAGGGACTGTCCCTGATTTGGAGCAATGTCCCTCTGTCCCTCATTCTCCTCATTTGTCCCTCATTTTGGTCTGATCTATATAGATGTATATAAAATGCACTTTTTATCTATCAAAAAGTGTTTCCCAGTGCTAAACTTTCATCTGATTTCTAAATTGCTGCATTTGTAAATTCCAAAAGCCGATATAAAGAAATAGTAGTGGTAAAAAAAGCACTTGTGGGTTTAACCAATCTTATTTTTTTTGTACAATTCTCCTTTAAGGGGGCGTGGCAAGGGGTGTGTCCTATGCCTGCATACTTTTGCTGATAGGTGTCCCTCATTCCCATCTCAGAAAGTTGGGAGGTATGTATATATATATATATATATATATATATATATATATATATACACACGTTAACTGGCTCTTCAGGGTAGGGGGTGTGGCTGCTCGCTCCCACTGTGATCACACACAGTGGGAGCCCAGTAGCAAGTACCGCGGACTCAGTGTGCGCTGGCACCCACCAATGATCAAGCAGAGAGGCAGGAGGGTGGTCTGCCTATGTAAACAAGGCAAATCCCCATTCTGGGAGGAGAAAAGACATGGATCTTGTGTCTCTGCAAAGCAGGGACTATGATCCATGCCTTCCCCCAGAAAAAGCCCCTTCGACAGTTTAGAAAAACACTGGCTAGGCACACAGTTAAGTCTTTGGTCACCCATGATGTTAACCCCTTCCCAGCCAGTGTCATTAGTACAGTGACAGTTCATATTAGTGTCACTGTTCCCAAAAAGTGTCAATTAGTATAAGAATGTCCACTGCAATATCACAGTAAAAATATATATATATCCCAGTTTATAGATGCTATAACTTTTGCCAAAACCAATCCATATATGGTTATTGGGATGTTTTACCAAAAATATGTAGCAGAATGCATATTGACCTAGATTTATAAAGAAATTTGAAAATATTTTTTTTATCTGATATCATATATAGCGGAAAGAAAAAAAATGTTTTTATTTTTTTCAAAATTGTTTAATTTTTTCCTTTATTGCTAAAAAATTTAAAACAGGTGATCCACCAAAAGAAAGCTCTATTTGTGGGGAAAAGGGACATACATTTTATTTGGGTACAACGTCGCATGACTGCGCAATTGTCAGGTAAAGTAACTCAGTGCCATATCGCAAAAAAAAACAGTCTAGTCGTGAAGGCGGGTAAAACTTCTGGAGGTCAAGTGGTTAAAGCGTAACTCCACTTTTGTTGAGAAAAAAACATTCCCCTCTGGGTGATCCATGTACATTGCAAGGATTACAACCTTTGTTGCAGATTCCTCCCTCCCTTGTTATTCTGAAGAAATCCCTGTTTGTTCCTCTGTGCTGAGTAGGTCTAATGGGAGTGGTTTCATAATTATCTATCAGCTGTGCCACCTGCACAGCACTAATGAGAAAATCTGCTGAGCCTGCAGCCCTTTAGACGTGTTCCTATTGAAAGTATCTCTCTCAAAATTTAATTTTTGTTGCAGGGGATGCCTGAAATCTGACTTGTATCTTAGTGCAGACTTCTGGGAAAATTGGTGAGCCAATCACACAAGCAGAAAATGATGTTTCTGGGGAGTGGTCAGTACACACTCTGTGTACAGAACAACTCCATGTAGCCATATTGTATTGCATTTACCGAAAATTACAGGCTGCAGATTGAAAGGGAAAAATTAAATTACAATTTGACTTGTATGGCAATTGTATACACTATATTATTTTCTCTTTATTTGCTATTTTTTTACCCACAAAAGTGGAGTTACCCTTTAACCAGTTCCCGACCCCCGCATGTACATATACGTCCACAATATGGCACGTACAGACACATGGGCGTACATGTACGTCCTCGCCTATTAGCGGGTGGGGGGTCCGATCGAGACCCCCCCCCGCTACATGCGGAGGTCGGGTCCGCTCGGGGAGCGATCCGGGACCACGGCGCGGCTATTTGTTTATAGCCGCTCCGTCGCGATCGCTCCCCGGAGCTGAAGAACGGGGAGAGCCGTGTGTAAACACGGCTTCCCCGTGCTTCACTGTGTCGGCGCATCGATCGCGTCATTCCCTTTATAGGGAAGACACGATCGATGACGTCATTCCTACAGCCACACCCCCCTACAGTTGTAAACACATACTAGGTGCACCCTAACTCCTACAGCGCCACCTGTGGTTAACTCCCAAACTGCAACTGTCATTTTCACAATAAAGAATGCAATTTAAATGCATTTTTTGCTGTGAAAATGACAATGGTCCCAAAAATGTGTCAAAATTGTCCGAAGTGTCCGCCATAATGTCGCAGTCACGAAAAAAATTGCTGATCGCCGCCATTAGTAGTAAAAAAAAAAAAATTAATAAAAATGCAATAAAACTATCCCCTATTTTGTAAACGCTATAAATTTTGCGCAAACCAATCGATAAACGCTTATTGCGATTTTTTTTACTAAAAATAGGTAGAAGAATACGTATCGGCCTAAACTGAGGAAAAAAAATGTTTTTATATATGTTTTTGGGGGATATTTATTACAGCAAAAAGTAAAAAATATTGCATTTTTTTCAAAATTGTCGCTCTATTTTTGTTTATAGCGCAAAAACTAAAAACCGCAGATGTGATCAAATACCACCAAAAGAAAGCTCTATTTGTGGGGGGAAAAAGGACGCCAATTTTGTTTGGGAGCCACGTCGCACGACCGCGCAATTGTCTGTTAAAGCGACGCAGACCCGAACTGTAAAAACACCTTGGGTCTTTAGGCTGCATATTGGTCCGGGGCTTAACTGGTTAAGCAATGGTAAATGCCTGCTGTTAAGATTGATGCTATTCTCAGGCCCCGTACACACGGCCGAGGAACTCGGCGTGCCAAACACATCGAGTTCCTCGGCCAGTTCAGCCTGGCCCAGAGCTCCCATAGAACAACGAGGAAATAGAGAACATGTTCTCTATTTCCTCGTCAAGCTCCTCGTCGGCTTCCTCGGCGAAATTGTACACACGGCCGGGTTTCTCGGCAGAATTCAGCCAGAAACTCGGTCGGAAGCTGAATTCTGCCGAGGAAACTGGTCGTGTGTACGGGGCCTCAGAGTAAACAATGCTCAGAAACATGATTGTAGCTCATCTCAGTATTATAAATGGACACCCTAATGTCTGTGGGATTCTTTACAAAGTAAGTTTACAAACTTCAAGATAGTTCAGATTACCCTCCCTGGCGGTATGATTCTGTCTGGAATTACGTACCAAAAGCGGTACAATTATTTGCAAGGAAATTTGGCGTTTTATATTGTAGGCCTGTAATTCTTAGGAATAACTCATTTAAATCTGACCAAACCAGAGTCTAGTAGGCATCCCGGGTATGAATTTTTTAAAAAAACAAAATTGTAAATTATAATTTAATAAATAATTATAAATAATTATAACAAATAATAATATAATTATAATAAAAATTATTCAATAATGTAATCAACTCAAAATCACTGAAATTTGCTCAGTTGCAGAATTGTCGCTGTCATTACTTTATTATTTTTTTATGACGAATTTCCCCACAAATCGCTATCGCTCAATTCTGCAAGTGATTATAATTTATTATCGCTGTTTTCTAGCTGCTCTAAAACCATTTTTGACATAAAGGGACACTTTTGGTTGCTATGGACAATCTACAGTTTTTATTATATAAAAGAACATGTAGGGCACTGGGCAGACCACTAGGGACAAGGGGGGTGTGTATTTTTTACATACAGTACTGTAATCTATAAGAATACAGTATACTGTATGTAATGTGTTTGTTTACTTTTTTGAATTTGGCGCCGTTCTCCGCCCCCGTGCGTCGTAACGTCGCAGGGAACGGAGATCGGCGGCACACGGGGACACTGTGAATCGAGCGAGGACCCGCTCGCTCACACAGCGGGGATGCATCGCAGGATCCAGGGACAAGGTAAGTAACTTTGTCTGTGGATGCTGCGAAAGGTAAGCCACGCCGCTGCACGCTCTGCACATCTACCCCGAGCGTGACTCGGGGATACCGATAGTAGCATGAAAAAAACACCCCGAGTCACGCTCGGGGATACCGCTAAGCAGGTTAATAGAAGTAGGATAGAAATAGCCAGGGCTTTTTTCAGCAGGAACACGGGGGAACGCAGTTCCGGCACCTCTAGAACTGAATGTATGTAATGGCAAGGGGTGCTGGGGTGCGCTTGAGGGTCTATTGATGCTGGCTTCTAGGGAATCTATTGTTGCTACAGGGGATCTATTTTTGCAGCGAAAAGGGGGTCTATTGTTGCTGGGGAGGTCTGTTGCTCATGGGTGTACTATTGTTGCTGGGGGTACGTCTTATGTTGCTGGGAGGCTCAATCATTGCTGGGAGTGATCTACTGTTCAGGGAGGGGTCTATTGTTGCTGGTGTCTGGAGAGTCTATTAACCCCCCTGGCGGTATTCCCAAGTCTGGCTCGGGGTGGAATTTCAGGACCAAAAGCAGTAACCCCGAGCCAGACTCTGGACCACCTCGCAGAGTCCACAGGCACAAGTTACTTACCTTGTCCCTGGATCCTGCGATGCCGCCCGGCTGTGTGATCGAGCGGTGTCCTCCTCGCTCGATTCACAGTGCTGAGTGCCGCCGAGCTCCGTTCCCTGCGATGTTACGACGCACGGGGGTTGAGATCGGCGTCAAATTTAAAAAAGTAAATAAACACAATACATACAGTAGTACATATCTTATAGATTACAGTACTGTATGTAAAAATAACACACCACCTTTGTCCCTAGTGGTCTGCCCTGTGTCCTGCATGCACACAGGGAAACTGGAGATTGTCCATAGCAACCAAAAGTGTCCCTTTATGTCAAAAGTGGGTTTAGACCAGCTAAAAAACAACGATAATAAATTAGAATCAGTTGCATGATTGAGCGATAGTGATTTGTGGGGAAATTCGTCATCAAAAAATTAAAAGTAATAATTTTTATTATTATTATATTATTTGGTATAATTATTTATATTTATTTATTGTATTATAATTTTATGATTTTGTGTTTCAAACGTTATCATACCCAGGAATGTGTACTAGACTCTTGTTTGGTCAGATTTAAGTGAGTTATTCCTAAGAATTACAGGCCTACAATATAAAATGCCAAATTTCCATGCAAAATAATGGTACCGCTTTCAGCACCTAAAATCTGAATTAATCATACCGCCAGGGAGGTTAATGCTGGCTGCTGGGGAACCTATTGTTGCTGGAGGGGATCTATTTTTTCAGTGCGGTCTATTGTTGCTGGGGATGTCTATTGTGGCATGGGATCTGTTGTTGATGGAGTGGGTCATATGTTGCAGGAGATCAATCATTGCTGGGCGGGATCTACTGTTGAGGGAGGGGTCTAATTTGCTGGATGCTGGAGGGTCTATCGAGGCTGGCTGCTTGAAGTCCATTGTTGCTTGAGTGGATCTATTGTCACTGCGGTGTCCATTGTTGCTAGATCTATTTTACTGTCTTTCCTGTTATCATTAACAAATTCCATACAAATTACTTAGCACCACAAAATAAAACTTGGTTCTGTATTCTCTAAAAGGGGTGGTACTGGGAGGTGGGTAAAGGGTGGAATCAAGAAGCAGTGCTGAGATGGGTAAGGGCGGAGTCAAGGGGTAATATGGAAGAGAAGAGTTCTTGCGTCTATTCTCTAAAAAAATGGTAATAACTGAATGTGGAAGAGACTAACTAGTATATGATTTTACATTTTACACTTTTGAATGGCCTTTTCCTAACAATCCTCTCCAGGTTGCGGTCATCCCTGCTGCTTGTGCACCTTTTTCTTTCACATTTTTCCTTTCCACATAACTTTCTATTACTTTCTATTATGTGCTTTGATACAGCACTTTGGGAACATCCAACTTCTTTTGCAATTACCTTTTGAGGCTTTCCCTCCTTATGGAGGGTGTCAATGATGGTTTTCTGCACAACTGTCAGGTCAGCAGTCTTTCCCATGATTGTGATTCCTACTGAACCAGACTGAGGCCTCGTACACACGACCGAGGAACTCGTCGTAAATGAAACATCGTTTTCCTCAACGAGTTCCTTGTTAGGCTTGTGGAGAAACTTAAAAATAAAGAAAAAACTGCGCTCGTTCAAAAACGAAATGTCTAGCTGCTACATACAAACAAACAAAGCCAGCAAGAATAATAAACAAAAAATGTAGTGCTAAAAAATCAAAAACTCCAGAGTATATGATACCATGTGAGTTGACAAGGTTCGTATAAAAGTGCATATACATAAACCACTGACATATAAATGTAAATAGCTCAAACAGTGCTTGATGCAAAGAAAAAGTCTATATTTCAAAGTAGAAAAAACATCAATTAAGTGATAGGTGCAGGGTAAACAGATGAGCTGCTATCCGTTGATTGGGATACAACAGGTGCACAAGTTGTCTGTAGCACTCTATGAGGATCACAATCACATCAAGGTAGGTAGTGGATGAAATACGCTTACCGGATGGGTTGGACTCTACTACTATACAGCAAAGAGTCAGCCAGACATAGTGGTCTTTGGAAACCGGGACCACTCAAACCGGAATGGGACCATCAGCGAAACTGGAACTCCAAATTGACATGGACGGCAGGAACCAGCGGAGCTTGAATGGTGTGTTGAATCAATACCACGAGCTTTGAAAAATCCTTAGACCATCAGTCAGGAGATGCAGGGCAGGATGTTGCTAAAGCTCTCAGGAAACCATGGAGTGGATGATATAAAATGGAAAAAGAACTCCAATAGTGCAGGTCAATTAAAACCAATGAGGTTTATTTGTAAAAAGTCATGGGTAAATATGACAAGGATAAAAAGTGATCACGTACAGAGAATAGCAATGTGGGGTGCTTAATAGCAATACCCGACGCGTTTCGGCTAAGTAAGCCTTCAACAGGGGCATGCCCCTGTTGAAGGCTTACTTATTGGAGTTCTTTTTCCATTTTATATCATCCACTCCATGGTTTCCTGAGAGCTTTAGCAACATCCTGCCCTGCATCTCCTGACTGATGGTCTAAGGATTTTTCAAAGCTCGTGGTATTGATTCAACACACCATTCAAGCTCCGCTGGTTCCTGCCGTCCATGTCAATTTGGAGTTCCAGTTTCGCTGATGGTCCCATTCCGGTTTGAGTGGTCCCGGTTTCCAAAGACCACTATGTCTGGCTGACTCTTTGCTGTACAGTAGTAGAGTCCAACCCATCCGGTAAGCGTATTTCATCCACTACCTACCTTGATGTGATTGTGATCCTCATAGAGTGCTACAGACAACTTGTGCACCTGTTGTATCCCAATCAACGGATAGCAGCTCATCTGTTTACCCTGCACCTATCACTTAATTGATGTTTTTTCTACTTTGAAATATAGACTTTTTCTTTGCATCAAGCACTGTTTGAGCTATTTACATTTATATGTCAGTGGTTTATGTATATGCACTTTTATACGAACCTTGTCAACTCACATGGTATCATATACTCTGGAGTTTTTGATTTTTTAGCGCTACATTTTTTGTTTATTATTTGTGGAGAAACTTGACAAGCTTTCTTTGTGTACACACTGTCAAGACCAAATCTCCTCATTATCAAACGCGGTAACGTACAACACATACAACGGCAGGGGAAGTTTGATTCCACTGGCACAACCCTTGGGGCTGCTTTTGCTAATCTCATGTTACTGCGTGTTAAGTAAATGTTTGGTAAGAGACAATTTGCACTTTTTAGACTGTTACAGCGTGACGAATGTGCTATCTCCATTACAAACGCTACTTTTACCGAAGGTGCGCTCCCGTCTCATACTTTATTCTGATCATGCGCTGGTTTCTTAGCATACACACGATCGTGTTTCTCGTCGAAAACCAGCCCGACGCGGAACACGACGAGGAAATTGAGACTCCCGTCAAGGAAAAAGAGAACTTGTTCTCTTTTTTCCTCGTCGAGTTCCTCGACAGTTCCTCGATGAAAAACATACACACGACCGGTTTCCTCTGCAAAAAAGCTCTGCCACCAAGTTTCTTGATTGGTTCTGTCGAGGAAAACGGCCGCGTGTACGAGGCCTGAGAGACCATTTAAAGGCTCAGGAACCCTTTGCAGGTATTATGGCTTAATTAGATGATTAGAGTGGGACACTCCCTCCTCACAGGATTTGATTGACAGCAGCAGGAGCCAATGGCTGCCTCTAAATCCTGTGAGTAGAGAGAGAGAGCAGCGCTGCTGCACTTGGGCACATCTCTGGATCGAGATCGGGCTCACTTAAGTAATTTGGGGGAGCTGGGTGGGGGGCTGATCATATAAGTTTTGTTTTTTTACCTTAATGTACCGTATTTATCGGCGTATACCGCGCACTTTTTTGCCCTGAAATTCAGGGCAAAATCGTGGGTGCACAATATACGCCGATACCCGCTTCCCGCGGCGAGTTTGAACTACTGCGCCGGCATATACCGAGCGCAGTACACTCGTGTATAGTCGGGCAGGCTCGGCTCCTCTCGCAGTCACGTCCTGGACGTACAGGACGCACAGGACGTGACCGCGAGAGGAGCCGAGCCTGCCCGACTATACACGAGTGTACTGCGCTCGGTATATGCCGGCGCAGTAGTTCAAACTCAGCGCGGGAAGCGGGGATCGAGCGGGAAGGACGCCGGACCCGACGAGGAGGACACCACCGAAGCCGCAGACGGACGCCGGACCCGACAAGGCCACCGATGGACGCCGTGCAAGACACCAAAACTGTAAGTACTAAAATCTTTTTTTTTTACAGAAATGCGGGTCCACTTTAGGGGTGCGTGCTATACGCCGGAGCGCGCAATATCCCGATAAATACGGTAGCTAATGCATTGCAGCCACTTTATTTTTTTTATTTTATTTTTCCCATTTTTTTCTTTTATTTGAGAATCCTTGTAAAAAAATGGTTTTGGTTGATGTTTGTTTCCAGTATGTGCAACCTCTTTTCAGGTCATGTGAGATTAACTCTTGATGGACTGGGGGATGTTCTTTAGCAAAAAAAAAACAATAGAGAAAATCATGCACAATTTTTTTTACTAGTGATTGTTTCCCTTTAAAAATTCTCCAGCACTTGACCTATTTAAAAAAAAAAGTTAGTCATTAAATAGAGAGAATACATTTTCCTTATGTACACGTTCAGAGTATCACTCAGTGACACCATTTTACAAACATCAAAGTGCTAACTTGTGTGTTCTGAATGTATTTGTGTCGTTTTTCAGTAAGAGAGTGTTATGCACCTGTGTTTTAGAGTGACAGGTGTAGAGTAAACACAGGTCGGCACATTCCTTTATACCTTGTACTGAAACTCTGCTTCGTTAGATAAGTCCGTGTGATCTGCCCACACCGCTTTCAGCCGAGAGATATTTCATATGTAGAATATGAGTTCTGATTAACTTTGCTTTGATACAGCATTGGTTGAGTGGCCATCCAACTTATAAAGGTAATAAACCCAAAACCGAAAATGTAATATTTTACAGCTTACCAATTATTAGATGTGGTAGCTGCATTTGTTTTCTTTTTCTAGGCTCTTCTCCCTCTGTTTTCACCTGGTGATCTGGCCAGTAGACATATGCAGATCGAAAAAAAAAAAAATTTGTTCCAATTAGTTATTTACATAAATGTATTTAGTTAAATTTGTTTCATTTGTCTTCAGGATTCGTTTCCAAATCAATTACGAATAGTTTTTGAATACTAATTTTTTGGCTTGTAAAAAAAGTTTTTTAAAAATGTCATTTAAAATGACCGTGTGTGACTCTTTCTGTAAAAAAAAAATGACCGTGTGTGGGCTTCACATCATTTTTCTGCAAAACGACCAAAAAAGTTTGATCAGGCTGCATTTTTTAACAACGTTTTAAACTATGTCGTTTTTCGGGTTGTAAAAAATTATCATATGTGGGCTAAAACGACGTGAAAAACCCGCGCATGCTCAGAAGCAAGTTATGAGACGGGAGCGCTCGTTCTGGTAAAACTACAGTTCGTAATGGAGTAAGCACATTCATCACGCTGTAAGAGACAGAAAAGCGCAAATTGTCTTTTACTAACACAAAATCAGCTAAAGCAGCCCCAAGGGTGGCATAATCCGCATGGAACTTCCCCTTTATAGTGCCATCGTACGTGTTGTACGTCACCGCGCTTTGCTAGAGCATTTTTTTTTTAAATGATGGTGTGTGGGCAACGTCGTTTTAATGATGAAGTTGGAAAAAAACAACGTTTTTTCTAGATGCTGAAAAACTTTGTTTTTTACAAGCCGAAAAATGATCGTGTGTACGCGGCAATAGTTTTCGACTTTGAAAAGTTTTCGAATTCAAATAGTTTTCCAGTTTCCAAAAATAATAAAATAGAATAGAAAAAAAAATATTTGGTCTACTCTATTCCTTTATTTTCTATTCTATTTTATTCTCTTTGGAAATTGGAAAACTATTCGAATTTTGTTATTTTGGATTTGTTTAAATTCAGTACTATTCCAATTTGGAAATTCAGATATATCCGAATTTCCGAATAATGAAAATTTGTCCGAATTTTTATTCGGGACATAACGAACCGCACATGTCTACTGGTCAGTACCACACCTCCTGCATAAGATTGCCCTCACTCTGGATGAAGACGCACCAGAGACACCTTTGAAAAACAGCATTGTCAGTCTGGGAGGAGGGGAGTGTTGAAAGTACTAAAAGATTTAGCTACACTAGAAATTGAAGCAAAACTCCAGCTTAAACTGGGTATACACCAGGGCTCAAGTCCTGCGGGAACGCGTGGGAACGGAGTCCCTGCACTTTTTTCACAGCAGGAACGCAGTTCCCTTTGCAGGACTAGAGCTGCTGAGAGCAGGTGAGCCGCCCGAGCCAATCCTTCACTAAGCGGCAGTTGTTTTGAGTGTCACTGTAAATAAAATAAGTCAAAACTGTTGATTTCTCAAGGCTGGTTACAATAAAAAGAGCTTTTCATAACCTTTTTTTTCACTCCAGAGGAAGCCTTGAAATATTTGCCAGGTCTCATGAAATTCCTAATAAGATTAGTCTATCGGGGTCATTGGGAAGACTGCCCCTATTTCAATGGTGGTCAGAATGTCATTCTTAAGGCCCATACACACGATCTGACTTTTTGACAACAAATGTCTGACGGACCTGTTTGATCAGACAATCTGACCGCGTTTACACTACATCGGAGAAATGTTTTTGCTTTTTCATCGAACAAATGTTCGCTGTGAAAACAGACAAACTTTTCGGAAACAAATGTCCTACGCCGGCTAATCCGATCATGTGTACACAAGTCCATCGGACTAAAGTCCAAGGTACAAACATGCATGCTCCAAACCAATGCTAAAGATCAATCAACAATAGCAGAAGTTGCCCAAAGGGTGGCGGTAAAGAGCTGAAAAAACACGTGATTTGGTGAAAGTTGGCTGAAAAAGTCCTGCCGTGTGTATGCAGAACAAGTTCACGGACAACGCCCTTCGGACAGAAATCCATGGAAAAATCCGATGGAAGTCCGATCGTGTGTATGCGGCTTAACAATCATACCACTGGCTCTGACAAGTGGCACTTGACCTGGAACTGTGCAGACACCATCAGGTGGGAGGTCCATTAGCCACAACTCAAGAAACGCCCAGCCACAACCTCTGGAGGAACTCTAGAGTTCAATGGAAACCTGGTTGAAAATGGTTGGTGTAAATAATAAAAGTAATCTCTGTGTTGTCTCTGCATGTTTTTTTCAGTTCTGAAGTCTTGTCTCACATGTGACAGGTTCACTTTACAGGGAGTGCAGAATTATTAGGCAAATTAGTATTTTGACCACATCATCCTCTTTATGCATGTTGTCTTACTCCAAGCTGTATAGGCTCGAAAGCCTACTACCAATTAAGCATATTTGGTGATGTGCATCTCTGTAATGAGAAGGGGTGTGGTCTAATGACATCAACACCCTATATCAGGTGTGCATAATTATTAGGCAACTTCCTTTCCTTTGGCAAAATGGGTCAAAAGAAGGACTTGACAGGCTCAGAAAAGTCAAAAATAGTGAGATATCTTGCAGAGGGATGCAGCACTCTTAAAATTGCAAAGCTTCTGAAGCGTGATCATCGAACAATCAAGCGTTTCATTCAAAATAGTCAACAGGGTCGCAAGAAGTGTGTGGAAAAACCAAGGCGCAAAATAACTGCCCATGAACTGAGAAAAGTCAAGCGTGCAGCTGCCAAGATGCCACTTGCCACCAGTTTGGCCATATTTCAGAGCTGCAACATCACTGGAGTGCCCAAAAGCACAAGGTGTGCAATGCTCAGAGACATGGCCAAGGTAAGAAAGGCTGAAAGACGACCACTGAACAAGACACACAAGCTGAAACGTCAAGACTGGGCCAAGAAATATCTCAAGACTGATTTTTCTAAGGTTTTATGGACTGATGAAATGAGAGTGAGTCTTGATCGGCCAGATGGATGGGCCCGTGGCTGGATTGGTAAAGGGCAGAGAGCTCCAGTCCGACTCAGACGCCAGCAAGGTGGAGGTGGAGTACTGGTTTGGGCTGGTATCATCAAAGATGAGCTTGTGGGGCCTTTTCGGGTTGAGGATGGAGTCAAACTCAACTCCCAGTCCTACTGCCAGTTTCTGGAAGACACCTTCTTCAAGCAGTGGTACAGGAAGAAGTCTGCATCCTTCAAGAAAAACATGATTTTCATGCAGGACAATGCTCCATCACACGCGTCCAAGTACTCCAAGAAAGGGTATAAAAGAAGAAAAACTAATGACATGGCCTCCTTGTTCACCTGATCTGAACCCCATTGAGAACCTGTGGTCCATCATCAAATGTGAGATTTACAAGGAGGGAAAACAGTACACCTCTCTGAACAGTGTCTGGGAGGCTGTGGTTGCTGCTGCACGCAATGTTGATGGTGAACAGATCAAAACACTGACAGAATCCATGGATGGCAGGCTTTTGAGTGTCCTTGCAAAGAAAGGTGGCTATATTGGACACTGATTTGTTTTTGTTTTGTTTTTGAATGTCAGAAATGTATATTTGTGAATGTTGAGATGTTATATTGGTTTCACTGGTAAAAATAAATAATTGAAATGGGTATATATTTGTTTTTTGTTAAGTTGCCTAATAATTATGCACAGTAATAGTCACCTGCACACACAGATATCCCCCTAAAATAGCTAAAACTAAAAACAAACTAAAAACTACTTCCAAAAATATTCAGCTTTGATATTAATGAGTTTTTTGGGTTCATTGAGAACATGGTTGTTGTTCAATAATAAAATTAATCCTCAAAAATACAACTTGCCTAATAATTCTGCACTCCCTGTAATGTTAATGTGTACAGGAGCCAGGGGTGGGTCCTGGACAGGAGATATATTTCCCCATTATTTGGGTTGTGGTCCTTTTAGTTCATGGGACAATTTTAGCACACAGAGGTTCTCACCCATGCAGGTTTAGGGGTTCTGGGGCGGTCCAGTTTTAGAGGAGCGGACTGATTTCAGTACTTTGGAATTGGTAAGTCCTCATTTGAAAACGGGTTAACCCACCTTCAAGGGAGATTCCAGGACTATGAACTCTTTGGGGCAGATCCTCGTACCTTTGCGCCGGGCGCAGCGTATCTAAGATACACTACGCCGCCATAACTTATTTATTTTATTTTGAATCCTCAAAGAATTTGCGCCGTAAGTTAGGGTGGCGTAGTGTATCTCTTGCGGCGTAAGGGCGCGGAATTCAAATGGATGTGATGGGGGCGTGTTTTATGTAAATACGTTGTGACCCGACGTAAACAATGGTTTTTTTTAACGGCGCATGTGCCGTCCGTGGGGGTATCCCAGTGCGCATGCTCGAAATTAAACCGGAACCAGCCAATGCTTACGACGGTGACGTCATTCTACGCAAATTCCTATTCGCGAACGACTTACGCAAACGACGTCAAAAATTCAAAATTGTACGCGGGAACGACGGCCATACTTAACATTGAGTACGCCTCATAATAGCAGCTTTAACTATACGCCGGAAAAAGCCGAACGCAAACGACGTAAAAAAAATGCGCTGGCTGGACGTACATTCGTGGATCGCCGTAACTAGCTATTTTGCATACTCGACGCGGAATTCGACGGAAACGCCACCTAGCGGCCGCCGAAAAATTGCAGCGTAGATCCGACGGCGTACTAAGACGTACGCCTGTCAGATCTAACCGAGATGCCGTCATATCTTGTTTTGAGGATACAAAACAAAGATACGACGCGCAAAATTTGAAATTAGGCGGCGTATCAAGAGATACGCCGGTGTAATTTCTTTGTGGATCTGCCCCTTTGCCTTTACAGTTGCTGAAGAACGATATTTGTGTTTACCCATTTTGAGAGACCAATAAAGACTGTTTACTTTCACAAGCGACCTCTGGCTGTCCATATAACAATAGCTACACCAAAACAACGTACGAAACACCTTATGCGAACACACAAAGCAGGGGTATTGTATATAAATAGTTTTACTTATAAAACATTTTTAACAATTTGTAAAAAAAGAAAATATTGTACTCTCCAAAACAATTATCATAAAAGTAAAAATACAATGGCAACCTTAAGTTACAGAAAATATTTATATTACATTTTTTTTTACAATTAAAACATATTTACAACACATAAATAGAAGTCAACCTGGACTTCTGTTACTACAATTGTGTTATGTGTCAAGCAGCAGCATTATTTCTTCCAATAAAGTGTGTTTAAGGAGTATAAAAAGTATACATTTTATCAGTGCCATGAATGATTTTGAATAGTGTCCAGATAGTGTCCCTTATAAAACAATGGCTGTAATCCAACAACATTTTAACCAATTCATCAACAAGGCTAACATAAGCAGTTTTTAATTTTACTTCCTTATCTGTATATAATTGTGGCAGCTTTCGTTGTTAATTGGCTCAAACTATCCTAACCCAAAACTTTTCTGATTTTGGATAGAGTGACGAGAGATTAGACCCCCTGGCAGATTTTTATTGCTCGAATGAAAGTACAGTTACTTTCAGCATTTTTGCTTGCACATGATTGGATAATAAAATCAGCAGAGCTTCCCCTCATTTGAGATCTACCCCTCAGATTTATAGCGACTGCACTTCCAAGTGCACTTTCAGTGCAATTTCAAGTGCACTTTGCACTTGTAGTTTGCACTTGTAGTGGATTTGCCTTTCGTAAATAATCCCCATAGTTTTGGTTCACACTGGAACGCTGTGCGGGGAAACCCATGATTCGTGTTCCCTGAACCATATTCAAATCGGACTGCGCTTGTGATCTGCAGTGGGTGTCAGTGCAAACTTAACGACACCCCAAATGCAGGTCGCAAACCCAGTGCGCTTGCCAGCACCAGAACTCATGGTACAAAATGACAATGCAATCCGGTTGCAGAGCGTTCCCACAATTGCTGCATACACGACTTTGGTGCAGATGCGGTGCTATTTGAGACAATTTAAAATGAATGGGCTCAAATTGCACCACACTGAACCGCATGGCAGTTGCTCCAGAGCTTAGTAAGTGAGATAAAGCATACCACTAGAATACCCAATCACGTGCAAAGAAAAAAAAAAGCTTTTTTTGCTTGCACGTGATTGGATGATGGAAGTCAGTAAAGCTTCTTCTCATTTAATAAGCTCTGGAGCAACTGATCTAACAGAATGCAACTGCAATCTATTTGCCTTTAGTCAATCATCCCCACAGTGTGAGCCTAGGCTTAATAAATAAGTCCTAACTTGTTCAGTAAAAAATATATATATATATATATATATATATATATGCTATGGGAAATACACATTGTTCATTAAGAGCTACTTATACATGAGGTCTTGTATGGTCATACCGTGTTTCCTATAAGAGTCGTACTCTCCGCTGGCCATAAATAATTTTTGAATAGGGGGTTTATTGAAAAGAAAAACGGATAAGAGAAGTTGATCGTTAGTTCAACTTCTGTTGAGAAGGGACAGCCATAGATGAATCAAAATGTGTCTGCTTCCTGCTGACCTGGCCGAATTTCAATGCATCTATGGCCAGCTTAAGAGAGTTGAAGAGAGTTAAAGTTTGCATTCTAGTAGGCATTGGTTTAGCTTTGCAATGGATGCCTTACTTACATATGGGCAAGTGATGCAATATAAAGCAGCTCTACAGAGTAAGGCCTCGTACACATGACCGAGTTTCTCTGCAAAAACCAGCAAGAAACTTGCTGGGATTTTTTTTTTGCGGAGGAAACCGGTCGTGTGTACATTTTTAGACGAGGAAACTGTCGAGGATCCCGTCGAGCCAAAAAGAGAGCATGTCTTCTTTTTCCTCGATGGGAATGGAGAAACTTGCCTTGTCGAGTTCCTCGAAAGCCTAACAAGGAACTCGACGAGAAAAACGATGTGTTTCGCCCGTCGAGTTCCTCGGTCGTGTGTACGAGGCTTCATACAGAGTCTGGGGAGATATTTGTAATACTGGTGAACACAGGCTTGTGTAATGTGCAGTCAATGTCGACAGGTATTCTCTTCCCAGAGTATCTGTCATCCTTCTACGTTATCTTCTGGCCACTCCAATAGTGTGGAGAATGGAGCTGAGTAACTTACTAATGAACTGAGCATTTGGATAATGTTATATTAAAGAAAAACTTATTTTGTTAAACAAAAAAAAAACATAGCGTGTTCAATGCTATACAAGCCATTTCCCAATTTTAAAAATAATAATGACCTTTTCATTTCAAACTGGAGCCATCCTAATTTTCTAAAACTGTTATAAAATTCAATTCAATATGGCAACCCGGAGGCGCTCTGTAAGGCCCCTTTCACATTGGACTTGTAGCTGCGGTGGCGGTATATCGCCGCTAAAAATAGCAGCGCTATACCGCCGAGATTGCCGCGGGAATCGGGCCGCTAGCGGTGCGGTATTAACCCCCGCTAGCGGTGGGTTAAAGGGTTAATACCGCCCGCAATGCGCCTCTATAGAGGCGCATTGCGGGCGGTATTGCCGCGGTTTCCCATTGTTTTCAATGGGAAGGAGCGGTGAAGGAGCGGTATACACGCCGCTCCTCTCACCGCTCCAAAGATGCTGCTGACAGCAGATTTTTTTGTCTCCCGCCAGCGCATCGCCTCAGTGTGAAAGCCCTTCGGCTTTCACATTGAGGTAGCTGGGCAGGAGTTTGTCAGGCGGGATAGCAGCGCTATTTTTAGCGATGTACCGCCTGAAAAACTCCTCAATGTGAAAGGGGCCTAAGGGTACTTTCAGACTGGGGTGGTGCCGGCATTAGCGGTAAAGTGATGTTAGTCTTAGCGGGCAGCGCTACCCATTCATTTCAATGGGCAGGGCGTTTTGGGAGCGGTTTATTCCGCACCGCCCCAAAGATACTGCTTGCAGGATTTTTATACCCGTCCTGCAAGCGCAGCACCGCACTGTGAAAGCACTCAGGCTTTTACACTGGGGAGGCATGAGAGGCGCTTTAAATGCCTGAAAAGCGCCTCAGTGTGAAAGTACCCGAAACTTTCGGTGTAGGAAAAGCCCCCAGGAATGTAATTTTCTGTTTCCTACTAATAACATAATTTTTAAGGGATGAAAGTCTGAGTTGAGTTCAGCTTTATTTACTGTCCCAACTCTGAATGTCTAAATTAGGGACCATGTCAACAGACTTTTGCTTGTTCAGAACTTCATCTCTGCCCATGCAAGTCAATGGGAATGCAAAAGCTTTTCAAAGAAGGTTGATGCAGCTTAGAGGCAAGTCAAATGCAGCTTAGATGGAGGTCAACTGCTTTCAAATGTGAACGATCTTATAAGCATCTCATATTGAATTCAAATGCAAGTGCAATGCACCTAAAAACGGGCTACCTTAACTCAGTGTTTCTCAACTCCAGTCCTCAAGGCGCCCCAACAGGTCATGTTTTCAGGATTTCCCTCAGATGAAACAGCCGTGGTAATTACTAAGGCAGTGAAACTGATCAAATCACCTGTGCAAAATAATGGAAAGCCTGAAAATATGACCTGTTGGGGCGCCTTGAAGACTGGAGTTGAGAAACACTGCCTTAACTCATCAACACAAGCCCAAAGCCTGTAGATCCAAGCCCTTATTACAGCATATGGCCATTTTGAATGTCTACCTGCAGTGCCAGGTACACGGAAGTTTTAAAGGATGCGGGGTATATTAAGCACACCTCTAATGCTTGTAAGTAAAGACTTCCTATGCATCATGACAGGCCAAGGAAATGAGACGCATTTTTGGCCAGTGCTAATATAAAGTTTGCTTTTCCTTTTTAAGCTTTCTGCTATAGATTAAAATTGAAGGCATCAGGATTGTTGACATTAAGCTGCTAATTGCTTGCTAATAACAAAATCAAGCATTTTTTAGTCTGCTCTACAACACTGCAGTCCTGCCACGTGTGATAGATTTGCTTTGAATGGGAATGCCCAATGAAATAGTCATGTATAGAGACTCAGTTACCCTGAGACTATAATGAGTATTGTCCACCCCCTAGTGGTAGTCCAGACTTATAGCAACACAAGCTGCAAGCAGTCTTTGTAATTCTGGAAGTGTAGTTAGCTGATAGCATTGAAATTCAGTTGGGGACCCATCTAAATTTATATCCCCCACCACTGGTCCTGATGGTAAAGGCATTTCCCTGGGGGAAGGCAAGGGTTCGGATTGTAGAGTGGTCTTTGATGGAGGTCCTGAAGGAGACATCTTCTTCTAAGTTAGTGTCACATAAGTTCAATGTGCTGTGACCTGTGGATGTCTTAAGGCCATGAAAGGCTCCACACATTTTTATCCTTGAAGAATCCTCATCCAGGCAGTCCATGGGGTCATCAGACTGTAGCCTGGGCCGCTTGGCTTCAGTGTAGTCATGTCCCATCAGGGCAGCGTTGCATTTCTTAGAGATCTCCAGCAATATTTCATCCACCTGATTGCATTCCGGATCGCCGCTCTGCTGGAAAAACTCCTCCAGGTTTCTTTTAACTGGTGGCCTTGTCAGGACACCATCAGAGGAGAGCTTGGAAATGCCTTTAGACCGTTGACTCATCAGCTTCTGCAAATCACAGAACATACTTGTTTTACTACAATAAATATTGTACTAAGATTAGCCCAACTTCATCCAAAAGGTTTTAATTATCCTAAGGCAAGGATGTCCAAACTACGGCCCTCCAGCTGTTGCGGAACTACAAGTCCCATGAGGCAATGAGGAATTGGATCACTCTGACATTCACAGTCATGACAAGGCATGATGGGAATTGTAGTTCCTGAACAACTGGAGGGCCATAGTTTGGAGACAGCTATCCTAAGGTTAAGAGGAATTTTGAATGTTGGCTGTGATACCCAGGGCTGCTTATAAGGCAGTACAGCCAGCCCTCCTGTATACTGGGTCCAGGCCTCATCAGTGCGAATGGGGGCCCTGCTCCTGCCGAGCAGGAGGGCCAGCAATACTGCCTTATTGCTGACACTTGTGACTCCTGTGTAGTGTTGCCACCTTCTATTTTTATTTTCTTCCTTCAGCTGCACTGCAGGGGGATCAGTTCTAGTATCTGCACCCCTTCCCCCTGCTATCTGGGACCCGTGTGCCCCGTGTGCTGCCGGTTTCCCTTCTCTTCTGCTGGCAGCTTCTGAGGGCACACAGGCGGGTAATTTCAGGATAGTGAGTGGAAGGGCTGAATAAAACACACCACCCTGGATGAACACAGTGAGAGATCGGTACTGATCGCTCACTGTGGGTGTGCAGATATTGCCTTTGTCCCGCTATTCACTTAAAGCGGGGGTTCACCCTATTAAAAAAAAAAAAAATTTATTCTAGCATTACATTCGGCATTGTAGCGCGAGCTACAGTATGCCGGTCTTACATTTTTTATCCCCGTACTCACTGTGCTATTGCACATTGAAGATTCCGGGGAATGGGCGTTCCTATGGTGAGAGAAGGTGATTGACGGCCGGCCCTGGCACGTCACGCTTCTCCGGAAATAGCCGAAATAGGCTTGGCTCTTCACGGCGCCTGCGCATAGCCTGTGCGCAGGCGCCGTGAAGAGCCGAGACCTACTCCGGCTGTCTTCGGGGAGCGTGACGTGCCAGAGCCGGCCGTCAATCATCCTCCCTCTCCATAGGCACGCCCATTCCCCGCGGGAGTCGGAAATTTCAATGTGCAATAGCACTGTGAGTACGGGGATAAAAAATGTAAGACCGGCATACTGTAGCTCACGCTACGATGCCGAATGTAATGCTAGAATGATGTTAAGGAGGGTGAACCACCGCTTTAAATGGGTATTGTTCAATGAGGGTTTAATTTCTGCCATGACTGCAAAGCCAAGCATTGCGGGCATCATAGGTGTGCGCATGGGGTGTGCCAGGTGTGCCTGGGCACACCCTAATCACCCATGTGCAGCGTAGATTCCCCTATGCTGCCCGGGCCTGTGTCATTTACCAGCCGCTTCCTTTTCTGAATGAGCACAGTGTGTTTACTAGGCTTCAGTTTGTAAATGAACAAAAAGCTGCCCAGTACAGAACATTTCCCATTCATTCACTGTCCAGTGCAGCTGACGCTGCAGAGAAAGGGGCTGGGGAATCTCTGTCCTCAGCCCCATTCTCTGTCACAAAAGTGAGACATCAGGAGTCTGTTTAGACCCCTGATATTTCACCAAAGCCCCTAGTGGGGCTTCTAAAAGAATTGTAAATAATTGGTGCCCTACTGACACCATCCACTGGCGTGCTGACAGCGTCCACATTTTAATATACCGTATTTTAAAATGTTGTTTACATTTATAAGTGTGTGTATATATATATATACACATGCATGTGTGTTTGGGCTTTAGGGTGCACACCCTAATGCAATCGTCTGTGCACACCAATGGCGGGAGCGTTGCATTTTAGGTTTGATATTTTTGGAGGAGGGGGCCCTGTCAGGTAGGCTGTACGGGGCCCCATGATTTCTATCAGCAGCCCTGGTGATACCACTGGGGGTATTTCCCTCAACATTTATTACATTGACATCAGCACAAGATAGCATGGGAATGGGGGTCACCAATATATAAGGTTACCAGAACTATAGATCTTAGCAACTTTTTATCTCTAATATAATTTGCAATGAATTCCTCTTTACCAAGCAAGTGGCAACCCTACTGTTAAAAGAGGACTGTCTTGTTCTCTGGCTCCAGTCAATGAAACAGGGAGTGATGGAAAATGATCACAGCAATTTAAACCTAACCCCTCCCTACTCTATCCAAAACTAAAACAAAATGCCTTAACATTTAGGCAATATAATCTATAGAATAAAAATAATAAAATATGATGTAAAGGATGAACAGGTTTACTCTCAAGTAATTGTCTACAAGAAATAATACTCGGGCGCCCTCTGTAGGCAGAGCCGGAAATTGCAGGTAATGGTCCACTACTTACATCAAGTACAGAGGCCAAGTGATTCGCCTGATCTGCAAGTTCTTTGAGCTGAACGTTTTTCTCTTTAAGTGAATCGATCTCCTCTTGTTTCTCATTCAGTGACACATGCAGCTACAATGGAAAGAAGCAATTAGTGAGCGATGTTATCTGATTGCATGACATATAAAGAACAATCTGATCCACATGGGACATACCTGATTGTTCTGCACCAAGGCATCCCCCAGAGCTTTGTGATTGTGATCTGCCATATCCCTCCAGTACTGCTCTGTGCAGGGGAGGGACTGCACGTTGATGGGCATGAGCTGGCATGACTGAGAGTGAATAGTAGGTGCCAGGCACTGGTCAAACACCTCACAGGGGGGCAGCTGGAAGTCTCCACTGTCCAATCCAGTCTGCATATGGGAGGACTGATCTGCAAAGAAATGACAATATTCGGTCATAATGCAGAGGATAGATAGAGAGAAACAGGGATATGGGAAGAGATTAGAGGGATAGATGGATAGATAGATAGATAGATAGATAGATAGATAGATAGATAGATAGATAGATAGATAGATAGATAGATAGATAGATAGATAGATAGATAGATAGATAGATAGAAGGACTGTATAAAGCTGGCAATAATTTATACAATTTTCTTATTCAATTTCCTTTAGATGTACCTTCAACCATGTAAGGCCTGCCTGATTACATACAGAAAATTCTATAATGTATGGCCAGCCTAAAAAGCTCAGGTACTAGTATAGGATAGATAGATAGATAGATAGATAGATAGATAGATAGATAGATAGATAGATAGATAGATAGATAGATAGATAGATAGATAGATAAATAGATAGAGAAAGAGAGAGAGAGAGAGAAACAAGTGATGTATAGAAAAAGAAAATACACCGAAAAATATAAATGATCAAACACCAATTTCACAGCATAAGTCGAAATATAAGATGGATACATACATAGAATAAAAAGGCGCAGATATTACTTTCAAAGCATTGGTATTAAATTAAAATAGATAGATCGATGATAGATATAAGTAACTAGATTAGTGGATAAAATAGATAGATAGATAGATAGATAGATAGATAGATAGATAGATAGATAGATAGACAGACAGACAGACAGACAGACAGACAGACAGACAGACAGACAGATAGATAGATAGATAGAT